>NC_011672.1:694879-1042319 GCF_000150955.2 Phaeodactylum tricornutum CCAP 1055/1 | reverse complement strand
GTTTTCCTATTGGGTTTAGATTGCCTTCTCTTGTTAAGGAGGCTGGCATACTATATAATAGGTCGTGCCAAAATGCCAGCGATTTAAAACTCGTACGTTCAAACCTGAAGCCGCAATCACGGCGTCCAAGTCTCGGTTCCAAACGCACCCCCAATTCGCTGCGTGCTGCTCAGCATGCTTATCAAGATGGTCCGTTACAAAATCCCAGGTTTTGCTTCGTCCGTGCTCCAAAAGTAGGATTTTCCCTGAAGGCTTGCACACGCGCGCCATTTCCTTCAATACCAAAACAGGGTCGTCATAACTGCATAGCCCAAATGTATCAACAACGGTGTCAAACGCATTTTCAGGAAGAGAAAGCCGAGCTGAGTCGGCTTCTATCACGGCAAATCGTTTTCGTTCATCCACAGTCAAACGCTGAATTTTATTCTTTGCTTGCAACAACATCTGGTCCGAGGAGTCTGTTAGTACAACTCTATCAACCGATGATGGGTAAAACGAAATATTTCGCCCCGTTCCGGCACCGACTTCTAGAACAGTACCTTTAGCATGGAAGAATAGGAGTGATCGTCGTAGTAAATTAATTCCCATGAAAATTTCATCACGTCCGATGAACTCGTCGTAAAATTCCGCGACTTTTTGAAATTTCTTGGTCCGATCGGGATTATTCACGTAGGAGATGTAATTGTCTCCATCGGCAGACACCAGGTTTTGCTCTTTGTTCATTCGTAAGTAATGGTACGTAAGATAGACCGCTGTTGCGTAAACCCCGCCACCCGCTAGAAGTACACCACCTCTTCGGATCACGGAGCTCGCCATTGTCAGTTTCCGTTATGTAAAAGAAAACGCTTCACTTCAAAGCACAGACAGGCGCGGCGGGGGTTGCTAGTATATTAAGTCGGCGTAAAAATTTGACTTCATCCTCACTGGCAGTGATATCTATGATCATCGTAGTATCCTCACATTATCGGTAATCAGGCTGTAGATGTAGGCAAGCGCCAATGAAATGGAACCCTTGTCGTTCGAATCTGTCCTGATTTTGTCTGTTTGTGGTCAAAAGCTTTTCCGGGTCCATGTCACTGTCACATCCATTTCAAATCAGACAGTTTGCTAAAAATGTTAGAGTCTCTATTTTTTGTTGCGGACACACCTTGCCATGCCATCAGATGTCGCAGGCGGCACGACACCTCTGTAATCCGGTTTTCTTTTCGATTGATAAGGCAACTATGGAAGCACTCACTGTCAATCAATCTTGTTATTATTATAAAGAGGAAAACCGCTATTCCGGTCTGAAAAAATCGCTATTTCGGTCAGATCTGAAAATTGCTAAGTACTTTTCGGTGAGCGCCCAACGGCTTATAAGTAAAGTTAGCAATTAGAAAGTGATCCAGTGCTTGGTGTATGCTGTATATATGATATAGCGGAGGTATTGCGCTGGCAGGGATGAGCTGCTTCCAACCCATGATCTACCGTTTCAATCAATCTATTTCACCTAATGTTGCCGAGCATCTTGTCCTTACCCTGCATATCAACGCAAGCGTTCGTCAAAGGATTCTACCAACACGGACCGGAAAACTTTCCTCCGCGGACAGCGCCCTATGGGAACCTCGGGAAGTGTGACGCCCCGTGTACCCGCGCTCCCGTCCTGTGACCTCTGGTCCGAATCTCCCGAATCTACCCAACTCCAAGCATGTTTGTTCCGTGACGCTCGCATTTACGCCCTCGTAGTGCACATCCAAACCATCGACGCAGTTGACGAAATGTATCACTTGGTCGTTGTTGACGGTGATGATGCAGCCGAAGGTGAAATCATACGTCTCGCGTCCAAACAGTGCCTCATTGGGTTTGCTTTCTTGAGTGCCTCCGCATTTTTCTCCCATTGTTAGACTTGCAATGGTTGCAAACCGAGGTCTCTGCATACTTTTCCCGTTCCACAACCCTTGTCCACAAGTGTGATAAAGTATAGCCACGCAATACTGCAATTTGCCACTAAGGTGAGCAATTGTCATAGCTATTGTTGTTGGAACATTCAACTAGCATAGTGCCTAGCTCTGAATATTGGCCATGTTTGCCAGCCTTATTACTGTCCCAGTCGTCGTCTGTACGACGCTGCGGATAGAGGCAATGCTTTTCGGGTCATTACCGAAATGTCATTTGCGAAGGCAGTGCGAAGTGACACGTGTGTGCATCTAAGGATGCAGCAGTTGTGACACGCAAGACGACATGTCTTGCCGAACAAGAAATCATCTTTACATAAGCGATTTTCTCTATTATGGTCATCCCTTGAGAGGTAAAGAAAATACCTTCTCCACGTCTACAAACTGGGATTGAATCGAAGCAGATAAGTCTGCACACAATCAAAAGGGTCTCATGTTCATCTACATTCATCTGCATTCATTTGCATTCATATGCATTCATATGCATTCATTTGCATTCATTTGCAGTCATCTGGATTTTGCGGGATCAACGCATAGAAGACAGTACAGAGGCTGCGGTCTCCTTGAATACGATTGACCAGAACATTACTATCCCAGTAATGTGACTATCCGTGGAGAGTAGTACTGATTCTACTGAGGCTCCTAAGGGAGCTCCAAGGGATTTGTTTGCACTCGAAAAGATTACATCCATATTTGTCTCTACTCATAATTCTGAATTCAGTCGAGGTCAAACTGTCACGGTATACACCAAGGTGACATGGGCAAAGATTTGCAGTATTCCCTACTTACTTTGAGAAGGCTCTTGGTTAGTATGGAGACTTCAGTTGCACCAAAACTCCAAGGAATCAATTGGATTCAACGGAAAGAGTCATTTGGATGGAAACACAAGGGAAACAGATGCAAATTGACAAGACCCAATTTTCATACCATGTGTGTTACCAGAGATACTTACAATTCCTTGATAAGTATGCAAGAACGGATTTTGCATTATATGGATACTATGGTGAGCATGGAAGATTCAGGTTTAGTTGGTGAAGTTGCCAGGACTGCAGTCAAGTTTGGATATGATCTGACAAAAGGCACTAGTTTGTAGAATCTAATCTTCTATCATTGTTTTTTGAGTTCTTTGATCCGTACTGCCTTTGTTGCATAGGTCCTCATATTTGCTGCCTAACCCAAGGGGAGCGTTGCCAGCAAGTAGAGTTTTACAGTCCCTAAGCCCGCTTAGGTGTATCGCAGGTCGTTTGAAATAACGCCCACAAGTCTTACTAGACTCTGTTTCTAACAGCGTTTTGTCCCACGGTGTACAGTGGTGTATATTGTGACAGTAATAACGCCCAACCTTTGTTTACCAGACTTTGTCGACACAGCGTTTTCCTGTCCTACATTACACAAACCAATTGAGTTACTGATTAATTACAATACAATTGGGGCCTTACAAGGCTTTCCCCTTTATTCATCTTACTCTCTCATTGTATCAATAATACATTGCGTGAGTATAGAAGAATCCGTTAAGTGACTGTAGTTTAGATAGGAGTGCCACCTTCTCTCGGTTAGTATACTCGCAACTGTTCTTGCAACAATTGACTGTTGATCTAGACTATAAATGTCTTGTCCGCCTCTGTTGGAAGACACTCTTCTCTGTCATTGTTGACAATCAACTGTTTGAATACAATCTTCAATGATGGACAATTTAAAAAATATCAAGGGGAATCCGGATAGAATTGCCACAACTATATATTTTTACCCGGATATTGATGTACATTTGGTTTTACAAAGTTCCGTCCTTTACTGTACTTTGGTACATTTGCAGGTTGCGTATACGTATTCTTGGGGACCATTGTACCCACACACATGTGTTAAAGTTCGTTAGCAGAATTCCATACATGACAGCTGGCTCCGGAGTCAGCTAGAACTTGTTTCTAACTTAGTTGTAGTAGTAGAAAATACGTTAGTTCACGAAGCACTACGTGCGGTCGTAGCGATTGCGCTATCTTTTGCTATGGCAAAATTGTTCTAGGTGCTCCAATCAAGCTCAATATGAAATTGATCCCTTCTTCAATGTGGGGCGAAATTGTTTCATGATCCAATGGAGTCCAATATGAAATTGATCCTTTCTTCATCCTTATCAAAGCAGAAGACTGAGAATACGCTATTTGGAAGGGTTTTTCCAGTTTTTGAGCACCTCAATTGTTTAGGCCACATGTTCCTCACAGTCAGCTACCAAGAGGAGCTTCAATAAAAAAAGGCAGTAATGATCTCTCTAGCTTCTTACGCAAAGAATTCAATTGTGCCGAGTTGCCTAGCTCAAAAAGTTGATAATCCAACTAACGAAGTTTAAACTAAGTGGCTACCGCAATCAAAATTACAAACTCACACCTATAGTGATGTTATGATTATCTTCAATATCAGACTACGCATAAAAAGCGACAAATCTTTCGTCACAACACATACTGGCTTTATAGGTACTTTCTCGATGAAAAAACAATGCACGTTTAGTTGACTGTAAAATAGTCGCAAAGCAAGTGACTCTATACTGTCTCGCTGACTAGGGCGTCAACGGCTTCTTCTACGACATTGATCCATCCTTCGATACCTGGCTTGTCTGGGAAGAAAATGCATTCTTTCGGCCAACCTCTGTCGCGACAAACGTCAGCACTCGTTTTACCTATACAAGCAGCCAAAACTGTGGTATTGTTGTTGGAGTTCCTCAGCCAACCATCCACTGCCGACGGCGACCCAAAGCAGGCAACTTGACACTTCTCTGCATTTGTCCTTTGTATATGCGTCCAATGTGCCGAAACTGTGTCATACGCGTTAAGACGTACAACTTCAAAGCCTCGTTCCCTGAGACCATTCTCCAACGTTGTTCGCGCTTTGGCACTCGCTGGATATAGAACTCGTGTCGCATCAGTTACTCTAGTAGCAGGAAGCTCCAGCATGAGCGTGGTCGCAATAGCCTTGGACGGGCAAAAGGAAACGGCGATGCCGTACTCTTCTAAAGCCTCTGATGTGGCCTTTCCCACGGCCGTGACTGGAATAGGGTCGTCTCGTACACTATCCCAAGCACTGTTCAAAATAATAGCTGCTTGAGGAGAGGTGACGGCGACATAATCCCATCGCTCCGATCGTAATTTTTCAGCAAGCAAGGCATAGTCTTCCCCATCAGCATGGGCAATACAAGGCACTTCAAGAACTGAAATACGTCCGGCCAATCGAGATTCCAAGGCTTTCAACAGCTTCTTATTGTTTCCGTCTTCGCGTGTCACAGCAACAGCAATACTGTCTTCTGCAGAGCTGGTACTAGTCATCGCGAGTCGGGGCGAGAGAGATTTCGATCGTCGAGGAATTCTCGGCAACGAGAACTCGTACGCATTTGATGTGGACGTGACGATTCCCACCAAGACGACGACAAGCCACATTGTCGGCAAGAGCAATTTTCTATTTCTCTAACGCGCTAGGATAACCCTTCCAATGGTAGATTCCTTTAAGCTGAACGATTAGTTTGGCAAGACTCGCATGAATGAAGTCGTACATCCGTAGTATGTCTGGAGTCGTGAGACCGGTTTGTGCGACGAAAAATTTACGACGACACCTCAGAAATTTACGGACCGAAAGTTGAAGCACGAATCCGTGTTTGAAACATGGTTTACCTTACGGGAGTCTCGCCGCTGCGGTTAAGGAGACCTAAACATCCTATATCGCAGACAAAGTACCTGATATTGTTGCTACTACTACAGCTTTCGATTTACAGTTAACGAATCGCTCAGATCACAGGGTATTGGAACCGGTCACCTCGAGCTATCCGCAAGCTTTCATTATTTAATGAAACCACTCCTACTTGGAAATATTTTAACTAACCTAAAGATGCCAACTGCACCACTATGGTGTACTCGTTTTCGCCAAGCAAGGCAAACTTTAAACTAAGCTAACCCCAATGCCTTCAAGCGATCGGCATTTCGTGCGACACGCTCCGCGCGAAGCTTATCATACTCACTGAGTTCAATTTCGTCCTCGCTTTCTTCCTGGTCCCCACCATGGTCGGCACGCTTGCGTCTTTGGATCTCCTTCAAGTTCAAAACTTCGCAAGCTTTCGTACTTGGATCGAGATAATATATATGATTTGCCAAAACGACACCACTGTTCATCGAGTCGGTTGTCAGCGGCTCTAAGGCGGCCAGATGCTGCGAATTCACCAACCCTCGAATCACCCATCTCAAGGCTGGCGCAATGTAGGCCGGCCGAATCTCCCACAACATCTCCGTATCTGAATCAGGCGAACGCATGGGAACCAAGTGTCCGAGGTACGGAGGGAACGATCCCTCCGTGTAATGACCAAATCTATTTCCGTCTTCTGCAGTACTGACGATCTGCTTTCTCCGTTTATCGTACTCTCTTGCAAAATACTCCTCGTGAAGACGTTCACAAGAAAGCTCAACCTCCAGTCGGTTCCGGAGAGGCCCGAGCGAAGCGCCGTCATCAATGTTAAACCATGAGCTCCGTGTCAAGTATTCGAACTGTGTCAAGTTCATTTCTCTGGTTCCATTCTGCTCGTCTTCCTCGTACAAATGTCCTCTAGTAGAACGCCGCAAATTCAGAACCTCCGCTGCTTCTGTTTGTTTGTGCAATGTGATCAGCTCTCCTAGCTCTTCACTGAGCTCACGTTCTTCTGTCTCCACAATTCCCGCATCCGTAACGGTAACCACCGCCCCCGATTTGCAGGTCCAGTCTGCGGGGAGAGAAAAAGTAAGAGGATCCGTGCTGATGGGGAGATTCGCGAGAGGCCCCCGCAGCCCCAAGGATTCACTAACCATCTTTTGCAAGCGAATGGGCGCCTCAACGGCCCGAGATGATGCGTCTTCTTTAGCTTTGGGACGACTGACCGCTTTCCGTTTTCGACTCTTTCGCAGTCCACCAAAATCTTCATCCTGATCACTTTCGTCGACATACATATCTACATCCGAATCGTAATCGATGTAAATGCTCTTCTTCTGCCTTGATGTTCCAGCTGCCTTTTCTTCGGCAACCTTTGTGGCTTGTTCAATCTTTTTCAGTGCAGCTTTTTTCGCTGTAGCTGCGGACTGGTGGATCCAATCGTCTGGTGGGTTGAAAAGCATAGCGTTGTTGAAGATGCGTTCGACGTCTTTCCGAAATGGGCCATTCAGCATACGGGCCACTGGAGTTCTGCCGATAGCAGTGGCTGGAGGGATATTAGAATATTTTCCTTCCTCTAAGTTGTTCGAAAGAGTCGAGATATCCATTGGTTTTTTGACAACACTAAAATATTCGGGGACACCAAGCGCAACTGGATCAACGGGTTCTTGAAAGGCAGCTGTCTTTGGGTGCCGACGAATATAATTGACGATCGCCCGACACTCTTCAAACGCGGCAGATCCCGAGTGGTAGTCAAATTGTTGGATAAAGTAGGTGTATGGATCTCCTGTAATCTTGCACGACCACATCCCTCTCGACGAAGCCTCCAAAGTCGCCCAGAAAGCTTCTTGTCGGGATGAGCCCTTGTCAGGAAGCATTAGAACCGTGTGAAGCATTTGGCCGTTTGCCCCAACAATGCTATTGTGACCAGCAATGGCTGCGTTGAACGAGCATGCTTCTTCTTGATTATTCGACGAGAGCAAGGTTATTTTTGCCCCAATTTCATTTGAAAAAGGGTTTTCTCGCAAAAGTGCAGCTCCTTTTTGGTTCGACTCAATCTCTGCAGCCTTTAGCCCAGCCAATACTTGTGCTTCTGTAAGAAGAAGGTTCATTGCAGGTAAATCGCCATTCGGTCCAGATGATTCAAGACTGGCCCGAAATCGCATTCGGCGTTCAACGGTGTTACAATCTTTTGCGTTTCCAATGACAGCTCGTTCAGAAGATGGGGCTTGTTCATCTTCTGGCCCCGATGCAATTGAAGGAGCAAAGTCATGAACGGTGAACCAGTAGCAAGGTGTCAAATCGTTAGTGTTCTGGGTCTCCGATGGTCGAAAAATTCGCTTTGTTAAAAAAGAGTGCCCGGTCGATTGCCACTGGACACCACCTGAGCCTTCAAAGTCTGCGTCATCCATCGCTTCCATAGTTCCAGGTCTCTCATCAGCCGCTGTTGCGATTATAGCAAGTGGTATTTCAGTCAGGTGCTTAATCACAAGGCTACGGAGTCCCAGCTCTATCTGATGCAGCCTGCGAACATACTCGATCAATTCAAAATCGGAAGAAGTAAGGTTTGTCTCTAAAGAACAGGTACTGACGTTTGCGTTGTTGGAATAGGCAGAATCTGCGATCGAAAGTAGGGGACCAGATTGCAGAGTTTTCCAAATGGACAAATCAGTCCACGCTGTCTTGACAGATATTCTGGCCACTTGATTCCGTTTCCAAAGAACTCGGCCAAGTGCCGTTCGAATTCGCCTCATTGGGTCGCTGCTTTCTTCAGGAACCGCGGAAAGCAGGGAAGCAGCGGTTTGAAACGAATTTTGCGAAACTAACCTCAAAAGCGTGTCCATCAATTGTTTTTGAGTCATATTCGACTGGGTTCCATAAAACACCCCGCCCCCTTCTACTCCACGCCTTTTTGCCCTTCGCGATGAACCTCGGCCTTCTGTTTCAAGGTCAGCTATTGATTGCGCCAACAATATGTCATTTGTGTTTTCTTTAATGGACGTCTTGTTGATCTGAGCATCATTTTTATCTTCATCCTTACGATGCATTTTCTGCTCTTCGTACCAATTAGCAACGCCATCCGTCCAAGACGGCCAGCAAGTGTGGCCCCCATGGATTCCCTTGTACCGATGTGAGTCCCACGTTTTCTTCGCCTTGTATTCAGCTTCCGCTTCGACTAGTCCATTGGCTTCACGCACTTTGACTTCTTCAGCGACAGAGTTGTGTAGAACACGAAGCGTAAATTGGGTTCTACCGAAGTAAGACGTTTCCCATTTCATGACATCTGGAGGGTCTTCTTCGACAACCGTTTCTAAGGCCAGTCTAGCCTCTGGGTTATCCATCCCAATCTCGGAAGCCATCGTGTATCTCCACACAAGGCGGTCTAATGGCGTAACAAGCGTTTGTAACATACGCCCCATTTCATTCTGTGATGCTTTCATCTTCTTCTTCTTTGACGCAGTGACAATTAGCTGCGGGAAGGAATTTTGCAGGTCTTCGTTAGAAAGATATTTTCCAGTCTTTCGACCTAGCCATTCTAAAACAAAGCTGTTCGTTGGCTGCAAGTAAGGGTTCTTTGCGTCGATTACTTCGATACCTTCACCGTCGGTTTCTTCCTCACCATCACCGTTTTTATCAACCGTGACCTCTCTCCTATCCTTCGCATTGTGCACGTTCTCGAGCTGTAGGTCCTCCAAATTTTCCTTTGTATAACTTCCTGTCTCGTCTTCTTCGTCAGCATCACCTTCGGCATCGGCTTCGGGAGAGTACGTCTCATCAGCTGGTTCTGAGATTTCCTCGTCTTCAGCATGATCGTTTTTTTGGTCAACGTCTACCCTCATCGCTCCCAGAAGAGGTAGTTCTGCATGCAATTGTAAAGTGTTAAGACTGTTTTGATGCTCATCAACCTTGGTGATTTCTTTAGGCAAAATTTTGACAACGTCGTCCGATTTGATTTGGGCCTGATTAGATTCTTCCGTAGGTTCTTGTTTCATTAATTCACTCGATTTCTCCTTTCCCCTTTCATCATAGGTCGTTGAATCTAGTACCTCTGATTTCGTTCGTTCCGAGGCAGGGACTGATTTCTGATACAAACGATTGTGAAGAAAAGTAGCAACTTTGCCACCAGGCACAATTTTCCATAAAGCTGTTCGATCCGTCTCGTCTTGTACCTTCTGCGTTTCTTTACGAGCAATCCGACTGCTGGATCGACGCTCAGACATTGCGCTCGTATTGATCGAGCTCGGCGGAGGGTTATTTGCCTGCTCTAGTGCGTACACCATGGCACATCCTTGTTTGATCCGCGCCACTAGCTGGTTGGGAGTGAACTGCACAGCGACGGGCAGTTCTGATGATTCTTTACCCGCAGGATCATTAAAGACAGGCGGAGTCAGGTAGCTGCTGGGTGGTTTGCTGTAATAGCGCGGCGGTGACATTGGCAGGTTGGATTTACTGCTAGCAGACGACTGTGTGATGGCCGTTTCATTTTCCTCCAGCATTCTTTGCTTCAGAAACTGAGCAGTGACCTCTTCTAACGCAGCTACCATAATAAGATCGGGAAGGTACTCATCCAAAACCTCCTTTAATAGAATCGACTGGATCCGATCCGTCAAGACTCTTTGATTGTGAGAAATGTCGAGCACAACAGGATCTTGCATATCGGAAGCTACGTTGTCCAAGGCTAGAGCGACGCCGTGTTCTTCCCATCCTGTTGTGATGGATCTCCATAGCGCAGGCTTTCGAGCAGGAATGTCTTCGGGTTGAAAGAACTGCAACGTCGTGTTTTGTTCGGTAATGGCATAGTGCTGTCCGCTAACTCGGATCGGCACGGATCTCGGCAACGTCGACCCTACCAAATGGTGTTCAAGAGTCCATTCCTTTTCCGGCTCTGAAGGCATGCTGGAACTCCAATACGTACGTACCGTAACGAAACGTTTTTACAGTAAACTAGTTATTCACCCTGTGTGAGCTCTATTCAGATTGTTACTGAAACCGTGGATTCATGCACCGTTCGGAACCAACAACCAAGGACCTAACAAAGAGCTGGATGCCTCCAAAGACGTACCTAACAGTCAGAGATACGTGATTTGCTTCTCGGCAATGGCGACTTACAGTCCGGCCGCCTACTTGTTCTGGACCAAATTTGTTCCACGAGTTTCCCAACCGTGAGTCTGTCTGCCTTGCCTGTCTTTGTCGGAACGGACACAGCATCTTGGCAAAATGATTAGGTAATGTAACTCTAAAATGCGGTTCACACTCATACACAAACCTTAGACTTTTGTTGTGTAATTTTCAAAAGGAGTTTTGCATTACCTGTCAGCTAGTGTCTTGGCAAACGCAGCACAAATATCACACCGATGCACACGTGTTCTCTAAAGGATACCCAGTACCTGTAGGCTACAGGAAAAATGCTAAATTACTGATTGCCTTGGTCCTCCCTGCTTTGTTGCCTATACTTTGCCAGCGCGATTCGGGCCGAAGACGGTAGACCTTGGAGAGAGCCGAGATCAAGGTTCTGGGTGGACCCTTCCATATTCGAAGTCATGGCTGCAGCGTATGGGACGGCTTGCTGGTTGGAAGTCGGACGCATAGATGGGGTCGTGGTAGCAGGAGCCCAAGGCGTCCCCACAAACGCTGAACCCAATGATGGATTCATCTGCGAACGCGACTGATGTCCGTACGTCATTTCAAATGGACCCACAGCAGACGAGGAACCGAGTTTGGATTGTAATATGCTCATCATTGACGGTGGCCGCTTAGAACCTTCTTTGAGGCTTGTTGGGACCGAATGTCCCAGCAGGGTATGATCGCGAGCCACATGCGACGGCGCCTGTTGCTCAACAATATTTCGCGGATAAAAAGAGGTTTGAAAAAGCGATGCGGCTCGGGAAGCGGTAAAGTTCTTTATAGCAATGTCAGTGGCCCCAGAGGATGCCGATGTCCCTTGGTATACACCAACCTCATGTTTGGCCCGTTCCAGCAATTTTTCTAAACGTGAACCTTCTCTTCGTAGAGCATCATTTCTGCTGCTAAGATCATATGATTTAGTATGTAGAGAATCGAGCTTCTCTCTTTGGCGAGCTCGCTTTCGCCGTGAATAGATTGCGCCCATCTTTCGTTTGCGAGTTTCTTCCCGGTCTTCCGGAGCGTTCGCCGTTGTTAAAGATTGCGCAGGAATTAAATTGTATCGAACCCGTTCTGATTGAACCCGATCAGCTATCCACTGGGGAAAGTCAGAGTCGTACGACCAAGTTCCGCCGATAGTCGTGGGCAGGCCTTCCTTTTCCAAGCCAACAGCAAGAATGCCGTGAAGTTGCTCTTCTCTAGAGCCTCCAGCGTGTGCCACAACTCGAGTAGTAGCTTTGCTAACTAGTCTCATCAAAACAGGCAACATTCGCTCAAGAAACCATTCCTTTCTGATTTGACGTGGACAATGGACCACATGTGAACCAGCAAGTTTTACCGGCAGTGCCCTAGACACTAAATCTTGGGGACCATGGAGTCCGAGCGTACGTTGGAAGCCAGATTTATTGATGATTGCCATTCCGATGAATCCCTCCTCGAACGTTTTCTCGTACTCGCAGGCAATTGTCATCACATAGAACAAGCAGCGCAGTCTTGTTTCACGACAATCACTGCTCAGCCGAGAAGGATCATAACATATCACAGCCCGGCCATTGTAGTCGGCAGGGAGTAACACCAAATACCCTGTTTTGAAAACTTCAATATCCAATAGAGACAAAGCCCCTTCACCTGTCAAGATCATGGGTCGGAACGCTCGCTCACCAAATATTTTCTTTCGTTCGTCCCAGTAAGCCACAAGACGCTTAGCAGCCGCCCAAACATCGTAGGCCTCTCGACGTAAAAAATAAGAAGAATTTGATTCAGTTTGAACCAGATGTGAACAGCGTGCTTTGGCTTCTAAATACGCAGCCTTTTTGTCCTCTGGGATGATAGAAATTGCATCTTCTAAACGGGACCGAGCTGACATTTTGAACTGCTCGGTTGCACTTACCACGTGGCTCGATTTGGTTACTGCATGTTCTTCCGGAGTCCATGAGCCCCCCAGGTCCTGTGGAATTGCATCGGCCTTGAAACCATCACTTTCTAAGGTCAATAAGAGCTCTGGCCCGGTTTCACAAAAGATGAATTGCGCCATGTCTCTAATTGCTGGGCCGAGAAGCTTTATCCAAAATGGTACGAAGCTCTTCAATAAAGTCCGCTTTACCCCTTGTTGAGCTATATTAACAAAAACTGCCTTGGCAATTCGAATAGGAAACGCTTTACGTACAAGATCCAAAGATCGCGTCAATACATATCTGTCAAATCCGCTTGGGCCCTCGCTGCATAATCGTGCAAGGAGACAAAACCCCTCTTCTTGTGACATACTGTTTCTAGAAAGCTCAGTAAGACACGCAAACAGCATCCGAAGCTTCTGGGGCCTTGTGCTCTTGCTATCAAATGGCACCCTCGATCGATCCATGTACAAAACGCTGCGCCCCGTTTTATGATTCGGCAAAACAAGGAGCGAGTTTCTGTTTATTACTTGAAGATCTGAACCTTGCAATGCAGCACCCCCAACCATTGGAAGAAACGCTTTTTTGCCAAAAAATTCAAACCTCTCCATCCAGTAAGTCGCCAATCGAGATGCTGCTGCCCATGGATCCCAATATTCGAAGCGAAGGAATGTCAAAGGATGAGACTCCCGTTCAACGACCTCAGGACAATCTTTCAGGGCTCTTTTGTATACTTTGATTAGACTCTCAGGTAACAACGTCATCGCCTCATTTAGGTCTTTAAGTATCGTAACGAATTCTGTGCCTTCCTTTGACAAGAATTTCAAATTTTCACCGGACGACTTCAGACTTTCCTTTTCATTCAGAACTTCCTTTAGGACATCAAAAGACTCTGTGCGCTCAGCGTCACGTTTGGCGGTTACCCTAAGCTGTTCATTGACCAAATCCTGATGATTTCGAGTTAAAAGAATTCTCTCAAACAGTTCATGGGACCATGTGCCACCAAAACACGTCGGTAGCCCCTCTTTGATAAGCCCGTACGAGTGAAGCTGGTCTCTAGTCGCCGTCTCTTCGTCCAAGAGATGAAAAACTACCTTCCCCCCCAACGAACTGCCCAATCGCTTCAAAACGCCAGACATAAAAGAGTTTGTTGTGACGGTTCGCGGCGGAACAATAACGTGAATACGCTTTGCTTGAGCGTGAAACGAATTCAGCATCAAGTCTGAAAGAGCCAAGACAGACTCGAGCGGAAGGTCTGCCGCAGTCACGTTGATAGCTCTGCATAAAACAATGAAGCCCTCCGATTGCGCCTTTTCGCTCTCCGAAACAAGATGGAGAAGGTAGAAGATAAGTCGCATCCAAACGTTATGATTCTTTTTGCAAATCTCGGGGCACTTGGAGTAGTCGAGAAAAACAACACTTCGCTTGGCACTGTCCGCTGGAAGCAAAACGACACTACCCTGTTGGAGTAAATCTACCTCATCGGATGTGAGCGCTCCGTTGCCGAGTAAGTTTAAAGGGAGAAAGGCTCGTTCTTGAAATATCTCGCACCTCATCTGCCAATACGCGATCAGTCGGCGGCATGCGTTGTCTGAATCGCCTCGATCACATCGAAAAAAGGATACAAAATTGGATTCCTTCTGGACGAGGCCTGGGACTTTCGTGGCAGCTTCTAGATAAGCCGCCTTATCCTCAGGTGCAATTACATTCAGCGCTTGGCTTAGCTGAAAATGCGCGAGCTCGGCCATTTTCCTGCGTAAGACAAGAAACTTGCAGACGAATGCATTGGATTTGTCTTCCGGAAGTGCTCAAGGTAATCCCCGTTGTCTCTACCAGTAAATGGGGTACTGCCGCCGTCGTCGCAACTTGATGCGACCGACATATTGACAATTATTGGTTTTAAAACTAGGCGACTTGAGCTAACTGTTACTCCCAAAAATAGTAGTTCTATATAACAATCATCGATGATCTTTTTGACAGTGAATGTGCCTGTGAGGATCACTAACATTTTTGGTAACAGATAGAGTTCTTCGGGAACTGCACGCAATTTCGTACATCAAACGGTGCTACCATAAAGTTGCACTTACATTGAGAATGAGATTGGCATGCACTTGGTTCGAGTCCGCGGGCCGCTTGTTACCAAAACTTGCTTTTATCCTACCAGTACCGTCTTACTGCGATAGTAGATCCTACAACAGGTTTCAAATGTGTTGACTGATGGATCCTCTCCACCACGTCGCCCTATAGCTAAGTCGAGTTTACATGCCTCCATGTGCCGGTACCACCACGCCACGCGGGACGGGGGTTGGGAACCCAGAAAACTTTAAATTAGAGCTAGCTGTGATTTTGCATGTGGTTGCACCTGGCCAAATGTCCGTCAAAATAGGGAAGGGAACCAGATTGGATGCTCAAACAGGTCGCATCTAACATACCATTATTTTTCAAACCGAAGTAATTGACCCTCCCAACTGCTTACAACAATATTTAAAGCAGTCAACCGTATGGCAGCCTACCGGTTGTTACTTTCGGATCCGAGGGACCCATCTTTGGGAGCGGACGAAGACGGAACGTCTGGATTTGATGTCGTGTCAATCCCAAACACATGGCGGTTCACAAAACTGTGATAGCTTCGCTGTACTCCAGAAAAGACGTGATCGCGTTTCTTCCCGGGAAGGTCGTATTCCGCATACAAAACAGCATAGACTCCGACTCCCACCGAACATACAATGGCGGCAATGCGCCTGTCAAGTGTGGACATAAGCCAAAAAGTAATAAGAAAGGCAAGATGAGAACATTTTCGAGGCGAATGCGTATGTATAAATATCAGTTGGAAAGGCTGTACAAGGCTTCGCACGCACCAGTTTCTTCTGGCTTGCTCACTCAGAACCATACGTTGCCTCCACAGTGAAATAGAAAGAAGTTCCTAACAGTAAAAGGTTTTCCCACGATCAGATAAAACCTTTGAAAATCTTCGGTCACCTCTAAGTGCGCAATAAAGTGTCTGGGTGCACCGCAGATACGATTTGTTTTCCAGTTAATGGAGATTGATTTCAACCTTGAAAGATATATCCCCGCTTGATGCAGCAGCCAATCCAGAAAACGGAAACGGACGCTCTGCAGTCGTTCTACATTATACAGCAATTGATGACGGTCACCGTTTTCTTGCAAAGGAAAAATGTCTGGCGAGTTAGACCACGTGACACGACAGGCGTGATCAGGCACATTTTTTTCGAAGAACAAGGGTAAGGGGTCTTGAACAATTTCCTGAACAAACTGCAAGCAAAACCCAGGCATTGATCGACCAATACAATTACGTAGCCGAAATTAATAAAAATCTTACGATAGATCTATTTGCTGGTGCTGAATGGTCACTTCAAGATGGATAGAATGACCTTTTATATGTCGGTCATTTTTCAAAATAGTCGTAGAACACATTACATTGAATATTGTTTTCAAACGACTTAAGGATATGTTTGGTCTTTTGAATTTGAGCAAATGCTCTGGCACGAGGTTCAAAAGGGCTTATTTGTTCTTTCGTTTTGTTTCCCAGGACTTGACAGTTCGAATGAAACACCTTTTGCACATACCTTCAGCGAATCTCTCGGCATAGCGACTGTCTGTGAAGCAGCAATCATGAACCGACCATTCGACTGTGAATGGGGAAACACCTTGCAGGTTTCCCCTTCCATTGTAATTCCTCCCATCGACGCATCTAGTAAAGAGCTCCGGAAGAGCTGCAATAGTTCCCGTGCAAGCCGCTCGAGCTCGAACTCGAGCGGAGGCGGCATGCTGAAGGAGAGGACTAGAAAAAGGACGTCTGTTCTTCGGAGCAAGTCTGACTCTTCCTCCGGTACAAAGCAGCCACTTAGATCCAAAAAGAAGCAAAGCACAGTAGATCAGGAAATAAGGAGAGATGAAATTGCCTTGAAAGGTAAGCCTAATGCGGGGGCTACTCCTAGATCTGTCAATAAGACGAGAAAAGCCAGGTTTCGCAAGACCGTGCCTATCGACAGAAGCCCGCGAATCTCAGCAAGACAACAAGATTTGAATGAATCGGTTGGAAATATAAGCACCAACACACCCACCACGTTGTCATGCAGCTTTTCATCTTTGAGCCCGAGCCCGTACACGATAAATGCGAGGAGATCAAATCGACTACAAAGTACGCCTCGGAGAACGTCCCAAATTTCACCTGGGCCTCGAATGACCTTGTCAAGACGTCTCCCTCAACCGCCTTTGTCGGCAATAATATCTCCGAGACAATCTGCGCTTAAAGAAGCCAAACATCAATCCACTTTCGATGACTCTTATTCTATATCTACTGCCGGGGGTGACCTCGACTTCAACGCCCCGTTCTCTGAGAAAACACCAAATCTCTGTTTATCCACTCAGTTTACTGTTCTCAATTCACAAGATACGTATTGGCGTCGTAAGAAATCTGAGAATATAGCGACCCCAGCGAAAACAAGGAGACAAAATTCCTCCGTCAAGCTACCTTCTATTCGCCTGGACGACGCTATTCCTTCTAGCTTCGCAGATTGGACGAATTTTGGCCAGCCTTCAGACAACAGAAACGAAATGCCTTCTTCTATTCCATTGTTTATTGTTGATCGAGCGAAAGACCCTCAGGTTTCTCAAGAGACTCCGAAGGAGCGCAAACAACGTGTTTTGTATGAGCTCGTCGCGATCAACAAGAAGAAAATTCAAGCTGCGAATCCGTTGCAAGCACGGCCTCCCACTCCGCCACTCGCGCGACATCGACTACCGCTATCACCCAAGAAGCGTTCAAGTTTATTAAGCACAAATCAACGAGGAAATGTGGTACAAGAATCGACTCGCTCAATTTCCTCGGATGCGCCTACCTTCACTACAAAGAGCTCCAATCGTAAGCCTCGTGGTGTGGATATTTTTGGTCAAAACATAGACGCCTTGAGTGCTTTCTATGAATCTCCTGAGGAAATAGTCATCTGGCGACGTTACACATAATCTAAGATTCATACATCTGATCATTTCTCTTAAGAATTGCCAGCGGAGCTGCAGGTCTAGAGCAGGGCGATTTGTAACGTACAATGTGTTCATTGATATGATGACACATCTTGTTTGTGTCATCAGACTCAGCAGAAATAAAGATGGAAAAAATTCACACAATGTTTAGTCGTGATTTTGACCTTGTTCTTGGTTCTACTGCCTTTTCCTCTGCACGAGTCGAGGCTGGAGTAGTATCGTTCATGTTAAAGAGTTTGCCAATGGCAGTGACAGCCAATGTTATGATGTTTGACGGAAATACTTTAGTTTTGAAGCACTGATTGTATTAAGATTAACTGTCAGTGCGTAGCTTCATTGTCACACACAAGATTGCCTTGGCGAAGTTAAAACAATTTCACTTACAGTTAATGCCGAGGCTTTCATCTATTGGTTACTACTGCCTGACTGATTTGACTCTTTTTTCATTTCCGTTCGGGCGCCTTTCTCGAATTCTTGAAGAAGCTCTTTTGCCCGATAAACTTTCGATTGCAAGTAGAAGCTACCTCCTTTGCTGACATCGTTTGCCGCCATATATTTATCGTATTGCTGGGAAACAAACGGAAATGTGAGTGCACTCCATTTGTCCAGGTAAGTCGAGTAAGTTGTCGACGTACTTTTTGAATAGCTTCTGCTGATGCCTCCGATTCGGATAAGTTTAAAATCTGAAAAGCTTCTTGTTGCGTAATCGTCTTTCTTAGCATAGAAGTTGCCTGTGCAGGGTTGACTCCCTGTTTTTTGGCGTTCTGCAACGCTTGGGCGTACGCGGCGGGCAGTGCACGTGCTAGAACGGCTACAACCGGAACAATAACCTGTGCCAAAATCCGAGCTAATGGTCCAATGGCCATTCTGAATGTTTCGAGGTCGTCAACGAAATGGTGAAATGGTTTTGACTGTGATTGACACGCACAATGAATACGCAGGCGTGTCGTTGTGTTGATCGGTGCGGTTCTTGACTGTGAATGGAGGGACAAAGAACACATGGAATGGAGAGGGAAAAGTGGTGAAGGAAAAACTGCATTTGATAGACGGACAGCGGATTGACTGGCTCGCGTCCTGGAAGAAATGATTGGATTGCTGAGCTTCGTTACGTGTCGTATACGACACAGAGAGGTTGCACGGAAGCCGCCCGCTTTCTGTGTGAACAACGACACAAATACGGTACCATGATTTGCGGCAACCCTGTGGTCAAGAACGTATTCTCCAACCACAGTCATCGACGATTGTTTCGTCTGATCGTTTGTGCATCATATTCATTCCCATCCTCACTTCGATAGCTCTACTAGAAAAGTCTCTTCTATATAATCGGTACAAAGACCAACAGCGAATTGGTCTTCGTTCCTATGCTGCGAAATAGTCTCACCCGTGTCGCTGCTGCGGCGAGGCGTGTCGTGATCGGCGCATCGGACGCAGCATCGCAAGCGACCACAAAGCGTTGGAATCATCAAGTTTTTTTGCAACGCCGGTTTGATCGACAGACAGGAACGTGGCGATTCGAAAACTGGGATCGCTTGGCAATGTCCATTCAGGAACCGCAGCTCGTGGACGGGCGCTCGTTGCTGATGCGCGATCAACGGGCCACAAGGCACATCAAACCAACGGAACGGAAGAGACGTATAAATTCGAAGAAAATTTACGAACGAAACATCAAGCGTGTGGAGGATCTCAGCAACTATATTAAATTCATGCAGAAACATAACAAATAGCTAATTTGGAACCAATGTATTGCACCAAGAGTACTTAGTGGACAACCTTGCATCAAGTAGGTGCCATATATCATGTATCAAGGTTTGCTTCGTATGATCTAGAATCGAATGGAAGCATCGACAACCAATCACGAGCTCCACAATGTTCAGAAATTGTCAAAGATCTTGGCTTCTTCACGGGTAAGCTTGGGATATTTCGTCTTCAGCTTGTCGTTTACGTGCGTCCAGCTCTCGAAATTTGAGGCGTCCAGCGGGTTCTTAATACTGGGAACATAAGGAGCTGGATATTCCATACGACGGATTTTGCCAAAGTCTGTATCTGTAAAAAATGGATGTTTGGCTATGTCATTTTCGCCCCCTGATAGGCTACCGAGGCGCTTGCGCGGATCACGGGTCAAGAGTCCACTCATCAAGCTGTTAGCCTCAGCTGAAATCCATTTTGGAAGAGAAAATTTGCCTTTCACTATGGCTCGGAAAAGCTCAATTTGATCCATTCCCTTTAAGAAGATACAGAAAAGGATCGTGAGATTTGATCATTGAGAGAGCAAGAAAAACCCAATACCGGTACGTACATCGACGTAGAACGGCGTATAACCAAGAATCATTTCGTAGAGCAAAACTCCCAATGACCAATGATCACAGCCCCAACTGATTTGAAGAAAAAAATCGTGAGCTCAAAAATACAGCAATCTTTGAACCGTTACTTTTGCATCACTCACTTGTGGCCGCGATTCAGAATGACCTCAGGAGGAAGATAAAGCGGAGTTCCGCATAAAGTATAGGTCATGTCCGAAACGTATTTTGCGAATCCAAAGTCGATGATTACTGGGTAACCTTCGTTGCTAATGAGCACGTTTTCAGGTTTTAAATCACGATACACAAATCCACGGCTATGCATGTATCCAAGTCCTTCAGCAATTCCGGCAATATAGAACTTCGAGACATTTTCCGACAACTTGTCGCTCGTCGAAGTGTGCATGACACCATACAGCTCACCTCCTTGGACCAGGTTCATGAGCATGTAAATATAGTCTACGTCCTTAAACGCCCCCAATAGCCGGTTGACTAGCGGATGGTTCAGGCCCGCCATAATTTCTTTTTCGTGGACAACGGAGCGAGCTTGCCCGCTTTGAGAAAGTTCGTACTTGGATTGTACCTTCAATGCGTATGCTCTATCGTTACCATCCGCTCCTGGGCGCGACACGAGCCATACTTGGCCGAACGTTCCAGCCCCCAGGATTGTGTGCTTGGTCAAGTCCGCCAAGCTCAACTCCGTATTCGTTATGCTCTCTAGATGAGCTCCTCTTCCCTTTCCGATGGCCAAAGTGTCAAAAACTTTTCGACAAGATTCCAATGTAAGCACCCCAACCCTGCAGTTTTCAACAACTTTCACGGTATAGCCAGCCTTTACCACCGTCGAATCCTTGGGGCCATTTGTACCCCTGGCGACGTCAGACAATAACGTTTCGTCCCCGAAATAGGCACCCATACTCAGCGTTTGCTTTTTCTTAGTACCGGATGTTGACTCAATCTTCACCGATCCCGACCGTACAAGGTAGACCGCCGCTTTTACTTCAGAGCCCTCTTCAAAAATATGATCACCGGCGCTGTACTCAAGATCCTGCAATAGGTTGGCCAAGGATGACAACGTCGTGGAATCCAACTTGGTGTCGTTCAGCAATTTTATCCCACCCTAAAGGAAAGCTTGTTGTATGAGAAAAGCGGAAAAAGAGATGAACACTTGATTTTGCAACGTTACGACGTACCAACTTTCGTTTATCCAGCGAACGCAAAACCAAGTCATCCAAATTTCCGAGAACCTGGGAAAACGTATCCTTGTCAATGGTGAACAGTCGACCATCTGTTTGGGCAACGATATTGCAGACCGGTGGCTTTCCTGTAACAATAGCCCGCTCTCCGAAGTGCTCACCCGCTTTGATGGGCAAGTCCTCGTACTTTGAATCGCCATCACCGACGTCTGTTGCTATCAATGTTCCCTCCTCCACTATATAGAATGCAACCCTCTCACCCCCTTTGGTCACAATAACGTCACCCTGCTTAAAAGGACACGACAGCATGACCGTCGAAAGCTTCTGTATGTCTTGTGGCGCTAAATCTTGGAGAAATGAAACCTTGTTCAGAAAATCGATTTTTGCTTTGGCGCTTTGTTTCGATTGAGCTTGCAGAATATAACGGAAGGATCTTTGATCAACACGAAAGAGCGTAGCGGCTGTCGTAGTCATCACGGTCGCGGCACGAGGGCACGTATACATTAACGCTAGCTCGCCAAAGGAATCGCCCGGTTTGGCGGGCTCACCGACAACGATGCCATTCACAGAGTAAATGCAAATTCCTTCTTCGAGAACATAGAAATAATCACCATCATCACCTTGTTTAATAATCACCTCCTCGGCGGGGATTTGAACCTTTTCAAAAGCCTGAATGAGAGGGAAGAGTTCGGAAGGCGACATGTTCTCAAAAACGAAACTTTTGAGGAGAGCTCGTTTGATAAAAAACTTTTCTTCTTCCGACTTTGGGAAGACTGGCGGTTTGTACGCAATAAAATCGATGATCTCAAGGGGTTTTGCGAATACATTCAGCAAGTGATGCGCTCCGCCGCGGCCGGCCTTTCCCATTTTTTTGAGCGCTTCACCGCCAGCCTTCCCCATGCCAATGCCTGGCTTGGCGAGCAAGCTTTGTAACGCCACTGAAGGATTCAATGCAAACGTGGCATTGTCCTTTTTCGAAGGCTCGCCCATCATAGCACCATTTTGATGATTACCGGATATTGCCGAAGAGGCTTCTTTGCTTGGACCACAACCCATTACGATCAACTTTTGATTGTTGTTATGACTGCAACTAACAGTAAACTCTCGCGAGGACAGAAGATCCTCTTACTGTGAAAAGGGGTGCGGAGGATCCTTTCTGTTCGCCATAAAAGCGACAACAAACAATCGTGCGACGTGCGAGAAAAATTCCATAATTGTCTTTCCCGGACAAACCGAAGTCGCTCTCCGGCCTTTACTCTTTTACCAGCCGTTCACGTCGCAATAGATGAGGTACATGGACAAATAGTTAAGCTAATTAACCGTAAAAGCTTTATATGCTTATTCCTCGTCGATATTGAAAGTGGCGGGCGATGCTAAAATTCTATTTCTCATAAGAAAATTAATTAGATAGTCCCACTTTTAATCTCTCGCAAAGAATCTGGTGCTTACTATTAGATTTTATGTGAGACTCGATAACTCAGCGCTCCAGAAAAAAATTCACGACAGCAATCCTGTCTGTCTACAAGACTTACAATAATAGCAGTATTTTGGGAGTAAGAAAGGAACCTGGAATTGGTCTTCACTGACAATCAGCAGTGAAAGGATTTTTTGGCTCGTTCCGCTGGTGTCCGTGAGGGTCGATCGGTTCTTGCCTTCCTTACAAAGCGCAATTGTGTGTTCACGACAAATCGCCGACTGTACTTTGTGCATTCCAGCAAACAAATCGACAAACCAAGCAGAATCGGAAGATGGGAATCTGCGGATCTTCCGAAGCAGCAGCGCAAAATGTCAGCAATGCAGACCAAAAACCTCCGGTACGTAGTTTGGCGATTTACCTGTTCTGTGCGACTGCTATGTTTTTACTTCCGAACATGGCCCTTTGCTGTTTATTCATGAAGCAATCAATGCACTTTTTAGGCGCAGCATGGCAAAGCCGAAGATCCCAGGTCTGGAAAACGCTTCGGTGATGTCTACAAGATGGGGAAAGAGGTATGTGTGTTTCGGTCATCGGCCAGCGTTTTGTATTGTCTGTGATGTAGCCCACCTGGATCACTTTTGAGAATGCATCAAAAGCGGATGCGATAAAATGGAAACTTTGACACATTCTAACAGCCTTCATCTGTGTGCTTGGATTTTTTGAAATCGGCCTTAGTTGGGATCCGGTGCATTTTCTATCGTCAAGTCCGGCCAACACAAGCAAACCGGCGAAAGCTTTGCCATCAAGATCGTTACCAAGTCGAAGCTCACTCAGGAAGACGAAACCGCTCTTAAAGACGAAATAGCTGTTCTCAAAGAGCTGAAACATCCCAACATCATTCAACTCTACGATGTATATGAGGAACGCGATTTCTACTATCTGGTTACGGAACAAATGGCTGGAGGTGAACTGTTTGACCGGATTGTGCAAAAATCTTACTACAACGAGAAAGAAGCGCGCGATGTTTGCAAGATATTGTTCGAAGCGATGACATACTGCCATTCTCACAAGGTAGCGCATCGTGATCTCAAGCCGGAGAATTTGCTTTTGTTGGTAAGTCAACGTGTTACAGATGATGTTCGGCTTTCATTGCCTCTTTCTGACATTCTTCTTTCTTGTAATTTTGGGAAGTCTTCTGATAACGACTCAAATATCAAGATTGCCGATTTCGGGTTTGCCAAAAAGTGCCCAAAGCCGCAGTGTTTGAAAACGCAGTGTGGAACGCCGGGGTATGTAGCCCCTGAAATCTTGGAAGGTACACCGTACGATACGCAAGCGGACATGTGGAGTCTCGGTGTTATTGTCTACATATTGCTAGGTGGATACCCGCCTTTTATCGAACAAAATCAGCGTGAGTTGTTTCGTAAGATCCGTAAAGGACAGTTTGAATTTCACGATGAGTACTGGGGACAAGTCTCCAAGGAGGCGAAACACCTCATCAGTTCTTTACTGACTGTCCATCCTACCAAACGCATGGATGGCCCGGATTCTTTAACTGACAAGTGGATTACAGCCGGCGACGACGTACTTGCTAGCAATGATTTGGGCACGAATTTGGATAAGTTGCGATCCTTCAACGGCAAGCGCAAGCTCCGGGCTGCGGTACAGACCATTATGGCTGCCCATAAGCTCACATCACTGGGCGTGGATCTCAAAAAGAATTTGGATGAGACCGTATCATAAAAAGCAGAAAAAAAAAAGCTGGAGGTTGCAAGGACCGCTGTTTGTTCGTTTGGTCTTATCTGGTTCCTCGTTGTCGTTCTTTAAAGAATATGTGTTTCCTTCATTGGTGCTGAAGAATATTATAATAGTCTTAACAACCTATTGTCGTTCTCTAAACTATAATGAAACAGTAAACATAAATTTGATGTTTGCCTATCTTTAACGTCTAACAGCAACGATGAATACGTTATCGCAAGTTAATTCACATCATAGCACTTACATAAGCCGCGTTGTTTTGTTGACAACAAAGATTTTGTCTGCTTGTCAGATTTTGGAAATTTCAGTACCCGATCGAAAGGTAACAACGTTTTTGCTTGCATGTGTAGGCGTAGAATTCCTACTGACGCATGCTTTCGCACAAGCGATCTGCAATCCCTTCTGACGATTTGTCGATACAAAGCATCTTTTGGACAGCAACCGCGGTAAAGATTGACAGGACCAACGACTTTCGTTGATCTTGCTACTTGTTGATCACCTGTGAGGTAAGACCGACGAATCATGCAGTAGTCTAAGCAATAGAACGGTAGAAGGAAGACGAGCCGTGAGACCTGGTTGCCGATGATCATGGGCATGCTGTCCCTGTTGGATTTCGCCTGTTTAAGTCTGTTTCTCATATGATTCCGTATTCCATCGATGTTACAGAAGCCAGCATGTTTTCCTTTGCTTCTAATGCAGTCCGAAATGGCCACTTGCAACGAAGTTCGGCCCGTTGCTTTTCGGACGTCGCCCACAAGCCCTTGCTTAACTTGCACGGCTTACAAGCGCGTTATGCTAACGCTACATACGTTGCTGCTTCCAAAGTGGGCGGACTTGAGACTGTTGAAAGGGAACTTATGGGTCTCTATAAATCCTCCCAGAAGTCCGCCGCCTTTGCGGCATTCCTTGAGAATCCTATGATCAGCCGCGACGAAAAAACTAAGTATGTTGCATCAATGGACAAGTTGTCTCCCATTACCCGCAATCTTCTAATTACCATGGCTGGAAACGCACGTTTGAATGAATTGCCTAAGGTGGCGACCACGTTTTCACAACTCATGAAGGCTAAGCGCGGTGAGGTCGAAGCTCAGATTATCAGCGCATCGGAACTGTCTGCTGCTGAACTAAAGGAAGTGAAAGCGGCGATGCAGTCCCAGGTGCCGAAAGGAAAAACTGTCATTATCGAGGCAGTTACCGACCCTTCTATCGTTGGAGGATTGCAGGTACAAATTGGAGACCAGTTTTTGGATCTTTCGGTGAAGAGCCGAATTGAAGAGATTGCCCGTACTCCCTTGAGCTAAAATATAATAGCAATCTCGAGACAAACGTGTCTTTTAATTCTTAGCTTTTGGTTTTTGCGAAATTTAGTCTCGCTAGACAAAAGAAAATTGACTGGGTTTACGGTTTGGTGCTATGAACCCAGTGGTTACACAGGCATTTTCACTGGTTTGTACCAGCTGTAGCTAAATCCCAGCCCTCTCCTCGGTCAATGACATCAGCACGGTTCGGGCCCACACCAATCCACCGAATCGGGATCCCTAACAGTTCTTGTACTCGCAAAATGTACTTCTGGCAATTCTCTGGCAGCTCCTCAAACTTCTTGCAGTTGCTTATGTCCTCCGACCATCCTGGAAGCACTTCATACTCCACTCCTACGTTACTGAGCACGTCTAGTGAAGCTGGCATGCTACTCAGGTACTTTCCATTGTGCAAATAAGCTTTGCCGATTTTCACCTCTGGCATCCCGGTAAAGACGTCCACTTTTGTTAAGTTGATACTGGTAAAACCGTTGATCAAGGCCGAGTACTTCATCTGGGGGATATCCAACCATCCGCAGCGACGCGTGCGACCCGTTGTTGTGCCGTACTCAGCACCAACCTGCGACAAGTGTTCACCTGGGGTGCCCTCGTCCAACGGTAGCTCGGTGGGAAAAGGACCTTCACCGACACGGGTACAGTAAGCCTTCACGGTTCCGTAAATGCCACGAAGCTTCCCTGGACTAACTCCCAAGCCCGTCAATACGCTTCCCACCGAAGGGTTACTGCTTGTCACATATGGATAGGTCCCAAAGTCAATGTCCAGCATTGTCGCGTTGGCACCTTCTACGAGAATCCTTTTGCCGGCTTCAAATTGCTTGTTGGTGTAATCAATCGTATCAATTGTCATGGAATTGACACGTTCTGCCACAGTTTTATAAAAAGCCAGTTGATTGTCTACATCAATCTTGAGTCCTTCATAGGATCTTTCGTGATGTGTGCAAAGTTCCCGGAATCGGCGTTCAAAATGGTCCCAATTCTGCAAATCACCAACGCGCAAACCGTTTCGGTTAATCTTGGACGAGTACGCCGGACCGATGCCTTTTTTGGTCGTACCTATCTTGTGTCGACCAAGACGATCTTCTTGACGCCCATCAACTTCCTGGTGGAAGTCAAAAACCAAATGAGCTCGATCGGAGATGTAGACCCGTCCTTGATAGTCGACACCGGAGGCTTCGAGTGAATCCAATTCGTTCAAAAAAGAGGGAATGTGAATAACGACACCGTTCCCAATTACGCAAGTCGCGTTGGGATTCAAAACTCCCGACGGTAGTAGATGAAATTTGTACTTTTTGCCTTGAACTACAATGGTGTGTCCTGCATTCGAACCACCCGCCACGCGTGCACACACGTCGTAATCTTGCGACAACAAATCCACTAGCTTTCCCTTGCCCTCGTCACCCCACTGTGCACCCAAGACAATATCGATACCATACTGTGTGCCAGATTTGGTAACGGACGAGGTCGACCGTGCCGGAAACGAGCCCGGGTTACCACCGACGAGCGATTCTAGATTGTTCACCTTGCGGGAAAGCTCCTGCAATAGGCCTATCACACTTTGGTTGCTCGGTTCACTACTATCACATGCCGTAGAAGAAGAGGTATTTCGCTCGCCAGACCACATCTATATTTCAAAAAGGATCACAATATATCAAGAAATAAGAGGGAGATTGCGTAGAAGACGGAATTTACACCTACCCACGTACCAATCCAGCAATAGCGCCGCCAATAGCACTTCCTCCAGCCAGAAAAGCAGGCGAGCTCTTGGAAAAAGCATGTCGAAACATGATGCCTCTAGGAATATCGATGTTGGAAACGAGTGGAGACTTTACACACGATACTGTCGGGAATCCTTTTGGTGCCGATAAAGGAACATCGAGAGCGCCCGGCAGAGGCAAAGCCGTAGTTTGCGTGAGGGATCTGCGTCGTACGGGATTGTGGGTCGTTGGTCGAACGATGGCCGTCCGTACGTTTATTTTTCCGGGTGCTTCCAAAGGTTCTGACGCCGGACATACAGTTGGCGTCATCAAATTAATATTAGTCCAATGAGTCGTCGAAAGGAAGCGATCCAGTGTCTCGCGATCCGCAATCTTCAACGTAGCGATCTGCCTTTGCGCAACAGCAAGATGGGAGGATGCGTTCACGTCACACCACTGCGTACAGTGCACCGAATAGATACACCAACCAAGGAGGCTAGTGCAAGCTGTCCAGCATCTTTTTCAGAGTGCTATCGTTTTTGACCATGAAGTACGCCGTCTTTGCCTCTCTTTTGGCCAGCGCTGCTGCCTTTGCCCCGGCTGCGAAGGTGTGTTGGACCTACGGGTTTCCCATGTAGTTCGTTCAGTAACAGAGGCAGGAATCGTCTTTTTGTAGACCGCAATTTTGTAGACCGCAATCATCGCGCAAGAACCCCGAACGCCCTACTTCTTGTTTTAAAAACAATACTCCTCCTTTCATGTAGAAATTCAACTCTCCGTGGCTAACACATTTTTGGTTTGTTTCGTATTTCTCTTAGCCTGCGGCTTCGACTTCCGCGTTGAATGCGGAAATGTCCAAATCCATGCCTTTCCTAACGGCTCCCAAGAACACTGGGGGCTACGTCGGGGATGTTGGCTTTGATCCGCTTGGATTCTCCGACAACTTCGACATGAAGTGGCTGCGCGAGAGCGAAATCAAACACGGACGGGCCGCTATGTTGGCCACTGTCGGATTTGTCATGCAACAGTTCTGGACTCTTCCCGGTATGGTTCATGTGGATGACTCGAACCTGGCGCCAGGAGCAGCTGGTATCTCGCCCATGCTGCAAATTGTCTTCGGAATGGGCGCCCTGGAATGGTGGACTAATAAGGGAAAAGTCACGATGGAAGATATGTTCAGTGACAGCAGCCGCGAACCTGGTAATCTTGGATTCGACCCCATGGGCATGTCCAAGAACAAGTCCAAGGAAGAAGCCGAAGCCATGCAACTCAAGGAAATCAAAAATGGACGATTGGCCATGTTGGCTATTGGAGGTATGATCCATCACAACTGGGTGACCGGTGAAGCCCTGTTCTGATGCGTCTGCGAGCAGCGGGACGCTGGCAAAGAACCCATGAACGGATGCAGCGACTTTCACTACTATAGGTTTATCTAACTGCTAGAGAGACCGGCTTTCGATTTCGTCCTTGTTGTTTGATGCATATATTCGCTGAATGTTGTAGGTGATTACTAATCGGGAGCGCTTGTCATTGACTACAACGCTTTGGTTCGACTCCATGTAGACGACTGGTCCCCTATATCTGTTACTGAGATGAAACAATTCCATGCCAGCCCCCATTTGCGTTGAGGGAAGATTTGTGCCATGTACCGGTCGTTAGCCGCTTCAATAGAACAATGAAAAATCCGTCGGGAGAATCTGCTGCCCCACTTACTCAAGAAAATTCCCTTTCATCTCCACTTACTTCAAAGTATCAACGATTTGCTTTTTGTCTTTTACCGTATGTCTGGCGAGTTCTGGTAAACGATATGCATGCAGTGTGTGTATGATTGTTTTCACCTCTCCACAATAAGATTTGATCCTATCACCCTATAGTGAGCTCTTCCAAGCGTCGTCTAGCTCCTTCTCTGTCGAGCTCTTCGCTCCGCAAGGTGTCGTTAATTTCTTTTTTGTGGTTCTGTGTAATTTTCGTCGTACCTGATGAGGCTCTTCGTCCCAGTAGTAAGGGATCGCTCTTAGGTTTGCCCTTGCTTGCTTTCCGTTGCTCTTTGTCCTTTAATAACCAAACCTCAGCAGGGCTTGGCGGGTCTTTCGAAGACTTTCGACGAAAGCGTCGGAGCTTGCGAGCTGCTGATTGTACCAACACTGTCATATATTCAACTTCTGTGAGTGCGTACGAAAGGGAACGCGCAGATCGCACCTTGCGAGCCTCGACCTCGACTTTCCTTATTTCCGTCGATGTATGTGTATACTTCAGCATTCCCCGACGAACGTCAGGAGGCATACGCAGCTCGGGGCCTGATCGCCTCAAACGATCGACTCTGCCATCGGAATCAACACACTCAAATTCATCAATGTGCATTGCGTACGTTTCGCAGGGAGCCCAGCTTAGAGTCAGCGGTGGGCCTCGCATAGTCGATGGATGATCACCCAGTGTCACAAAATGCTCTTGAATGTGCACTTGATTGAATGTGACCGTCTTGCTCTCTATCGCCACTGTATCTTGCGTGACTGCCGCAGCATCTTCTTCGACGACACTGTCGACTTCATGACATTCAGATTCTTCCTCGAGAAACGTTTTCTCCTCTTCTCGGTCGTCTTTTGGAACCTCGGTCTCAAGAAATTGGTGCGTTTTCCGATTAGAGGGAAGAGCCTTTGGTATTTTTACTACTGTAGTCATGGACTTGTCTCTACACCAATGAAAGCAACCGTCGTCAAACAGATTTCAGGTGTTCCTTGGTGAAACAGAAAATAAGTGATTTTGTGCTCTGCCGGGTGGGCGGTGGAAAGCTATAGATATTCAGTGCGCACCATGCGGCTCAAGAAATACGTGCATATGTCTACATTCTCTCAGCAGCTCTCTGTAATGCAGGACTTGCAGCCAAATATCAATAAAAACGTTCATAGTACACGCTGGAGGAAGAATCATGAATTCACTTGTCACAGCTCACGAAGTAAACGTCACTGAAGGTTGACCGGTTTCTTCGACGAAAGCATTCACCAATAAGCTCAAGCCAAATTTACATTCTACATTAAATCTGTATAGGTGTTTTCGGATGAATCGTCACCATCTGTTTGTACTTACATTAAATCTAATTCACAGTCAGCCGAATTGACTATAAACTGATGAACCGTGTTGAGAATTCGTCAATCTAGGTGGACGTGTTTATATCGAACTGTGACGACGTACAAGAAGATACATCTGATATGCACAGACAGAGCTCCTGCTCACACAAACAGAGGCTCTACAAGGATCATCACCCCAAAACTGTACTCTTTCGTTGTATTCTACAAATACATTTGTAAGCAAGTAGGACTTAATCTACATTCAGTCTTCTATTCAACCGGGCACAACCCCCTCTGACTAGCTATTCTCTACAGAATTAGATCGACGTATCCGTCGGAGAGGCAGAGACCCATTTCCCTCTTACATTAGGAAAGCTATTCTACCTGTCGAACACTTTATCAGGTAGCATTTTTGTATTTGAGTACATTGATTCGAATCCTTGTTGTACACTGATTCGAATTTCGCTAATAGTATACTGAGGTATTCAAAGCGAGCCTCAACCCATGTTTGTACACTTACCCGAACATAACTTACACTTTGCATGCATCATTTCTTCTGTCAATCACGGAACCAAAGCAAACATTTGCAGCTGTGAAAAAGTAGCTTTCCAAAATCAGTTAACCACTGGTCTGCCCTTCTACAGCTCGAATGACTGTATATGTCTGATTTCAAGGTAAAGATGACTTTCTGGTACAAATGCTACGAGAGACCAAAGTCACTTCAAAGACGATAAGGTTGTGAAAGCTAATCGTGTCGTCTCGCAACAGGCGATCCACAGTGTCGACAAAACACTCTGTCGACCGTTATGCCACACTCGCATTAAGGGTTTCCCAAGGGTTAGGTTGCATTCATTGCCTTCGCTGCCAGTTTCTGCCACAACTTCTCGCTGGGGTAGAGCGAGAAAGGAATGGGTTGCGGTTCTTCAGCCGAAGCAGGGCGGGTACGTTAAGAAGTGAACTAATTGTCTACCGTTTGTCGCCCGTTGTCCACTAGAAAAATATTTGACTCCCGATCGCACGAGGCGAAAACAAGTAGTAGTAGGTGGACTGGCATCTCGTAGTAGGTTTCTGACATGCCCTTTGTTTCAATAGGACCAACAATCGAGAAGTGTCCAGCGTGAAACGGAATCTTTTTTCCCGCCCCAACTTACGAATCCGTCCAATACGGAAGCGCCGTTGCGTACCGTGACATCGTCCTACACTAGCAAGGCTTCACAAGCGCCTTCGCCGCAAACTTTATTTGCATCGTCTGCAGCTGATCTGCAGAGGTCATCGAACGGACAGAGGCAAACCACGTCAAAACAGCTGGCCGTGTCCAAGTCGGCGAAACAGCAATCAGCGTCTGGCAGTGGTCCAAAGACTGCCAAATCGTCCGAATCTGATTCGAGCGTAGAGCAGCCACCCCAGAAACATTTTAACCAGACAAAAAAGAAAACGAGCGTATACGTGCCTCCTTCTCCAATCACATACCCGCATTTGCCGGCGGAGGAAATACAGCGGTCCACACCCAAAAAAGCCTCAGCCCCGAAACACTATCAGGAATCCTCTAACTGTAAAGGGAAAACAAAAATTCAATCAAAAATGTCGGATGACGAGAGTTTAACCGATGAGATTCTTGCGGGTGGCGGAGAAGGAGCTGACGCGATATGTGACAAGATAGGTAATCTCCAACTTGAGGGAAGCTTGGAAGGAAATTTCTTGGAGTCTGCCGAGCTGGTGGATTTTAATTCTTCCGCACTTAATACAACTGCCATTAACGACATGAGTCAAGAATTTTTGGCAGCTCCCGAGTTAAGTCCTTTGGAAGGGTCCCCGATACCAGAGAAACCATCAAGTTCCGAAACCTATACCCACAGTCCGGACATGCACCCGGAACCGAACTCGGGAAGCGGCATGCGATTTGACGAGTTATACAGGCTGAAGGGTGTCCTCGGTACCGGTGCATTTTCAACTGTTCGTGAAGGATTCCACCGAAACAACCAAAAGCTCAGTTATGCGGTCAAATGTATTAATCGAAAGAAACTTACAGAGGAGGATGAAGCTGCTCTGTTAGATGAGGTGTCAATCCTGAAGGAAATGGAGCATTCACATATCATTCGACTATACGATTTCTTCGAAGAGCCCAGCACATACTATTTGGTGATGGAACGAATGCGTGGAGGCGAGCTGTTTGACCGTATTGTTGCCAAAGCATACTACAACGAGAAAGAGGCACGAGACACCTGTAAGATCGTCTTAGAAGCTGTTGGCTACTGTCACCAAAACCATGTTGCGCACCGGGATCTGAAACCGGAAAATCTTCTTTTACTATCGGAGCACGATGATTCAGCCGTCAAGATTGCTGATTTTGGTTTTGCCAAGAAAGTCTATAAGCATAATTGCCTGACGACACAATGTGGCACTCCAGGCTATGTCGCGCCAGAAATTTTAGAGGGAACTCCATACGATGAGCGAGCTGATATGTGGAGTGTCGGTGTAATCCTTTACATTCTACTCGGAGGTTATCCTCCTTTTATCGAAAGCACTCAACGTGATTTGTTTCGTAAAATCAGAAAGGGGGAATACGAATTCCACGAAGAGTATTGGGGGACGGTATCGACTGAGGCGAAGGATCTGATATCATCATTGCTCACTGTTGACTGCAGTACACGCCTGACTGCTCACCAAGCTTTGGAAAACGGATGGATTCTAGGCGACGACGCCAAGCTTGCTTCAAAAGATTTGGGGCCCAATTTGAAGAAGCTTGCCAACTTCAATGCCAAACGGAAGCTTCGTGCTGCAGTTTCGGCCGTGATTGCCATGAACAAGTTAAACTTCCTTTCGGAAAGCTTTGTCAAGCCGGGCGGTAAAATGACGAAAGACGAGAGCTAGACGTTGCAATACGACGCAGCCTCTTAAAAGAGATTCGTACGTCTATTCACGACTGTGGGACTTGAGGGAAAGGTGTTATTGTGAGAAACACATTGACGCAGTTGAGAGCGAATCGCTCCATAGTTTTTGCATAAACCTCCATTCTTTCGGTAAAAAATCTTGAATTTAAACTTATGCAATTCGCCGAAGCGGGACATTCGAGTGTGTCGCATAGTTTCCAGCACCATTTGCTGTAATGGAATGAATAGTTTCTCGAGTTCCGTGAAATAAAAATGTTATTCACTTGTATACGGGACTCGTTTTCTGTCCATTCGATGTTACCGCTGATGCGAAATGCTCCCACAACGCTTCCAGGAGCTGTGAAGGATCGCGTTTTGGTCGATTTTGACGGTCGACGCTCCATCTGTGAATCCTACTAGAATCTTAACATAGCTCATCGATATGTCGTCGTCAGTAAAAAGGAAAGATGATACCAGAAGTAAGAACAATGGTGTTTCAGACGAGTCGGCCGGGAAGAAACGCGGATGGGACGAGATCGAAAGCTTGTTCGACAAGAAAAAGGGGAAGAAAATGGCCGCAATTTCCAGAAAGGAACAAACAGTAGGGAAGTGTCGGAATCAGAAAGGACAAGAATCTCAAAAATCCAACACGAGAGGCATTGAGAAGGGACAATGGGTCGATGATGGCCTTGGCGGGAAGTACGACGACGAAGGTTTCACAGGTAGGAGAGAAGATGGCATCAAAGTTTTTAAAGCCCACGTAATGCAAAAGCCAAATGCTGGTCGAACTGAGAAATGTCCATTTGACTGCGACTGCTGTTTTGTATAAATCGGACATCTGCGTCTACTTCCTTTTGTTGAGAATACGTTTGCGAAAAACTCCAAATCAATTAAAATGAATTCCAGCCTCGTTGAACTCAGCAAGCAGCTGTAAGAAGTCGTCTAGATCAAGTTTTGCTGCACGCTGTCCTTTCCATGAATCTCTTTCCAAAATCTCTTCCACGATAACTTGAGCGGGTCGACCGTCGACCATCTTTTCGGGATGAAGTGACTGAACTGTTCTCCGATTATCCTCCAGCAATTTCATAACTGACTTTGTATTTAGAACCGAGCGAAGCGTTTTGTTTTTTCGATTAAATAACAATCGAATCTGTAGAAGCAAGTCCAACGCAATTAGGAATTTCAATCTGCTAGACCAGTTGGCCACTGCTTGAATACATTCGAACGTACCATTCCGTCCCATTCAGTAAAATTCACAGGAGGAGGAGGATTTTTTAGCTCAATACGCACAACACGGGACTCTACCTTCGGTGGCGGGCGAAAATTTTGTTTCCTGATAAAGTGCATGTGGTCATGACGTTAGAGAACTGCTCCAATCTACAAACACTAATCCAGAAGAGTCTTACCCAACTTTCAATAGCTGATCTACCTTTGCCAGTAGCTGCGTATTCACAGAAAGGCGGCAGTACAGTGCCTCCCCGGGGCGAGCAGAGAGACGCAAAGCGAACTCCTCTTGAAACATGAGAACGGCACAACGAAACATGGGCCGATGAGAAAGAAGTTTAAAGACGACTTGAGAACTAATCTGATAGGGCAAGTTTGCAATCATACAATCAAAAAATGGCCAAGCTGTCTTCATAGCGTCACCCTGTATAACCTGAAGTTTATGTGCCAAATCCGTGCCCTCGGTTCTTTTCAGAACCTCGCGAACCATTCTAGAATCGAACTCCAGGGCGACAACCTTCTTGGCCCGTTGCAACATCGGAACAGTCATGTTTCCTGTTCCTGGTCCGATCTCAAGCACAACATCCGTTGCCTTTAATCCAGCCTTGTCTATAATCGAACTTATTACAGCAGGGTTCTTGAGAAAATGCTGCCCCAGAGAAGTGTTCGGTGAAATAAGATTGGTGCTAGCCGAGTTGGTCGATGCTGGTGAAGCTTTCTGGTACGGTTTCGACGCAGCAGATGCAATATGGGTCTGACCCCGCTTTTTCAATGCCTTCGGCATGCTAAAAAATTGCAGCTGTTAATCCAAAATGTAGTCTTGTGATCTAATTTACGCAAATGGAGAGTCTTGCACGCTGCAAACCAAAAATGAAAAAGTGTTAAGAGAAAAATCGACATTGACTGAGTGGTAATATTGCGTTACGCCGAAAAACACGAAGGCCTCGACGGCGGGCAGACGACGCCGAAAGCTATTTCACAGTCAGCTAACAAGGTAACAAAAGGACGCTCAAAAGAAGCTACGATAAATTTAACAGTAACTACAAGAAACGCTACGTCGAGAACGCCGATTTGTAGCTTCCTCACCAAAGCAATAGCATTGAAATCGCTCAAGTCCTTCGAAATTATTTCCACTAAGCTGTAGTAATGTTAGAAGCATTCTCAGTAAATGTACTGAGGAGAACACCTATTTGTGTCAGGTAGACGGATTCAAAGTTTGTTTTGCTAAATACCAAATTGCTCGATTCAGCTCTCAAAGAAAAAAGAGTGGATTCCAAAGATCAAGAAGATTAGACCTCCGAGTAGGCTCACCGTCTTTTCAGAAATGCGAGCGGCCAGCATACGTCCACCAACTACCGCTAATCCAGTGCACAAAGAATGTCCAACGCAGCCGCCAATCGTGACGCCAATAGGGTTTTTAGATGCTGCTAAAGCAATTGTAGCTATCTGGGAGCGATCGCCCCATTCGGCAACGAAAGTTAGCGTCAATGATTGAATGACAACCTGGTTCCATCCCATTTGTTTTTTTGAAGGAGGTCGGTTTGAGCGTGACCCTTCTTCTAAATCAGCCTTTTTCTTCCCTTGCTGCAACAGCTCTTCCTCTACCTCTTCTAATTCTTCAGATGTCTTACCTGCCTCCATTTGGCGACTATCATAGATCAATTTGCAGCCGAAGTAAAGGAACAGGAGTCCGCCAAGCAAATGTGTGTATTCCTTAGGGATAAAATTGGGAAGCATCATACCCATTGCGGTCGACAAAACAGTCATGACAATCAACGCCAATATCGCCCCGAAAAAGACCGCCGATCGACTGTGTTTCATTGAGAGCACCGCGGCAATGAAGAATGTCTTGTCGCCAATTTCAGTGGCAATAATCATAGCAACCGAGGAAGTGAACGCATTCCAGAAGCCCCCAAAAGAAAATTCCGGTAGAGAAAGAAAGGAAGGGGAGCCTGAGATAGCAAGAGGTTGATGCAAAAATGCATGCATTTTGACAAGACCTTCGTCGTATTCAGTCTTATCAAGGAAACCATCTTGATTCGAGTCCAGAGTCTTGAACCAATCATCCGCAACGCTGGCCGCAACAACTGCAACTATTCCCAGAGCAAAGAAAGTGCGAGAGAAATGAGAGACAGGCATTTTGAGTCGACTTCGGAAGAAAAAGGTGCTCCCAGCTCTAGAGAGAGGCGTTGTTATTTGCTGTTTCTGGCCCTAAAACAATCTGAAATCGCGGGACAGAAATACCATTGGCTTGAATACTGTTAATACTGGATAGCGCTTCTTGCATTGTCCACGATGTCGCGCGAGATTGACAGAGACATTGAGCACGCGATCCTATTTTCTCATTTCCGAATTTTATTTCAAACCTAACAGGACAGGCGTTTAGGGTTCCATCACGGAAGCTACAAATATTAGACGGTGTACTTGCTCGGACGTCTCTGCACGCGTTGCCGAACGCGTACATCTGTGACTGTGAGTTACATTACACTTCACTTCAATTCTGCACATTCCACCATCACCTCACCCTCATCGGTGGTAGCGGGTAAGGGCTTGCATCTCTGCATTCTATTTGCGGTTGGTATCGGATTATGCTTCCTACAAAACTGGGCCTTGTGTGGCTATGTGTAGCAAATAAAGTTTCAAGCAAGAAAACTGGACGATGTCTGTTAAAATCTTTCAAGCATAGTGTTTTAAAGAGTTCATTGGGTCGGCAGAAGATGATTTCCCACATTTCTGCCAAAGAATCGTGTCAACCTAAGTCCGCATATCACTAACTCCGGGATAATACTCGGCAATGAAGGAAGGTAACTCAACCTCACGCTCGTTCAACTTGCGCCCAAGCTTATAAAGATGGATCACGGCCTGTTCGACTTCCTTCTCTCCAGCACACCACAAATCAACTCGCTGGCACATGAGAAGAGCATTTTCCGCACGAGTATACTCATTGTCGGGACCGCTCTTAATGACTTCCAGTTGTTCACTCATCGCGTTTTTCATTGAAAAGAACGTTCCTAGATTGGCTTGAATCTGCGGGTTCTCCTTCCATGCAGGCTCGTCTTCGTCCAAACCCGGCCTTTCAGGATCGAATCCCGGCGACTTCCAGCGCTCGATCGACAGCTTGTCCCAATCCGTCGATAAGTATGCTTTAGCGGCTTCTACGCGTGCTTCACTGATGGATCCGTTAGTATCTCGAAAACGGCCAGTCTGAATCATAAAGCGCAGCAAATCTTGAATAGTCCATTCCAGCTCGGTGGTGACGGCCGGCATGGCGTTTTCAACCGTACGTATCATGAGAGGCAGATTCGGGTTTAAAATTTTCAAATGATCGTAGTTGCGAGCGTAATACGTCCTGTTGTTATAGAGAGCGATAAGAATAAGCGTCAGTGTCATTAACATACTTCTCCAAAACGAAGGACCGCCGCTTGCCAAGATCCATTCGACTTACATTACGCCGCGAGATGAGGGACTATCGGGGCAAGCGAAGAATCTCACGCACGGCAAATAGCGCGAAAGACCAGCCTTCCACGACATTTTTTCAGTTTTTGTCGTTACAAGATCCCCAAACAGGAGGACTGACAGTGATTTATGTTATTGTACGTGCTGGGTCGGCACGGATTGTTGCGTGTCGTCTCTTGGCTGTCGAATTTGTCCTGCACCATCGCATGTCCGTACCGCCGAGGAAAGGTAATCTAACTGTAAGATTGTTTGTCTGCTCGTCGAGCGGACCAAGTTTCCTTCAAAAGAGAACCAGATCACCATCTATTCGGACAAGCGAGCTATTTTCTCGAAATATTTGCACACCGTATTCAAAAGCTATGCGCTGGAGAAAATCCTTCAAATTATCGAGTATATGTATGTGTTGAAAAAGTACGTTCGGCTAACAGAGAGTGTCAAGCTATGGAGAATTTTGATTATCAATGGAGTCTAGGTAAAGTGATCCCATCCGTGGCCAGAGGCCGCATCCAAGAGCACTACTCTTGCTCAACACCATTGCACTGCGAACGAAGTTCAACTCCGCCGCAACTCACAGTCAAGCCTCAATTGGAAGGAGGGTTCTCAGAAAATTTGATACCAGCCGAGATTCTAATATCCCCGTAGCTCTCATTCTGGTTCAGCTCAATGTAGTCCCACGTTTTAAGCTGTAAAAGTTCCAAGAATACACCAGCGGCTGTGCGGCGATCTACACCCCTACTCAATTTTGTATATGAGAGCTCGGTGGTTTTCGGCTCGCCAACACTATTTTGGTCGTCAACATTTTCGGAAGCAATATTTTTCTTCAGCATGTTGAAGACCGAGATTGTGTGTTTGTGCCACTTGGAATTGCTTGAAACAAGAGAGTCTCCACCTCCTTGCCGAGGCGTGTCTTCCTCATCCTCAATTTCTACATCAAGGGCCGCATTCGTGTGACCCAAGAAGATAAGTGGTTGATCGCTGCCGTCTCCACCTGAAATCAGACAATATATTGAATCAGTATCTACACCGAAAAGTTAGATATTGCAAAAGGGACCTGTACTCACTCATATTCATTAGGTGCTCTTCATCGCGGCTGTCATCCATAGGACCAGGAAGTTCGTCCTGATCGTCCCATGGCGTAGGCTCGTCGTCATTCACTATAGAACCAGATTCGTGCATATCTTGCAGCTGCACCTGTCGCGTTTCGAGAAGACGGTCGGGGTCCGCTTCGTGGCTCTGACGCCGTCGCGGTTCTTCTATTGATTCATCCTCGTCACTTTCATCTTCCTCGTTCGCGCCAACGCGAAGCTCATAAGGAAAAGGTTTTCCAACGACGGGTGCTGTATTCTTCGCCCATAGAGCAAGAAGTTCGGGAGCAAGCTGCCCATCGTCTCCCAGAGCGGGTCGCGCCAAGATTTTTTCGTACGAGAGATGTACAAATAGTAAGTCCCGAGCGGAGCGTTTGTGGCTTGCCTTGTCCTGACCAGGAACCCAAGTAGCCGGATGAACGACGTTTTGCAGAACGATATCACTCGTGTCCGCCAGCATATCCTTGATGTGTTTATTCGGCAGCTCTGTATCGTCGTTGTCCACCACAACCTTGCGGCGCTTGCGAGTCCGGCGTTTCGGGGCTACCGATGCTCGCTTGTTACCCACAGAGCCCTTCACTGCCGAATCTTGCGAATCGTCTAGGCCACCAATAGCGACAGTGGCATTTCCGGCACTACCGTCTCGGGATACAGAAAGGTTGAGACTTGCGTTGCGAATATCATGACGAGTGTCGTCTTCATCGTCAAATGGTATCATCTCGGTGTCGTCCGCAATAGGAAACTCGTTTTGATCCGTGAGACCACCGGCTGTGAGATTCATCTTGCTACTGTCCAAAGAACTGTTGACTGGCTTGTCCAAAATAGAGGCTCGACCAATCTGAATCGAAGGAAAGCGAGAACGTTAGCTCGAAGTAGTCCTCGGAAAACTACTGTAGTGAATAGAAGAAGTGTACTAACCTGAGCTTCAGACGAAATCGAATCATTTGCCGCTCGTGTAATTTCGATATCCGAGACATGACTATCATCTTGAAAGGGTACTTCCTCTCCCTCTTCGTCTACATTCCACGCGGTCCAGGCTTCATCTTGTCCACGATTGAGCATGTCGGTGAGTTCGGAATCATTCAAAGTGTTATTGACGGCGGCGGCGGCAGCATCCCGCGGTGAGCCGTATTCCCCGAGCTCAGCCTGCAAGCCTGTGACAATTTCATGCGTTTCATCCAAATCAGCCGGTACCCAGTCTTCCGCGGCCGCATCGTCGTTGATTTCGAAAGGCAGTTGGAACCCGGTCGGTGCATCCGTGATTTCAAAGACTACTTCGTGGTATTCCCCAAAGTTTGCCACGTTCATATTGGAACTTTCTTTGAGGTTGCTTGGCAAATCAATCGCGGCGTTCTTTTCCTGGCTAGGGCGAAATGCCATTTTGATCTTGACCATCGCTTCGTGGCAATCGTGCATAAGGTACTTCACCTTGCGTGAATAGATGCGAACTACGCCAAGCAGCAAGTGTCCCGAAACACGCAACGCCAGAGGCACTTGCGGATGGACAATGCTGTCGACCGAAGCCGAAATGTCGGTCGCAAATATCTGCGGACGACCCAATTTCTTGTCCCCCCAATGTGCTGCCATCCAGACCTTCCCGAGGGGGCCTTTCTTGGCCAAGATAATTTGGGAATAGAACATGATGCTCTAAACGGAAATTGACTTCCTATGAAACAAGCGTCCGTACAACCAAACACCAAATTGTGAGAAGTAATGCGGATACACGTATTTGCGGGTATTTGTTGACACCTCGGAGAGACTCGACATTTTGTATCCAAGGAGTGAGCCACTCAAGTCGCCACGGCGGACTATGAGACACTTGGTAAGCCAAATCGAGAGTGTCTGAAGCGACTGAGGAGACGTCAACGCAGACAGCTAACCGAATCATCCAGAAAGAACTGCGCCTATCGGAATGGATTTGAAATGGGAAATGCAGCGCCGTCGAGAGATGTAGCCGAGAGATAGAACGCATTGGAGGCTGCCGCCTCTTTTGAATTCCAGTTCCATTTGCTCTGCTTACCTTGAAAGTCGTCCCTACTTCGTTCGCTAAAGTCCCCTTTAGCACGTGAATACTTCCCTATCACTTACTCGATCCAGCGGTAAACGTGTGGATGTAAGATGCAAGACTCTTGATAGCTTTGTTGTTATCCGAGGAATAGCCATTCATTTCCAATAGGAACTGACAGTCAAAAGGAGAATTTCCCGCGACGCGTCCAGCTCACTGTTTGTTGCCTACTGTGAGCATCTTGGCTCGCGCTACTCCTGAGGCAAAACCATGGCCAACTCCGGGTTTTCGAGGTCGCGCCTTCTTTCGAGACAGTCTGGCGCGGGTTCTGAAGATTCCCGCCAATTTTGTACTTGCCAATAGCTAACTACAGCAGAGTAGTAGAAAGAAACGTAAACAGCTAGCTCCCCAAAACGTTAGAACATCGTTACAATCAACGATTCTAGTCTGTATACTGGTGACGGTCTCAGTATACCTTTCCTTTCAATAAGGATGCGCCAACGTGAGCGGGCACTGCTCGAAGGAAGTAGTACATCATCTCTACTCGAGACGCCATTTCGGCAGCCATAATGATGTATTGGTAATCTATGAATTTAGCCGACACGAGCAAGCTGGCGAGCTACGCCTTTTGCATAGAAACCTGAGCCCCTTTCAGGCCGGCGTCTTCAATTGTAACAGATCCATCCTGCAACGGCTTCGGCGGGAATCCAGACACGAGACGGAAGGGTTCGTCGGACGAGTCCCGCAAACTTGACGCTAGATTCGCAACCGTGCCCGTTGTATTGATCTTTACAACGCGTCGGCTTCCGTTGAGTAATCGTACAGCAATGGAAGTTGTTGGGCGATTTTCATCCAGAGCTGGCGGCTCTACGAGACTGGCAGGGTCAAACCTACCGTCTTCCGAAACAGAAGTACTAGTCCCTAGGGAAGTACCTTGGCCGGAAAACGAACGAAACTCCTCAACGTATTCCTCGCTGCGTTTGTCGATGAGTCCAACTGTTACATTTTCGCCCGCATCGTCGACAAGTTCACGAGGCGTACGACCCATGGCCAAATGTCGCAAAAACTCGGCATTTTCAGGATCCTCCAGACGCCGGTAGGGACCGTCATCAACCACAAATCCATCTCGATACTAAAAACGGAGGAAAAATAAAGTAGAATTAGCTCATGGTATTCTCCCTCCTTTCTGTTGGTATGAACGATGCTATGGAATCCTCACCATAGTAATTGTTCGTCTGGACTGCCCACTGTCTTCGGCCGTGGCGTTTTCGGCCAAACCGAAAACAGCGTCACGATCCGGTCCTTCATCCATATTTGGCTGAACTGCTAAACCACTAAAGAACAATTCAGTAAGAACATTGCAACAAGGCGAACTTGTTACCTTTATATTTGGTGCAACAGAATCCTCCCGTACAGAACCTACCTACCCCCTCCTCGGTCCCCAATACCTCCCACGAAGCGATTGTTGGCATCGTCATCCGAATCCGAATCGTCTTTTTTCCCGCTGAAGAGACCGTGTACGTTACTCATGCCAATCTGTTTCTGTTGAAATGCTCACAAGAAGATTTGCTGATATGCTCCTCACTATCAAGAGATATTTGATCCAAATATGCAAGGAACGGCGCGGATATTGGGAAAAATCCATTGTGTTCGATACGGGTCGATCATACGCTGGAACTGACTGACAGCGCAATTGGAAGGAATTACACGTTAACTGTAACGTCGATACGAGATAACGATCCGGAAATTGGAGCACAACCGACGACCAACGTACCGAAATCCTATTATGGTGAGAAAGGGAAAGGGATCAACTAATTTGCAGATAGACTTCATGTAAATTAAGAGTATGATTGAAGTTGCGGAAAGTCTATACTTTGGGATTTGGTCTCGCCATGAGCAATTCACATATGAGCTGGCCCTTGCCGGAAGACCCGTTCAACAAGGGGTAACATGTACTGGTAGCTTAGTTTCCACGACGCCTCCACCGGTTCTCGACAACATTACACCACCACTCGGAGGGGAGGTCCGCTATCTGGATGTCTTCGTGGATCCCTCGACCCAACAACATCATATATGTTTCTTCTGACGCCATGGCTTTGAGCTGCTGTAGAATAAAATTCCCCACCTGCCCCGTCTTCTGACACTTTTTGAAAACGACGGAAATAACTTGATTGCGTGTGCTGCAGTCCGGCATTTGATTTGCACATACTTTCAGAAAAGTCCCGTAGGTCACCTGGTCCGGTTTTCCATAAGGAGATTGTTCCAGTTCCTTTAAAATAGTGTGAGCGATTTCTACCGCTCGGTTCTGTTCATGAACATCTCCGGACGTATACGCGCACGCGTTCATTACCGCATTCGCTGCTACCGTGTTCGGTCTCAAGTGCTTGTTACCAGCCTCATGAAGCTGCTTCATTTCACGAAACAAATTCAGGGCTCGCTCAGCTTTACCGTGCTGTTGACTCCGGGCCCAAGCTGTTATACAGAAACTTAGTGTGAGTGGAGCCGGTGCCAGACGTGTATTTTTCAATCTGTGTGTCCCTTACCATTAATTACCGTGCAGAAGCTGTGTACATCTGGTCGCACTTCTTTGTTACCTTTAGCGTAGAGCTTCTCCATCAAATCCAGCATATCCTGCGCTTTCCAAGCCGCCTCTTCGTTTCGACTTTTTGCCCAAGCATTGATGACTGAATTGAACGATCTTACATTCGGACGAGCGTCAAGATTTTGTCCCGATCCATAGAGATCTTCCATATGCCGTAAAACTTCTTCAGCTTTTTGCGCTGCATATTCATCACCCGATTTCGCGTACGCGTCAATAACAGCGTTGAATGATATTGTTGTCGGCTTACATTTCTCATCTCCTTGCTTGTACAAATACTCCATGCGCTCTAGAATTTCCTCCGCGCGCTGTGCTGAACCTTCCTCGCAGCAGTTAGCCCATGCTGTAATGAGCGAGTTAAAATTGAAAGCGTTGGGTTTTGCTTCTTCAACTCCCGTCTCGTACAATTCTTCCATTCGATCAAACAAGCGTTCTGCTCGAGCCGCTGCTCCTTCTTCTCCTGACTTGGCGTATGCCGAAATTGCAGCGTTAAAAGCACGAGCAGTTGGGCGGACACTTGATTCTTTGTTCTCGTTATGCGGTGATGGTTCGTACGCATCAATCATTCGTTCGCACCATTCTGCGGCTCGTTTAGCACTGCCCCGTGCGCCGGAATGGGCATGAGCTTCTATTACGGCAGTATAGGTATATGTATTCGGACGAGCCGCGCGGTTGCTCCCTGTTTGATAGAGCTCTTCCATTTTTGCAAAGATTGCGTCGGCTTCGTCCCCTGCAGAAGGGGCTGTCGAACGGCTGATGGCGTTGATCATTTTGGTATACGAACGAACGTCAGGTTCGATATTGAAATTTCCCCAAGATGCCAATTCCTCCATACGGGACAGCAGTCCACTCGCTTGTTCAACAGCATCAATTTCTCCGGAAAATGCCCAAGCATCCATGAGGAAGTGGAAGGTCTTCCGATCAACTTTCATACCGCCCCCAAGGGCACCTTCCTTGTTGTCGGAATTTTGCTTCGTTATACTCAACAGATTAGCCGTTCGTTTGCGTAGAAATGCAGTGTCACCCATTGCCGGGTTCTTCTTTTTAAACGCGCGCTTCTTTTTCGTTTTCGGCGCAATAGGGCGGACCAGGGCTTCATTGAAGGATGTAATCTCGACATGAGCCTCGTTGTTGGAATTGCCAACCTTACTCTCGTCATCGTCCATTTGGTCCGACAAGAACCCTCTTGGATTCTCTATAACGCTAGCCTGGTGTGTTCTCACAATCCTTCGGTAGACAGCAGAAGATGGATAGGATATCGGGTGAAATGCATCACAACTCATAGATGAGGTGAGCAACACAACGGTCGCTAAGCGAATCCATCGATTTTCTATTACCATGCTGGAAGCAGAGTCCATCCCCCCGCAAAACAGACGTTACAATTATGCAACAAGATCAGTAATTAGTAGTATACTTGCGCCTATGCTTCAACGCCAAAGGCTTGGCTACCGAAGAAGCCCTCACGTAGGAGAATTTTGCGGAAGGTAGATAGTAGTGTTGTCTTCGATATTGTCCATCCCGGCACCATCCAGATTCGAGAGGTGCCATGCCATCACCGTCAATCCATCGTATTCCGCAGCACCAACCAACAGATTCAGCGACACGCAAACGACACAGTCGTCAGAACGACAAATTCGTGACAGCATCCGAATGTATATATGTCTAGCGACATCTGTGTTTATTAATATAAGTGTCCCTTTTACCAACACGGCAGGACCTATGTGCACTAACGATTATTATTAGCAAAACAACTTTGCCAGAGCTTTTTGCAGAGATATACCTAACATGCTGACACCTGGTCGCTATCGAATCCATCTATCGACCCTGCCGATCCGAAGTTTTCCTTGGATATCGCTATTATCCGAGATATTGTCATACAGTGTGCTTCTCTGAGTTCAGGGCTGTCCACCGTTCTCACCGTTACTTTCGGATGCCTTCCGCGTGTGGAAGCACAAAATTCTGTAATTTGGAGAGCGTCGATGTGGAGTACACCGATTGATGGTAGACAACGACCACATGGAGAAAAGAGGTGAATGCGATGGGAAATTAGAGCAGCTTGGAAGATCTGCGGTGGTCTACGGTGCTCATGATCTCAAGCGACCATTTGCCTTTGACTCCTTCACGTCCGAAAAGGTACCTACAGAAAGGCTTCCTCATGAGATGAACAGCCATTGCGACAAAAGGGCAAAGCGTGAATGGTATCGAAACCGAGCGCTTTCGTGTGAAAGTAGCTCAAGTAACGACACTGCGGAAGTGCGCGTAGCTCTAGACTTTGCTGATACAGATCCTTTGAGAAGCCGAAACAATGCTTCGCCCACAAATCCCACCCAAAGTACTACATACCCGGTGCTGTCATCTTCCTTGGATCAGAGCAAGGGCAATAACCCTCGCTGGATTCTGCGGCGTCAGACCACATCCATCGGGGATGCCTCGGTTAGTTCGATACAAACGGAAGCGTCCGATGTAAAACCCAGCTCCGTCGTTTCCAAAAACCATACTCATCCGCATAGTGTAGCTATGTCACCGCCGTGTTCTGGTGTCGTCGTTGTTGTACAAGAGGGATCCGCAGTGGAAGTTACCCAATCAATGGAAAATTTGACGCGTCACTTGGAGGATTGGTCCATTGCAAACGTGCGAGCTTTACGAGGTAGGAATGTTGGTCCCTCGGAAATGGACGCTACTGCTTTACACCCCACCAACCATAGACAGCATCGGCGCCAAGTCAAGCAAGCGAAGAGCTATATTATGCGCTCTTTGCGGAGGTCAAGTAGTAATACACACTCGATGCAAACTTTGGAGTTCCCGCGTACAAGCGGTGTCAATTCATCAATGAAATACGACGAAGGATGAGAAAGAACATTCAATGTCTCAAGTTTGATCGCCTTTAGTGCATCAAATGTATATCATACATGGCTTCAGCCTTAATTGCCACTAGTTATTTTGACAATCGAACAATCGTTAATCTATCAGTGCATCCTTATTACCTCTTATTGAAACGACTTTGGTCGATGATGTCCCAAAACAACACGCCGCGCAACATTTCGAAGATAATATGCCTCATCGTAACTAGGGAAGGCGGCCGTGGACTCCCCGTAGACAAGCTTCCGGGAGTTAGCGAATAAATTTTCGATCCGTTCAGGGATAGAAACTTGATCCGAAGGCAAATGCCCGAAAACTGTTGTGTATATAACGATTGACAACAAGTATGAGCCATAGAATGAAGCATGCACTCCATCATCCATGAACAATTGTTGGTAGAGCTCTGGCTTTTCATCGTAGATTGTCAAATATGCAATGCCAATTGGAGCTACAATGGGAGTCTGCTTCCTCGGCAGATGCTTGGATAGAACTGAAACGTAATCCCTAACACCGTTGTAGATCATCTTTTGAAAATTTGGAATGTCTCCCAGGCCCGTCATATTGGTATTGGATGACCAAAATGCATGTGTATCTACAACCACTGGGACCGCGCCGGTCTTTTTCAGCAGCGGCGCGTAGAAATTGGCCAGAGCATACGTTGTGTCCTCTCTTGCCGACTCAATCGCCATACGCTTGGTCTGGTCCACCAATACAACATAATCCCACTTTACTTTGTTCTGGCTGAGTTGATTTGTTGTATATGTTAGATAGTTTTGATCTGCAAAGCATGGATTGTGACCATCGTTGTAGTAAGCGTCTTCGAAAAGGGAACGGTCAGATTCAATCATTGGGCGACAATAAGACCAAACTTATGGAATCCAACTTACAATTTTGGTTCAAGTACGTCACATTTGAATCCGACCCGTTCAGCATTTGCTGGACGGTACAAAGACCGTAGTCGTAGAGCGTCATGGAATTTCCGTAGCTGTTCTTGTAACTGCTATCTAAAATTGCTTCGTTGGTTTGCCACCGAGGATACATGCCGTTGCCAGTGACAAGGAGGCCGCCCAAAGACCCTCCCGAATGCAACACTGAGTTTTGGTATACGTGTCCGTCGGCTATGGTTTCCACCAATCGCGGAATGTCATTCAGGAAGAAATATGAGTTTCCAACGAAAGCAACGTTTATGTTTTTGTCCCAATCAACAAAGTCAAGAAAATTTCCATCATTGAGAGCACCATAGGCAAGCCCTGTTGCCATAATGGCGAAAAGAAGCACATACACGAACCATCCCCCACATACAACAGTTGCCAGATACCGCATCTTCCCTTGAAAGCCTTCGTACGTTGGCTGCTTGGACGTGGGGCCTTGCATCGGGGCGACAGTCTCATTTGCGACTGTCCCCGACGCTGCGACTTTGTCTTTTGTTGCATTCGTGAATGATGTAGCACTGAAGCGTAATCGATGAAAAATATCGGACAGACCATTGGAAGCAGGAATCTTTGACGTAACTTCATTTCCCCCTGCACCGGCTTCGACGTCATTAACTGCGGATGGCATATTGTCGCTCTTGTTCGATTTCATGAGAGAATATGACGAGCTAGGTTCCACATCTCCCCGCTGAGATTTGTGTTCCAGACAAGCTACCATAGACCCTTGTTCAGGTTCCTTCAACAATGATTGCTGTCGATCTCTACGCGGCCGAGTGGTGCCCACAACACCTGAGCCTGCCAAAGGAGTTGGCTGTTCTTGTTCTGCGCCCAACTTCTTCGTCCGCCCAAACAGGCGCTTCATCTGGAGGAATGGGAAATGATTTGATTAATGTAAAAAGATCCGATCCTGGACGGTCAAGTGGATCGATGAAGATGTAGATGGATGCAAAAGAAGCCTTTGGGTCGTAGCTTGGCCCACGGAATACCATAAAGCGACGGAGGAAGGCATTGAAAAAGGCCGAGTGATTTTCATCCGTCTCACGGCAGCGAGTGGCCTGCCTATATTTGCTTCAAACCAAAGACCATCTCGAATACTGGCGTGCGTGCGTTGGTTAGTCGAAATAGTACTCAACGTTCCTATTATTTTAGAAATTTGACATGCGAATACCGTTCACGTTCCATTCGATAAATGCCAAGGATCGCTGATGTTATATTGTCAACCAATTTAGAACGGTTTTGTACCGTTGACGAATGTCGCTGTAAAGGAGCTCGTTTCTTGCTGATATCAATCGTCTCGGTCAGAAACGGAATCTGGAATATATCAAAAAACTGATGTTCACTAAGGAAGTCTGTACCCCCACCCCGAAAGCAAAGTTGCGACTTCCTCTTCGGATGGCCTTCATTCTCTTCAAAGGTTCGAACCCAGAGATTGCAAGATACCAAGCCTAAAGCATCTTCCAACTTCACTCTACCCATCTCTACGCAATCCATAACAATATGCCGACCCATCTTTCTGCCGAGCAAAAGAGCGCCAAAATGAGTGAGGAGCGCGCTTTTTTGACCAAACTACTGGAGGCGGCCCTGAAGGGTGATTTCGAAGGTCTCGAAACATCCGTCAAAGGTTATTGTCGGCAACACGACAACGTGCATCCGTCCGAGGTACTGTTGCAGTTTAAAGATGGCAAAAAACGTACTGCAATGCATTTCGCTTGTCAGAGTTTACCCAGTAGTCGAAACAGTAAGCAGGTAGCCCCTGATCAAGATATTGTTTACCGCATATTGCATTCGTCTTGGTTACAGGAGAGTGCTCGGCAAAAGCTTATCCGTTTCAAAGACGTGGAGGGCCTGACACCGCTAATGTTAGCGGTACAAGTTGGTGATCCGAAGCTTGCTGAGCAACGCGCTGCTATTTTGCTAGAAGTTGGTGATCTCTCGGACTCATCATGTTTGTCCGAGGCGAAGCCATTGTCAAAGTTGGGCTTGGCACGATCGAAGGCTGGTGCCACGGCGCTGCACTACGCTGCAGGGTCCGGGGCATCCTCTACTGCCATTAAGTTGATATACGAAAGGGGTCACGTCGCACTGAAAACGTCTAGCTTACAGGGTGGGACACCATTGCATTGGGCCTGTGCTGTTCCTCCTTCCAAGGACTTCCGAGAAACCATTAAAGCATGTCTAGATTGCGGAGCGGATTTGAACTCTTCTTCCACCAGTAACGACAGCGTCTCAGTGATTCCGCCGCCACTTGTCATGGCTATTGCTGCAGGAAACGATGCTCACGCAAAATGTCTATTACAAGAATCGAAGCTGAGATCTATCGATTTGATGCCGACCCTGTCTTTTGCACTTCCAGGCGGGGTCAACGTTTTTCACATGGCTGCGGATATGAATCTTGTGGGTACGCTTGCGCTCCTTTTGGAACTAAGCCGTAATCCGGATTACTTGGAAAAGCAAGATGCTGAAGGCTTGACACCACTGGAATTGGCGGCGAAAGAAGATCACTTGGGATGTGTTCTCTTGTTACTTCCAAGTCCGGAGATTGCAACGGAAAAAGACGCTAGACTCTACATTGATCAATTCAAGTCTAATCCAAAACCAATTTACAGCCCTCCCCTGACGCTGCCCGAAATACCCAAGAAACCAGACTGTGAAAAAACGGGCCCGTCGAAGGTGGAGGCAGATGCTCAAGAATACGCTTCGAAGGTGACATGCACGACTCCTTCAAAGGAAACACGAGCAACGGCTTTATCATTAAAGGCTGAGGGAAATTTATTTTTTGCAAAAAGTGAATGGACACAGGCCATGGAAGAGTACACACTTGCAATCGAGTTGGATCCAACGGACGCTACCTTCTATTCGAACCGTTCGGCTTGTTACGTAGCTACCGGAAAGTACAACGAGGCGCTCTATGACGCAGTCGTCGCACGGACTCTGCGCCCAGACTGGCCAAAAGCTGCATACAGAATGGCCGTTGCGCGTTTGGGCCTGGGAAAATTCGAAGATGCAGCGTTGTCTGCTTGGGAAGGCTTACAACAAGACCAAGACAATGATGAGCTGAAAACGCTGCTTCAGAAATGTGTCAGAAAAGGTCGCAAAGAGCACAAAGGGAAAAAAGATTCCTGTGCCTGAGACACAGCGTCTCTGGCTACATAAGGAATCACATCAGGATTCTGGCAACACCAAGTCTGTCTTACTCTCTTGGCAAGTATTTAAAAAGACCAAAAAAGCGCTTTTGGTGGCACTTATATGTCTAAACATAGTCTACGAATCCAAAAACTTGGCGAGTCGGCAATCCAACCCGTTTGTCTAAGTAAGAGCCTTTTTTATTGTAAAACATACTGGTTTACTCTCATGTACTTTTGATTAATTGCATCCAAATGTTATAGATTTCTCAACACATTTCTGAGCTCACTGAGTTGATTTGGGGTTTTCGATTCGCTTGATCAGCAATACGGGAAGGAGGCTTCTTCCAGCATCAGAATGCGTTTTTTTTTCTAAAGATGAACCCACAAGACCCGATTTTTCATCGTCAATTCCCTAAAAATCAATTGATGGCATTTTTGCAATGATAGGTCCGCGAACAAAATCATATCATATATTACGCTTCATGTACCGCAATGTGAGGGAAGAAAGGAGTCGACTGAAAATCATCCCGGCAGATCTAGAATCTCAATCCAGCTTGGGTGAAGAAGACTTGTTTCGCTCGGCCTTTTCGGTATTTGGCGGGGCCCTGACGTAAGTTAAAAAGTTCCTTGTTTGCAGGGAGGTGGTTCAGATACTTCCTCTTCCGAAAAGCATAGGCTTGTATCGGTCTTTCGCGTACAACCCAATAATGTTGCTCTTGATCGAGAGATGTTGATGTCGTATCCAAAGAGCAACACGGACCCCCATGCTTGTTGGCCTAACCACCACTTTGTTCAGCATAGCAAAAGTTGTTGTAGAACTATCGCCTCGGTTTTGGCTTTGTACTGTGTTCGGTGAGTTCCTTTGCTGCCAGTTATGGCTTTCGTCTTCCTGGTGGGGATTTGGTTATCTTGGCTTTCATTGCAATTAATGGAATTTGGTATGTTGAAAGGAGGGAACCGGTTCAAATCTGAAAATGTGGGCCTCCGCTGTCGGCCTGACTTTTTCATATAATAGAACATTTTTTGCGAAGACATTGTTTGATAGCTGTATTTTCACGAAGTTTTGACTATTAGTCGACGCACGCGACTCACAGTCAAGAAACGGCTCGCAGTAAGCGAGACGGCGGCTATCGATCGCCGAGTCGTTCCTCTCACTATCATGCCCGTTTGGCAGCCGTAAGGGCTTGCTTTCCTAAATTTTGGAGGCCATCACAACCAAAACGACTTTGTACATCTCAGTCTCACAGTCAATATCCTCTTCGGCATTATACCTTCTCCTAGGCTATCAACGAGTGGAAAAATAAAGTCCTCGGAAAGAATCTATTCGCAAAAGGCTCCCAACCATAGCTAAATCGCCTTTGGAGTATTTGTTCCTGTGACGCATCCTGTACAAGAAAGCAATCATTCAAAACGGTCCGTATCGAGTCCGAGGAAACAAGCACCGTAGAACAATAGCAAGATTTTTCCCTCTCGCCGTCGCCAGCGAAGGAAAAAACTCTCCGTCATGACGAGCGCGCGCGAGAGGTCCAGTAGTGCTGGCGCTGGTGTCCCCCACCAGCGTGATCTACCAGTTTCTTTTCATCTCGCAGGGGATGCTCAAATTGACGAGACTATTAGTAACGGTCGTATGCGAGCAAATACGGCACCATCGATAGTTGATGAAGAAAGTGACACAGTCCAGCACCAGGAAAAACAAGACATTCCTGAGATACCGCCTTCAGGGAGTTCGGAAGATGAAGAGCTGAAGCTGGCGCAAACAATGGCGCTTGCGATACAAAACAATCCCAATCTGACTCGAGATGAAATTCGTAAATTGATTCAGACAACTACAGGGGGTACCAAGCCAGCTTCTTTGATGAGTACTAACAATGGAAGTGAGACTTCTGGTTCGGCCGTCCTCCAGCCATCGTTGTTGATTCCGGGAAGGCTGATGTCGGGGTTTTTTCAATCGGACGAGGCCGAAAAAGAGGGAGATAATGTAAGTTCTGGGAAAGATGGTAAGAAAAAGTCGTTTCGATTTGATGGAAGCTTGCGTGAACGCGCCAAAGGAAGGCTTTCAGAAATTTGGACGTCGAGCGGGGCCAATAGTAATAGTATCCGTGGTAAAGAGGAAGGTGATATCAAGGACGCTCAGGCTTCCGGTCACTCTAGTCTTTCATCCACCACGGGCAGAGACAATTCGTCGCGGTCTTCTTTTCGTAAAGAGAGGAATCATGTACGATCTCCACCTGTCAGTCCCTTGACTACGCCAATGGTCATAGCTGACGATAACAAATTCAAGAGTATCGTTTCCCCTGCGAGTGCTTCGATGACGACAAGTAAATCCGTACCGATACGTATGATAGGAATTGCCTGGAAGCGGCGCGGCGGCATGGGAAAATACTCTGCAAATGGGGCCTGGGAGCGTCGTCGTATCGAGTTGCAAGGAACCAAACTGCTTTACTATCGGACCGACGGAGACACGACTTATGAGCAAGTTTCACCTTCAGCATCGCGTGACGATGCTTCCTTGACCGCCTCCGCCGTTATGCCGTCTATGGATGATAACAACAATCCAGAAGGTGTAGTCATTGCCCGTCGCCAGACTTGGCTTGAATCTGCTACTTCCAAGGCGGCCTCGAGTTGGGTTGTCAACGATCAAGACCACACTACTCCTCGTGGACACATTGATTTGGCCAAGGAAAAGGCGACAGTGAATGCTGCCTTTGGGCATTCAAATGCACCTTCGCCCTTCGCCATCTCGATCAAAGTCCGCGCGGAAACAAAATGGAAATTGTGTTTCGACTACCATCGGACCCAAATGGAATGGTTAGCTGCGTTGACAGATGTAGTGGTTCAAGGCAGTGTAGACTCATACAATTCCAACATCTTGATAGCAGCCGATCCCTCGAACCAGACAGAATCAGCTCTCTTCCATCCGCCGCAGGTGAATCATCCTCCCACGGACAGCAACGAACCAGCTGTGTCGCGGCGTTTGTGGATGATGGAGAGTTACACAGTTTCTACAACGCAAAATGTAGATAATGATCACTCGGACAGTGAAAATGAAGACGATAGCGAATCTTCGTCCCTAGACGAAAGAGACGATGATGTGGAGGAGTCTGTCACAATTTCCCGGGGAGCATCGGATCCGATGACCTTATCGGCATCACACACAAGTATTGTTGAAGGAGCGAAGAAGGTACTTTTCATTCCCGAACGATATCTCGCTTTCGTTTCAGGAATCGTCAATGCATCATTGGCCTATGCTCGAGCGTCTTCCACTTCCACAGAAAATTTTTGGTACGCTGTTGTCGTCGTAAATTTCTGCGTTTTGTGGTGTTTGGTGAAAGAACCCGATTGGAGGGGCATGGTTTCTCAGCCAGAAATGAGAAGCGCTCAACCTTCGCGTTGTGACAAGCAGCAACGGCGTGAAAACACGAAGCGAAAAGCAGCAGCGATAGAGCCAAAGTCTACTGTAACAGGAAGATCAACGGATCCATCTGCTTATATACCCATGGCCGGATCAACAACAGTGAAGCTCAAGCACACAACGGATCTTCCCGTAAACGATAAAAATGAGGTTTTTGCTGGATGGTGTGATCCGCCAGGAAATATTTTGGCTGTTCGGTCCCATGGATATAGTTTGACGAAGAAGAAAATTCCGTCGCCTGGTAGTCTCTACAACTGTGCAAGGGTGGATATATTTGAATCCCCAAGTCGGTATCCCGATATGGCGCTTCGCGTCAAACTCCCATCGGTGGACTTCAAAGACGATGACAGGCCGAAAACGTGGAGGACACCAGATGTTCTGATTGTCAGTATTGCTTTGCCAACGGACCCGCCCAAGCTTGGTCGGTCCAGCAGCGATGGAGGCGGATACACAGTTACGTGTTACTTCACAATGACACAGGAAACACGCGATATTCTACGTCGTGTTACGGCAGATGACTATGATCCTTCAAAAGAGAACATCGATGACATTCAAAAGAGTACAGTCAACGCTGTTCGACTACTAGAAGAGTGGGTTCGAAGGGCTCCAACGGATCCGTCATGGTTTTCTCGTTTCAAGGTTGTCCCCAATGCTCACAACTTGAAGGAAATTGGCATGCCGGCATGGATATCAAAATACAACGGTAAGCCTTTTTTGATCAAACGCCCTGGAACAACTGGTTTTATTTTCGAACATCCCGAGCTGTCTTGTTTGGAGTTTGACGTCTCGCTGCACCCTTTTCCGTATATTGCCAAGCAGGCGATATGTTTTATGAAGGAAAGCTATTTCAAAAAGGTTCTTGTCAGCTTTGGTTTTGTTATTGAAGGGAAAAGTGACGATCAACTACCGGAGTGTGTCATTGGGTGCATGCAGCTTTGTTATCCTGACCCAGCTCACGCTATCTCCGGGGCATCGTTTTTCGACGGCACTTCGAAACGATCTTTCCAGTAGTTAGCCCAGAATCAACTACTTTAATCTTGATCATTGCTATTTTATTCTTAATCTTTCCTGTTTTTTGCAAGTCAAACTCAAACAGTGAAATGCAATTGGTAAAGCTAGCGAGTCTTGCGGCCGACGTATCAAAGCCGTCCTTTCGACAAGAAGCCATCGGAACGCTTCGTGGTCTAATTCACTGGACATTTTGAAACGCTGTTTCAAGTTCCTATGTTAAACAATATCTTCCAACTTTACAGTATAGTTATCAATATCTTGTGAATTGGTGAACCTCATGTGTGTGCTGAATTGCGTCATTTACCCTGAGCAGTTGATTAATTCACGTATACACTTACATTTCACAGAAATGTGAAGTCAATCTAAAATATAAGTGTAAATGCATCGGCTTGGTGCAGGCCACAACGGTATGTCTGCCTATACGGTGTCATATTTCTCGAACCCGACCAATTTCAGATGACGGGGAAGAAACGCAAATGTTTGACCATGGTGGCCCAAAACAATTATTGGTACTATCAAAAATGGCCTGGGACCAGCAAAGCAATTGGTTTTTTAAATTTCAGGGTAACTGTGATACTCGCTTTTCTCTTTTGTGGATGGATATGTTTCAGCGCTGAAGCGAACGAGGAGTTCACAAATTTCGGAAATATACTGGAAGAAGATGATGTCGGCACTGACCCTGCGTTTTCTCATCAACGCGAAGATCATGTCTTCCGCTTGTCGAGCATTGAAAGCATAGTATCATTAAATCATCAAACAAGAAACGATCCGCATGGTACTTCTTTGGTATTGCTCCTAATTTATACAGACTCGTGTCATTTTAGCGAGAGCATCCTACGGACACTTTCCTTGGCGAGCTCCCTGTTGGATGATTTCTTTGCCACGTACAGCCTTCATTATAGTGGATCCCCGCCTACAGTAGCAAAACTACAGCTTGACAATATCGATCCGAGGACCTTGTACGACAACTTTGGCATTGAAGGCGGGCCCAAGCTCTTGTTTATTGTGAGTCATGCAGAAGATGACAAAACTTATCTCCTTGAGTTCTCGGGGGCCCATGGTAGCGGTTTGTCTATATTCGAAAGAACGCTTCATCTTTGGTACCATGCTATTGTTCCACTAGGAGATTACGGCGTGGTGGCCGATCAGTACGTTTATCTTAAGCCAAGACGGTTTGAGAGTACGGACGAGATTTTTTCGTTCCTGAAAGAGCATCGAGACGGACTCCTTCTCCACTCCGTTGTCAACCCAATGCTTCCATCTACGTTAACCAATCAAGAAAGAATTTACGTCGAGTGGCTGATGTTGGAAGAGAATGACACCGAGTCGGATGACTTTGTACTTCTTGTTCAATGCCAAAAATACGAGACCGATGCTACCGTCCTCTACAATATCTTCAACAAAGTGGCAAGCTCATTGGCAGCTCGACGGGATAGGCTGTTTCTTACGTCGAAGAGTTGTAGTATGGTCGACGGTGCTGTACAGGCTTGGAAAATACCCCGTCAACATGCCCACGGAAGTTTGTGGGACAAAGAGAACTTTCCTCGTATCGACTTCGTACCCAAGGATGATGAACCTGGAGAGGACCTTGCCGACTTTCTCACTGACGTATCAACACCCTCCGTATTGTGGTTCGATCGACAAACAACCGCTCCAATCGCTTTCGGTGTACATCGAAAGGTCCATGCGTGCTTGTTTTTGAATCTTCACCAGGTTCCGCCGGATGTGAGCTCACACGCGGCACCAGAGCCACGCACAGTCCTTCGCCAATTCCGCCGTGCCTGCCGTATTCATCGACGAACCAACCGCTCCAGGCAGCGTGACTTGGTCTGCGTAATAATTCCAAGCCTTGAGACAAGGGTCTTGTCAACGTTTGGAATTGATTTGTGGTCTTTGGTTGATGCTCAAGTTTTGAACTCTGAGGGTCCGAATGAGACCGAAATTCTGCCTCAGCTGCTGATAACCGATCAGAGACACGGCGGAACGCAACGATTTTACTTGGATCGGGCTTCTCTGCTTGCTTCGAGCACAGCAATTTCAGATTTTATCAATAGCTTTTGGGATGGAGCGGGCGAGCCAACCGTGCGAAGTGCCAGTGAGTCAGTCGAGACGAACGCATCCAGGATCCGGATCCTTTCCGGTGATAACGCCGGTTGGGAAATGATACAGAACTCACAGAGTAAGCACTCGCTTATATATTTCACTAGCCCCACTTGTGGGCATTGTAAACGATTTTCCACAATCTGGAATCAACTGGGAACCTTATTGGGTTACATCGGCTGGGAATCGTTTTTGACACTATATCAGTTCGACGTGACAGCGAATGATCTTCCACTCAGCTGGAATTTGACGGTGAAGTGGGTCCCCGATGTTTACTATCTGGCACCAAGCGGTGCGAAGAACAGTGGCAATATACAGACCAATGATTGGGTTTGTTACGAGTGGAACGATGTACTGGATGATGGGGTCGGACGCATATCGAAGGCGTTGGAAATTGTCGACTGGGTGATCCATGTTGGTAACTTCTCTGATGAAGAACTGTCCTCTCTCCTCTCGGACTTGGATACCCATTTCTAAAGATGGGACATGCTTGTCTGAACTATCCAAACCTTTTGTATTATAGAATGTGGCACTAATATCCGACTGGCCCAAAGGGTAGCTGATTACCCGGCGTATAGTCGCGATTGTTACCCTCCGACGTTACCGCCACTGTGCGGATGATACCACCCGAACTACCGTCCCGTGCCATGGCATGCGAAATAGCTTTCTTCACCAAGGTTCGTGCATCCTGAAGAGACAAGCTATCGTTGTATTCGGAATCCACCAATCCGTAGATGTAGGTTGATCCCGAGCCGCTCAGAGCAAACGGAACTTTTAGACAAGTGCCGCCTAAAGGAATAGAATAGACAGAGCCTCCGTCAACCGGGTCCCATCCCGCTACAATCACGCCCGCCATCAAATTGTCCTTGTTTTCGTAACACAGTCGTTGCATGAGGTGTGCTGCCGTCTTGACACGGGGAGGACGTCCTGTTTCGACACTGTAAAGGAAAATAAAGTCAATTAGCTACCAACGACTGCTAAACCAGAGTCCGTTGGTTGGGGCTGCCGGTATTCTCTCGTTCTACGTACGTCAATTGCTGCAAGTAAAACTTGACGTAATCGGTCAATGCTTGAGTATCGGCAGCACTTCCGGAACGGCAGGCAAAGATATGATCAGACATTTGTGCAATCTTGTCGGAAACGCGGTTGGCCACGTATGTCCCCGTAGAAACGCGTGAATCAGCTCCCAAAACAACACCCTCCGCTGTGGGAATGGCCATAATGGTGGTACCTGTCGAAACTTCACCCGGTTTCAAGCCCGGATAGGAAGCTTCCGGCACCATCATACTGGCGCTCTGCATTGTAACTCCGCTCATTGTGGCTTTTCAGAGTCCTTAGCGAGAGATTTCTCAACAACAAGGTAAAGCAACGGAGCTACAGGTACTTTCACACAAGGATGGTTCCGTTCGATTGTCATGGTCTACAGCTCGACATTCTCAGCCGAAGCCGGCTGAAAACCGCCGAACAGATGAAGTTTGAAGGAATCGGGAATCGGATATATAACTGGCGAGAAATAGTGGACCCTCGTTTCTAGAAATCCATTCACTGTCAATATAGAATTCACGATGACTTTGTCAGCCCAAACCTGTTTAAACTTGTATAGGTATTCAAATTTGATTTCGAACGAAAGGAACTATACAGCACACGAACTCTGGTTGCCATCAGGCTGTTGTTGCCTGTGGCTGTTGATCTCTTATATCACAGTTAGCGTCAGCTGAATGACAGTGAATGATTATAGAGTTGCTCATACGCCATCCATTTCGAATTCAACAGTGCGCATAAATCAGCCCAATGTCTTTTGTTCGCTTCGTCAATCTCAGAGTGCCGGCGGGCAGCGCCAAGCCGGGTCCTGCCATCGGCCAAGCTCTCGGTCCACTCGGTATTAACATGGCAGATTTCACCCGCCAATTTAATGAAAAGAGCGAAACCATGTACAAAAAGGACGTTGCTTTGGGTGTTCGGCTACATGCCATGGCGGACCGAAGCTTTACCTTTGACATCCGATCACCTCCGGTTACTTATTTGGTCAAGCGTGTTTGTGGCATGGATAAAGGCCCTTCTAGTCCGTCGCCAGAGAGCCCGGTCGCTTTCATTACACCGGAGGCTATCTACGAAATCGCAAAAGTGAAGCAGCAAGACGATCATATGTGGCATCTTCCTCTGGAAGGAATTGCTCGGTCGGTTGTTGGGACTTGCAAAAGCATGGGCGTGCATGTTCGCGAGGAAGAAGATATCCCAACGTAAGGCTGATGATACGTCTCGCGAAGTTAGTAAATCTTACTTATATCGAATTTTTTGTTAAAGCTGGGATACATACAGCAAGTCGAATTGTCCATGAATTAACCATCAAATCGTGGACAAGCTCTGTGTGGTGACTTCACGAAAGAGAAAGAATAGTCCGTCATCAACCCCACAATATCAATCGAAATAGCCAACCTCAATACGCACGGATCGTCTAGAGTGATCGCCTTGTAAGCACTTTGGGAAGATGAACTATAATGTTGCTTCACTGTTAGCATATCCAACTGCCTCACATTTGAGCCAAATTTTTTCTTTGCAGTGCACACGAGCTGTCTGTCCGTCTGCCCGTCCACGTCTGTCCAATCCCATTCCGGTAAACGGAACATCGCCTACGGGAATGGCGCTCAACTGGAAGAAACTTTACATGTCCCGTAAAATTGTCCGAGAAGACAGATCAACGTCAGCAAACTCATGACTCATTCGGACAACACACGACACTACGTTTCTTACGATTTTTCTGTGTTGAAGATGGAGCCACATCCACACCTCCAACATATATGGAGCGAGACATCGAAAGCCCAGTGTACAGCCACCGACAAAACGAAACAACACCCATTCCAGGACGATTTGGTTGCCTTGTTTGTTGTTATTCCGTAGACTTGCTTTTCACGAAACAGAGACACCCGACACCACCATCGAATAGAAGTTGCTTATCATGAGATTTGCCTCTTCAGCCGTCGTGTTCATGGCTGTAGCTTCTACAGTCACTGCCTTCCAGCAGACTGCTTTCAAGCCGTCGCGTATTTCCATCGTCGTGCAACAATCGACATCCGCAACTGAAGCTGAGGAAAAGCGGGCTACAAAGAAAGAGGAACGCTTGCGCATGATGAAGTCCGATCGCTTCCATCGCCGAGGATTCAAGGAAGTCCGCGAGGGAGTCGAAAGTAACATGGAAGATCAATTCCAGTCGCCAATTGTCAATAGTTTGCGTACCAGCAACTTTGTGATGGATAGAGATGGTGTCAAGGTGTATCTTGCAAAAGTACGTTTTTCGCACTTTGTCGTTTTTTTTTTAATCACAAATCTAACGCACTCTGCTCTTCTAGGATTTTGGATTTTGTTGGGGCGTTGAACGATCCATTGCTTTAGCGTACGAAGCTGCGGAACACTTTCCGGATCGCAAACTTCACATCACGAATGAGCTTATCCACAACCCCGAGGTAAACGAAAACTTAAAGGCAAAAAACGTTCAGTTCATTGAGAAGCTCGGAGATGGGACAAAAAACTTTGCGTCGGTTCAGGATGGTGATGTCGTAATTCTTCCAGCTTTCGGCGCTTCGTTCGAAGAAATGGATTACTTTGACAAAAAGGTTAGTCTCAACTAAATTTCACGCGAGTTTTATGCGCAGACAGATTCTCAAGCTTTCACTTTTGCCGCTAGAATGTTGAAATTGTGGACACTACATGTCCTTGGGTCTCTAAGGTTTGGAACACAGTCGATAAGCATCAGAAGCAAGGTCTGACATCTGTGATTCACGGGAAGTATGCGCACGAAGAAACTGTTGCGACCACGTCCTTCTGCGAAGACTTCATCTGCGTAAAAAATTTCAAAGAGGCAGAAATGGTCGCAAATTATATTCTCAACGGAGGGGACAAGGACGCATTCATGAAGCATTTCGAAAATGCTGTTAGTGAGGGATTCGATCCTGATAAACACCTCGAGAAGGTCGGTCTTGCTAACCAGACTACAATGTACAAGAAAGAAACGCGTGCTATTGGACAGCTTTTTCAAAAGACAATGATGAAAAAATTTGGACCGGTGAAGTCGAAGGAGCATTACATGGAATTTGACACGATCTGCGACGCTACTCAGGAACGGCAAGACGCAATTCACGACATGGTGGAAAGCGCTCAAAAGGATGGCTTGGACTTCATTCTTGTGATTGGTGGTTGGGATTCTTCTAATACTGCGCATTTGCTTGAGATTCCGGTTCATGCTGGAATCCGCGCCTTCCACATCAACCGTGCAGAGTGCATTGGTGCGGACAATACGATTACTCATCGAACGGTCGATGGGGAGATTGTGACGACTCAATTGTTGGAAGACATGGACAAGGAAGTTGTTATGGGCGTGACTTCAGGAGCATCAACACCGGATGCCGCAGTCCAGGATTCTCTGAGCCAAATCTTTTTGTTGAAAAAGATGTACGACGAGAGCAAGAAATAGTACCGAGTCGCTAACTTCCCACTTCGGCGATCAATTCCTTACCATGCACGCAAAGGGAATAGATAATGAATGTATAGTACAACTGAAACTTTGTTGTATCGCCACGGTATTTTCGAGCCCAAATCTGAAACGGTTTGTTACGCGAACATTATAATGTTTTGACAAATGTAACAAATGAGGTCACGTTACAAACTAATGTTCTGCCCAGTGACTTTTTGCACGGAATCGGGCGTTTGCCGTTATTTTATGATTGTTCTCTCGTCAAATCACAAATCGTCATTCAAAGTCGGCGACGACATCCAAAAGTCATCGCACGCGCATCGTAGTGACTTTTGGAATTGTATGGATTCGAGAATACCAAATTTTTCGAAACCGTCAAATTCGAAAAAATGCTTTCCTCGTGCCCCGGCAGAGCTCGGACGGAGTGGTGCCAAGAAAAACGATTTGCCCCTCTTTCCACCGCGTTTACACACTGTAGCAGCGAGCGTTGTCACAAAGACGAGACTATTGGTTCCCAAAATCCTTCGCTTGGATCCGAAGATATTAATTGAAAGTATGACTGAAGGCAAAACTGACGAGAAACCTATTGAAGATGCCCAGGTGGCGACTGGTGCTGCCACGGGAGGGGAAAAGCCTGATAGAATCAACACAGGTGATGATTCTGGCGACAAAGACGACTGCTCCGATCTTACTGACAATAACAACCCTGAAGGCGAAGAGCAGGCTCCCAAGAGCTTTCCCCAAAAAGTGAGTACATCCGATATTGTGATACAGAAGAGCCATTGCTGGAGTTGACGACGGTCTCAGCGACCTGCCCAGGGACGGTCTTCATGGTGTCGCAATAAGAACGAAGCGAAACATTCTCTGTAGAAAATGTACCATGTTCTACGCTGAATCGATAAACGTAGACGAATCGTTTTGGGGCGACATCCTCATTTTGGCCATTTGCACGATGATTTTGGTCCGACGTCTTACCCTTTGTCTCTCTCTATACAACGTAGTTGATGGATATCCTTTCCAATGAGGACAATACGGAGATTATTTCCTGGCTCCCTCACGGAAATGGTTTCATTATCAACAAGAAGAAGACTTTTGCCAACGACGTACTTCCCAAGTATTTCAAGGCTAGTAAGTTCACGAGCTTCACTCGCAAATTGAACCGCTGGGGTTTTACCCGCGTCCCTCGCGGGCCAGAGACTGGTGCCTACTTCCATAAGCTGTTCCGCCGTGACAAGCCTGAACTCTGCTTGCAGATGACAAGCAACTCAGGCAATAAATACCAAACTAGTCCAATGCAGCAACAGCTTTTGCCGAATGTTCCTGGAATGATGCCGGGAATGCCAATGTACCCATTCATGCCTAACCCAATGATGGCGAACATGTCACCGCAGCAGCAGCAGGCTATGTGGCAACAGCAAATGCAGCAGATGATGCAATTTCAACAAATGCAAATGATGCAGATGCAGCATGGCGGTGTACGTCCCCCTATGCCTGGTCAAGACATGCAGGGATCTGGTGGTGAAAAATCCTCAGAAGCTGGCGAAGGTGCGGATTCCAAGCCCAAGGAAGAAACCGGAGAAGAAGCGGATGCTAGCAAAGAGCAAGATGAGGCACAAGAGTCGATTATTAAACCGAAAGCTGTGGACGAGGTTTAATTCGAAAATTGGATAGTTGTTGTTGGTGCTCTGTGGTATCAGCACTACATTGTTGGGGAGACGGTATACGTTTGCATTTTATGAACGGTAATATTTTAAAGTAATAGTTGATCGTTTAAAAGGAAAAGGCACAGCTAAGCCAAATTGCTTTACAGTCCTATCCAGTCAGCCATTAATCTCGTGTTTTTGGAAGAGAAGGGCATAAGTATTTAGTCGGTGTATGCACTTTGACAAAGAAGGAAAGACGCACGGACACTGTTTCCGATGCGCCAACCAATTATAACAGACAGTGACAGGGTCTGACAGGGATCTGGAGAATACCAATACCATCAACGAGCAATCCGACAAGTTCTAGAAGAGCAACCTACTTGATATACATTTCCAACCAGCCGATAAGGGTATTGCACAGAAGCGTTTCGCCGACACGCTGCCTGTTGCGTTGTGACTTTCTCCGGCAATGGCTCAAAGTGCAGGTGATTCACTCGGCCTTGCAAAGAAAACATCCATTTCAGGTACCTCCGTTATGAATCTGGCTGGATCAAAACTTCGAAAGCAGCTCTCGAGCTCTCTGCAGGAAAGTGCATCAGCACCAACTTCGGCGTTCGCTGTCAAGCAACTGGAAAAAATGGGATGGAAAGAGGGAACAGGCCTGGGTAAGAAAAGGAATGGAATCACAACACACATCAAGGTAAAAAGGAGAATAGAAAGCGCCGGTCTAGGTACTGAAAAGCAAGGAACTGAAAAGCTCATTGCAAACGAAACATGGTGGAAGGATAGCGTTGGGGACACTTTGGCAAAATTGTCTTCCAAAAGCAAAAAGAAGAAGTCGAAACGCAGAAAAGAATTCACTGACGAAGAACTGTTCGAAGCAACAGGCGGAGCACGATTTGGCATGCGAGCCGTTCCAACCCGCAACCTAGCCAAATGGCGACGAACCGAGACGGAGGTGATTGGAACTAATAGTGCGGTAGCGGAAACTGTGCCGGCAAATTACACACATGCCGTAGACGACAATATCATCATTGCGAACTACGAAACGATACCCGGAGAAGGAAAAGCCGATGAAATACAGCAAGAAAAAACGAGAGAGACACTACGGCAGAAACCGGAGATTTTTGAGAACAACAAAACGAAAAAAGACAAGAAAAAGAAGTCAAAGAGTTAAAAAATATTGACGAATAGCTCCACTTTGTTATTTTGGACGTCCAATGAAATTGAGTCAGCCTTGGAAAGGTGAAGACTGGCTGGATTGAGTTCTTAGTCCGCAAAATAGAATCGAATACCAGTTTAGCCTATTGCATTCAATTGTCTACAAAGATCCACAGTTGGTAATCTTAACTTCCGCTCTGGGCTTTCCCATTTCTGACCCTTTTGTTTCGATTTTGCGGACGATGTCCAAGCCGTCTGTGACCTTTAACAGTCAAAACCGAAGAAAAACCTTAGAATGCCATTCTCAGTAAGAAATAGAAACCTTCACTCGAACTCACCTTTCCGAAGACGGTATGCTTGCCGTTTAGCCATGGAGTTTGTCCTGTGCAAATGAAAAATTGGCTTCCGTTTGTATTGGGACCTGCGTTGGCCATCGAAAGCGTTCCAGCGCCTCCGTGGGCGATATCGAAATTCTCATCATTGAATTTGGGGCCTTGGTAGAAGAATGTTGCTACTGATTAGAAAAAAATGTGTTATGCAAAGCGACTGCATACGCTGACACACACTTACCGTAAATGCTCTTGCCTCCTGTTCCATTTCCTGTTGCATGCGGTCAGCAAGATGAGAAGCTCAAAAAGAATTATTTCAAACGCTTCAAGAATTATCATTGCTGCATATACACACCGTTAGTAAAGTCACCTCCTTGGCACATGAAGCCGGGAATGATACGGTGAAATTTGCTTCCTTTGTATCCGAACCCAGGTTTGCCTTCACAAAGCTGCTTGAAATTATCCGCTGTCTTGGGAACAACCGATCCGTACAGACCCATCTCAATTCGTCCCGCAGGTTCGCCGTCGATAGACACATCAAAGAAGACTGTATCCGTGATTTCTGCATCTGTCTTTCCAAACAACCCTTGGAATAAACCACCGATTCCTAGCGAAGTGGTACTTGCAATTTTAGCCCTTGAACGGTGAGGAGCAAAAGCGGACACCGTCGCTACAAAGAAAAGCAAGGCGGTCAAGTTTTTCATCATCCTGGGAAAAAGAAGACTCGATACTGCTGGAGGTCTGCCAAGTGCAGATTGATTTTGCTTGTTGCAACGTTGTACGCTTGGTTCTTGACAGTGAGCCGATGTTGACATCCTTGCTATCGAAAAGATCGGGCCTCAATGAGTTGGCGCCTAAAGTGGCTGCCTAGCGGGTTTACGGTCAGGTCAGAGGAAACTAAGTTTTTCTACTGATACTAGTCAGTCCTACGCCATGATTTTTCTAGGACCATAGTGTAATCCCCATCGTTTTCAGGCTACTGTGAAGTCAGAACGTTTTATTCTCCGCATGGCAACTTGACTATTTATTATAAGGTAATGTAAGTGGAAAAGCGAACCATAGGTATACAAGCTATTTTACATTATTTTTGTTCTTCACATTACTGTTAATACACATGAAGAATGACCAGGAGAGACCATACCTCACGTCGCCAACCCCAAGGTAGCAATGGAAATACGAGTTTTGCAAAGTATACAATCGAACTGCCTGGTTCCGACCGATGATCTTTGAAACAAGCAGGTGTAGCAATAGACGTGACCACACCCGGTAACAACCGGAATTGCAAGATCGTTTTGCTGGCAAATAGGACAGTGCATGTTTCTCTGGGAGATTTCATGAGATCTGCTTGTCAGGAGACAACGAAAAATTCTGTACATCTTTGAAAGTGATTTGTCAAGTACAGGCTTCCAGACAGCTGCTGTGGACATTAGCCCTCCGAACAGTATTCTCAATGTCTGAACTCCTTGCTCGTATAACCAGCGACGCTGTGCATAGTTGACATGTAGTTTTGGAGGCACTTTACATTCAGCATCATTCTCTAGCCGACAGCCAGTGAGCCAAAGAAATGGATCGGCTGTCGGAACAAACCGCATCCAGAAGGCCATTCCTAGTCCAAGACGAATCATGGGTCCAATTTTATAAATCATCTGTACGGTCTTCGTCAATAACCATCGCCGGCGCATACTAGCTAGTTCTTGAAGGCTGCGAAGCGAATCTTGACGAAAGTCACCAGCGGCTTCTTGTAGGTCGTCAACTGGTAGGTAAACCGCGTCATGCCAGGTTTTCATACTTTTGGACAGCGGAGGAAGGAGACAGGAGAGAAGGACGTAGAGAACAAGCCGGTACCCGCTTCCTTTCAGTTTCAGGCCCAACATTTTAGTAGATGGTGTTTGGCCCCGACATTGCAGAAGCATTGCCAGCTTCAACAGCGGAACGATCCACACTTTCAGTGGCGAAGAATTGATGCCGTCCACAAGTTTCGGCGAAAGCAAAGATATACAATATAGATCCAGATTGTTTAGATCTAGAAGGGACGCCGATGGGGGAGCTGTGTCCTCGAAGTTAGCACGCTTTGTTGCGAAACTGTCACTCACAGAACCGAAATTGGGTTCCTCCGCCATGGTGAGAGGAAATTTTTGGTTGCTTGTAAAACGACCTGACTAGCTAGTAGTCATGACAAAAGCCTAATGTAAGGCGATTCGGTCGGTTGCCAAATGTTTGAAATACAAATATTTAAATGTGTTTGCAAAGCTTGAAAATGTTCATAGTCAAACGGAATCTCGCATAGTGCATGTTCAAACATACTCACTCACTCACTCACTCACTCACCTTTCGGTGTTATGTTACTGTCAGCAACAGCACGCAGCCAGAAAGGTTCTGCTAATTAACCTCCCTCTTAATGTAAGTTATATGTTTATGAACCCGGATTTTATGAACGTTATTCTTTCACCAAGTTAACAGTAAGAAAACAGCGCGAGTCCAGTTTTTTGGCTGTGAACGCACATGAAGCGGCGACGACCGGACCTTCGTGCAGGGTGCCAGTTTAAGTCGTTCTCTCAAGTTTTCTTTTTCTTTCTGAAACTACAATGAACACTGGTAATGGATGGCCGAACGGTGGAACAATGAACGGAAGCGGCTCAGGCGTCGTTCGCTCAAGTAGCAGCGCAGGAGATCTAGGTTCCAGCCCCGTCGTCAGGGCAACCGAAGGGTGGCTCGAGCTGTTTTTGACTCCCCCCGAAAAATACTTCTTCAGTCGATGGGAAGAAATCATTCGGGATCGGTCCCTAGTTCACAACAACACACGATGGATATTTCAGTATTTGGCAACCTTTCTTCCAGACAACCTGGCTCCCAATGTCATTACACTAGCTGGTTTCCTACTTTTGGGGAATGCTTGGTATATTACGAACACATATGGGGAATATTATCCTATCGGGTGTAAGTGGAAATCATGCATTACTCTTGAATCTATCTTTTAATTACATTGCTAATGTATTAACTTTTGCTACGCAGGTACGGTACTGTGCTGTATTCATATTTTCCTCTTTTTCATTTTCAACTCGTTGACCGGGCTGCATGCCGATCGAATTCGCCAACACACTGCATTGAGCGATTTTTTCAAATATGCTTGCGATTCTGCATCTACTGTCTGGCTGCTTATGTTGACTACGTACTGCTTAGGTGCATCATTGGAAACACAGTGGTACGCAGTGCAGGCCAGTCAGCTGGTCCTGCTCCTCAAGCACTTGAGCGCCTTCAAACGGCACGCTGGCTTGCGTTATTCGCCGACAGCAGGACCTGGTGAAGTCCTGATGACATGTAACACTTTGCTTGTTGCCCGGGTGGTGTTGGGTTTAGACCATTTGCAGCAAATATACGACAAAGTCATGTTCTCGGTCATGGGTATTTTGGATATGGAGTACGAACTGACTGGGGGGGAACTGGTACGATTGACATACTATACCTTGTTTGTCGCATCCGTCGTACAAGCATTGCGCTTGCAAGAACCCCACGGATGGACCAGATTTGGCCTCACTTCCAGTTTAATGATGCGCCTGGTACCAGCTCTTCTTCTTCAATGGGATGTGTCGTTTCCTTTGATCGTCATGGATGTTGTTTGCGACGGCTTCTTCCTGGCGGTCCTCACGAGCGATCTTATCCTTGCAAAAATGTCGAATCGTGAATTGCATGCATGGGTAGTCTTGATGAGTTTGGCTGCGGTTCTGAGTTACTCAACTATTCTAATTCTTGTGGCGGTGTATTATGTCGCTGTTTTTTCAGACCTGTGCTTCTATCTGAATCTTCCGCTACTGGCAACATGTCGGAATGTTTACTGCGATGGCATTTACGACTTGTGTCATATTGGACACAAACGAGCATTCCAAAATGCACTAAGTTTGGGGAATCGCCTACTTGTGGGAGTGGTGGGAGATGAGGATGCGTCGCATTATAAGCGCCCACCGGTCATGTCTCACGCCGAGCGCTGTGCGGAGGTGGAAGCATGCAAAGCTGTTACCAAGGTAATTCAGAATGCTCCTTGTTTTGGACTGACTCAAGCGTTTCTAGACGAGCATCAAATTCATGTCGTTGCCTTTGGAGAGGAATATTTGACGAAGTACAAGAACCCTGACGATGATCCCTACTACGGATACGTAAGAAAGATAGGAATTGCCTACCCACTACCAAGAACAAATACCCTGAGCACAACAGATCTTATTGAACGCATTCACAAAGCCTCTCTGGAGAAAAACTCGCCGACTTGAATATACACTGATGCAGAATCTTGTCGATTAATGTAAATGTGTTCATGTGCAGTCTCAAAAATGTGTAAGGATAGTCTTCCTGATGTGCGTCGTTCAAGTACATTATTGGACGCGCAAATATTTGCCGTATCCCATGCAAAACACGAACGCTTGGAGACAATAACACGGAGTTGGTTTATTTCATCTTATCAGCGTTGGAGTTCGGTCCCACTCGCTTTCCTCCCATGCCTGTTACTACATTTACATAGCGTCGATTGTATTGGAGGCGCTTCTTGGCACGGCCTCGGGGCTGTTTTTTCTTATCTTCCTGAGCTTCCACCTTCGGGGTTTGGCCCTTGACTTTACCAGCACGCGCGAGAGATCCGTGAACTTTTCCCATGTTGTATAAAACTATTACTGCGAAACGAGACATAGCATCGGTTAGAAACACTTTTTATCGTCATTGAAGCGAACGAACGCAGAATCCCACATTGGTACTTCATTGACCAACAGTATTCAGCATTGAACTCCAACATATTCTTGAGACGTCCAACAGACTCTTGAGACGATGCGGATTTGGACCCACTACAGTTCTAATTTTGCTCCTTCGACCCGCGTCGACCCTTTTCCGTATGCCTCTCAAAGCGAGTAATCTTTCGCTTAGGTTCAAACAAACCGTCTGATTGATCACGCCACTGCCATGGTCGATGTACGCACCTTAGAAACGCTGTGATCAAACAACAAAAGGAAAGCACGACACATTAACTCAGAACTCTTTCATTTGCACGAGCGAACTGCTTTTAGTAAGAGGTAACTTCACTTCAGCGATGGTTAGAGAAGACTACCAGTAAAATTTACTGGAGTACACACGCCTTATTTAAAAGACAATTGCTACTAGGATTCGACACAAACAATTAACAGCACAAAAGGCATAATATGATACCGCCCGTGATTGTTCCGTTCGACACGCTATCAACAGCAGCCTTCTCAATGAAAAACCAATCACAAGGTACAATATACATAGTATCTCTTGACTGCGTGACGATTGCGAAAGCCCCCAATTTTGCAAAAAGCTTACGTTTTGAAAAGTATAGAGTGCGTCCCGAGTGAAAATGGTGGTTCGCTTACGTTTGCAACGGTTTGGTCGTACGCACTCGCCGTTTTACCGAATGGTAGCGGCCAACCATAAGGCCCCTCGTGATGGCCGCCATCTCGAGGTTGTGGGGACATACAACCCTATAGCAAACAAGCACGGTGTAAAAGAAATCCGTCTTAAGACGGATCGTTTGAAATATTGGCTGAGCGTTGGCGCCCAACCATCAGATCGCGTTGCCTGGATCTTGGGTAAATTTGGTGTTCTGCCACCGGCACCTCGAATGTACAATCCGCAGAAGATGAAAACGAAAAAGGAATCGAAATGACAGTGAAAGTAAAAGCACACGCTCTTGACGGAAATTTTGTGTGATTGTTTGTTTTCAATTAGATTTTAAAAATTAGCTCTCCTTCTCTTGGACTTGTTCGGCTAGCATTTGGAGCTTATTCTTGCTATGGCGGTTCGCACTGTTAATTTAACACAGTCATTACTCTTCCCTGCGCCAAATAAATTTTGCAGTCTTTCCTGGACTGACAACTCCACATGAGATACAGTATACCAATGAGTAGTGAATAGGTGCCTGCAGTCGCTCATTACAACCATGGCACTCAATTACATGGGCCCGCCCAGTACGAATGGCGCCAATGGTCTCAAGTTGCCCCCTTCGAAGCATCTCGGTACGCTCGCTGTCGTCGTCTACCTGGTATTTTGCCAAAGCGATTGTGTCTTTAAATGCTGTGGAGCCTACCATTGTCTTAAATTCGGCCAATGCTAGACTTTGGCTTTGCTTCCAGGTATCAGCAGCTGATTCAGACCAGTCTTTGTGGTGGTTAGTGTTGATTGTGGTCTCTTCGGTTGTAAGCTTGTCCAACAGCAGCCCAGATGTGCTATCGCGCAACGACAGCTCTCGGGGTAGAAAGGCTACTCTTTGATATGGCTTGGTGGGGTAGCTAGCTTGATATTCTTGCTTGGAAAGCGTCAATGCTAGTTGCATCATGTGTTGTTCTTCTTCCTCGGTGTCCACCGTTTTTGAACTGGACACTATTATTCCTGACGCGCGTGTTACTAACTGAAGCAGACGCTCTTCACCCTCACTTATTTGAAATCCCGCATTACAATGCTTGACAGATGATTCCTGCTCTGATAACTTGAGAACCAGCTCTAGTTGATCTTGTTCAAAGGACAAGTCAATGCTCGAAACTGGACGTTGAGTCATGGCCTCAGATCTTTGATTCAAATTGCATGTATGCCGTGAATGACATTGAGATGTAGTGATCACAACATCGGCAGCAGATTGTGCAAGAGCAAGTTCTAGCATCTTTCTCTCTTGTTCTTCCTGTATTTTGCAAAGAATGTGTTGCTGAGCGCGTACTTCGTCGTTCACCGCATCGCCACGCTCATGAAAGTTTCCTTCAAGCACAGAAGGCTCGCCAACACGAGAAAGGCATTCAGAAATGTATGCACTTCTCCGGAAAGAAAAATCCTCTGGATCTGAGTTTTTGTGCAATGACGAACAATTCGACAGATCAGAAGACGACGTTACTTCTGAAAGCTCCTTTGTCTTGTAGGTGGATTCCCAGTTTGTGGGCGCTACTGAACCGGACGAGTTATCGTTTGATGACGAATCGGATCGTCTAAAATAATCGCGTGGAATTGGATGGCGAAAAGATCCCTTGTTTGCTTTGGTAGAATTAACAGTAAGTGGCGATTGCCGTGAATCGGAAACAAAGCGGCCTGGGCGATCGCGTACCCTAGTAGATGTTGACGGTCTGCTTTCTGCCCAAGCAGATATTAATTGTTGTTCAGGATTCGAAGCTGCGCGGCCAATATCATGCTGGCATTGAAGGAGATCTTCGTACAGAGAAGCCTGTCGCTTCGCTGGCACTGAAGGACGTGCAAGGATAGAAGCTGAAGCAGCGGATGCTGGGCGCTCTCTTGCGACGCTATCACGATTTTCAGAGAAGAGATACATTCCCCTTTCCTCATGACGCGCCGAAGACCGAGGTTGAACCCCGAGCTGATTTAGAATTGATAAGAGTTCGTCATCTGAAAAATTGCCCGAGTCGCCAGAAAGATCGCGATGTATACCAGGCATAATAATCGTTTCGTTCGAAGAATGCTTGCGGACAATGGTATTACGTGGACACGATGGTTCTACAAGCGGAATGTTTCTTGCCGCATTTCAATTACAGTTTTACAGCAGTCAATAAGCGAACTATGCCGTGTACATAGTGCTATCGAAGGCTCCCAGTTGATTGTTTGCTCTTCTCTTGGTCGATCATAGGGAGGGAGTGACAACATACCTTCTCGGGTGCTCGTCTACCAGTGTTTCTTTTAGGAAATTACTGGCTGTGAGACAGTACATTTCGAATACGTATCTAAGATGTCGGATATGACTATCACAATAATGTTTAAATCAGATATATGTGTACGTAAGATGGGAGTCTTCGATGCCAGTCACAGTCATTTGAGATATGAGACCACAAATTTGGCGAAACATACTTTTTCTCGTTGGAACACCGAGGACTATTAGTTTCAAATGCGATGACTGTTGCTAAGCGTAGTCTTTGAGATTCCAATTGGTCTGGGACAACGTTAGAGGAGGTATTGGCGATCTGAACTAGCTCCAATGCTTGGCGATCGAACACTTTGTGGGATCCGCAAACACTGGAAAGTTGTCGTGGACCAACTGGTTACCAAATATCAGGAAACAGTCAATCTACTATCATAAGAGACAAAAGTGGCTTGGACAGAGCCAAAAGTAATCATCTTGCATTAACAGTCAGTGTGCCGGAACTGTATTTATTTCAGTTCAGTCGAAGGTCTCTTGTAGCGGAATCCGGATTTTCAGATCGTGCACAGAAGTGTACAAAATTCAATGTCAAATCCTCATATTCTCTCTTCATAGTGAAAGAGCGTGCCTATGAACACAAATGATCATGTCAATTTGAACACAAGGTGTATAACAGGGGATATAACTAATTTGCGCGCTCATCGTCAGGCACCCATTTTCAGGGAGCATGAAACGCGATTGATCGTGCATATTGCCCAGACTATAGAGCTCTAGAGAATGACGTGGAATGAAGCGAAAAACCGTATTCTGCAGCTTTGAACGGCATAGAATTATGCCCGAGTCGGGGAACACATATATTCAAATCAGACCGCCGGGTATTTAGAATTCGAAAGTCCATCGTATCGTATATAAACTTGTTTGGAGAGGCCCATCACTGTATATACAAAAGGTAATGAGATGTACTTGTATGCCATGAACAGCATGTACACGCGAAGACAACAGAGCGAATCTTAGGTTTTCAGCTCTTTCCTACTGGGAATACAGATAGAGCTTCTGATATTCGAGGCATCCATCCGTGAGATCAAGGTAGCAGAACAACATTCGGCTATAATGTTGGATTCACCTATGCCAGCTTATTTATTTTAAGTCCGCAAAATTCAACTCAATTATCGAACCGATTCGCTAGTGCGAAGCCACAATCCGAGCGAAATGACAATTTTGTCGGACTTTCTTAAATCTTAACAAAATGAGATGGGTTCAGCCTGTCCGTTCCGTTCCCGAATAAAATGTTTAGCGCAGATAGCAGCCTGTTGGGGAATATTGGAATGTACAATCGATTCGTTTTTACTGGACCGTTGGCGGGTATCCACAAATTTTGTATACCAGACGTTTCTATACTTGTGGGTAGGGCCAACTGTACATGCTGGCCTCTCCATATATCTCAACTTCTTGAGGCTACTTTCCAAAGCCGGCCCACCGTGGCTAGTGAAACAATTCAGAATTTTTCGAACCGAAAGGACAGATCTCATACTTTCGACCTTCAGACTTTTCAATACGGTACCCTGCCGTCGACACCCACTTTTATTGTTCTGATCCATCTGGCATCATGAATTTGACGGAATGTGATGAAAGGGGGGCAGACTGTAAGGATAGACGGGCCTCGGATGCGTCAAAATCTTCTCTTGGAGCAGTATCAATGGACGATGAAAATCCGTTAATGACTCTTGTAGATGCTGCCGCTTCAATACTAGGAACCAAAGTAGCCCGACGAGAAGTATCTGTTCCAGGCTCTCCTTTGGGGCCGCAAATTAATGTTTGTAGTGATGCAAAGGCAAGCGGTTTAACTGTAAAAGAAAGCCCCAACGTCATTCCCGGAACAAAGGAGGATTTGTTTGGCAGTTCGTCAATAAAGCTGACATTCGCAGAACAGCTCTTTGATATTTTGCAGAACGAAGAAAACCATGATGTTCTCCAATGGATGCCTGATGGATGCTCTTTTATAATCGTGAACCATAAGAAGTTTATTCTCGACAAAATGCCTAAGTTGTTCAACATTCGCAACATGTCATCGTTTGTGAGAAAATTGGGACGGTGGGGGTTCAGCCGCGTTCATGAGAAAGCGACGAGAAATTCCGATATTTTTAGACACCCCTTTTTTGTCAGGGAAATGCGCGAGGAGTGTCGGAAGAAGGTTAAATGTATCGGCCGGATTCCGTCCTCTTCAAATTCAAAGCCTTCGGTTGGTCAGGTGAACGGTGTTCCCTACAAGCAACATTTATATTCTGTTCTACACGATAGGCATTTAGATGATGTCTGCCCACGGTATGGAGACAGATCCGATGTGCCTCGTTCCACGTCTCAACCTATGTCGAATCTAAGCGAAGGGTCACGTTCGTCCTTGTACCGTGACGATCTGTTGCCATCACAAGGAGTCCATCTTACCCAAAGTTCCCCAAATAGAGTGACTTTTCTTGACGAGCATCTGCATCGTGTACTTCCAGAGCTACCCTTTTCCAACAAATCTTTGTTGCCTTCCGGATTACCGGCAAACCTTCCTTTGTTCAACAAATCCAAGAACTCTGATCTTCAGTACCGAGGCAAGGAAGGTGTGTTCGTAAAGGCATCAGCTACCTCTGAGACCTCTGCAGCGGCCCTGTTCTCACAGTATGAGAAACAGCTTCAAGAACACCAAATCAAACGATCCTCCTTAGCGAGCCAGCTCTCGCAGCAATCAGCTTACGAAGAAGCGAGGTGGTTGTCTGAGCTTGATCATCAGCTTGCTGAACAGCAAGTTGCTCTAGAGCAGCGGAGAGTGGCTTTGGAACAACAAAGAATAATAAAGCAACGGCAGGTCCTAATGGAGCAAAGACAAGCAATGGAAAAGCGCTTTGGTGGCCAGGTTTTCGATCCGAGATACTCTCAAGCCACGAAAGGTACAGGGTCACTACAGGAGGAGTCTAGAGGGAACGACAACCTGACATCATCAATAGCTGACAATCTTCAACGTGGCAGAGATGGGGTTTGTTTTACACCGAACATGAGTAGAAAGGAAGCCATCCGCGCTCTTCTTTGGGAAGAGCGCGAACTAGGGTTCACTGGAGGTCGAAGATGAAAGGCCTTTAGTCAGACCCGAATTCATAGAGTTTGTTTATACTTGAATGTAATACAGCTACCAGTAAAAGGTAATTTAACTAAGAGGGGCGCACTTGACTATGTATGGTAGCTTTTCGTTCCCAAGAGCTACTTCATGAGGGAGCTATTTTCGATGCCAATCTCCATAACGGACTATCTTCTTCCCAGTATCCGGCATATCGGATAGTACCATTTTTTCTTGTCTCAACGCCATAACCGGTCGCATGCCCTTGCCGCCATTCTCCTTGATAGCAACGACCGTCGTTCCACCTACATTCTCCGACACCGTGATACCTTCCATTTTTCCATTCGCCGCTGTAGGTAGATCCATTCAAGAACGAGTAAACACCTTTGCCATGTCTCTGCCCCGCAGAGAATTTCCCGACGTACGAAGACCCATCTGGCCACAAGTATGTTCCAGATCCTTCGCGCCGATCACGATAAAATTCTCCATCGTAAACTCGCCCATCTGCCCATGCATAACGACCAAATCCATGGCGCTGGTCCATATCAAAATCACCGACGTAGATATCTCCGTTTTTGAAAGTGACTCGTCCTGCTCCCTGCCACCTACCATACTTCCATTCGCCAATGTAGGTTCGGCCGTCCACGTATTGCATGGTACCGTATCCATGTGGCCTCCCTCTTATCAGTATACCTGAAAAGGTTCCTCTAGCTCCGTACGGATCCAGCACAGTCTTGATCTTGGCCGCTTCTACTTGCATTTTCGACGTTGCAGGAGACAAAGGAGCAAGACTTTTGTATAATGCTGCATGATTCCGGTTAGCATTTGAGGCGACTCGCGATGCTACATTCGAAACTTTCTGCTTGCGTGTTTCTGGTGATGTAGACCTTCTGCGCCGCTCTAAGGGATCAAGATCTCGCGAAAAACTGCTCTTCAAAACCTCTGTTATCGACAATGAAGGCTTTGCACTTTGCGAGAGTGAACGTGACATGGAGGGTTTTGCTGTCGGCTTTCTCGATAAAGGTAGCGCCGAACCGAACCGTCTCGAACATAAATTGGACGCGTGCAGGCAGCTTGATGAGAAAGCCGCTCCACTTGAGCGTCTCTCGATTTCGTTTCTTTGTGACTTCCTCGTACTGACAATTGCGATCGCCTGAGCCCCTCTCAAGTTCTGCGTTTCTCGGGTAAGGGCCCCTTCTTTATTTTCCCAAAGGTGATTCTCCGGAGAAGGACTCTTTTGCGGCCTTGTGAATGAGGTGCCTTTTTGCGCACTCCGTTTTGCAACTACAATTCCCCGTATCTTTGGCAACGACGATCCCTCAACTTGTTTGCAAGCCGCGTCGGGTCCACGTGCACTACCATTGGATGTTACTGCCTCAGTTTCATCAGCAGATTTAAGGTGGGTTTGTTCCTTTTCAGTCTCCGGTCGATGGTGGGATATTTCAAGCTCTTGTGCATCAAAAAGTATACGTGATTGCCTTGACGATGCCGCGGAAGAGACCACTGATATGGACTTCCCTTTCATTTGTGGATCTCGTTCCATGATTTGCAGCCTAAGCCTGTTCTTTTCGAGCACTTCAGGTACCAAATAGGAATCCGATTTGGGTGTGCAAGGAAGTCGCTTTACTTCGCTGCCATCGACCTCGTCGCCAGAGTCGTCGGGAAAGAAATTGCGTCTCCGTGGCTTTGGATATAACACGGCCAGTGACTCCGGACGAATATTGCTGTGATGTGATTCTCTCGCTGGAGTAGCTTTACCGGTAGACTCATTGAGGTAATCTTTGGCCTCCGAATGCATGGTCGGCGACTCCGGGGGGATACCAATCTGATGTGAATCTTTAGCTGATACTGCTCTGTCGATAGACTTGTCGAGGCAATCTCGGGCCTCCCACTGCGTGGTCGCCGACTCCGGGTGAACATTATAGTGGTGTGAATCTCTAGCTGGTACTGCTCTGTCGATAGACTCATCAAGGCAATCCCGGGCCTCCGGCTGCATGGTCTTTGATTCCGGGTGAATACTGATTTGGTCGGATGCTCCCGCTGGCAGTATCCTGTCGATATGCGCGACGGGCCGATTTCGGGCCCATGACAACATAGTCGACGTCTCCGGAAGAATACTGCTTTTATCTGATGCTCTCGCTGGCACAGCTCTGACGATGTGCTCGACGTGGCAATCTCCGGCCTCTGACAAGAGTAAAATATCACTTTCATCGCTACTATCGGACTCCTCTTGGTTTTCGTATAAGGATTGTCCCACAGCTTCGCTCGCATCTCGTGTTGGAACACCAATAGCAAAAGATGCGATAGCTTCGTCGCAACGAAATCCGGTGGCGCATTCCTCCAAAACAGCGGTACTCCCAGGAAGTACAGCACTTTTGGTCCTAGAGAGGTGAGTGCATGTTTGGCGAGACAAGTTTCCCCTTCTCTCGGTGGTTGCACTCGTAGACAACCGGAGCATTCGGTCCGAGAACGATATGGGAGATCGGGTTATTGCCTTGTCTGATCTTTGTCGCATAAGAGATGCTCGTGACGTTTGAGATCCAGCCGATGCGCGGTCCGAATCTTGCGACACCGTGGCCTGTAGCGTTGCGCCCGAACCCGGTGAGCTACGGTCGCTCGACAACCCCGTGTCTTTCCATCGCTCGCCCGCTGGATCACAGTGTTTACTAGCCTTGGACGAAAATATGGCATAGACAGTTCCGACGGCGTCCTTGGCGGTCAAGGCCATCATATCGAATGTGCTCCACGAAGCAACCGCGGATGAGGACGCGGTGCCGGCCGCTCCCGACGAAAGCGCCATGACGCCAGAATCCTGAGCGACCAACTCTTGTCTAGATAGCTGGCTGTAGAACAGCTATCACAGTGTAAAAGTTCAACCAGGCGTGAGGGCATGTAGACATATACACTCTTTACTATGCGTAATGGTATTGCAAAATGGCAGCGAAACAAGGGGTTTCAATAGGTTCAGCAGTAGACCTTTCCGGAAAAGCGAATTAGCGAGATCCATCTAATATAGGGCATATGTACTTGCTAGGCAAGCGCAAATGTTTGAAATTTGTCATAAAGGGGTCATAACAAAAAAAGCGAGGGTCGCATAGTGTTCCAACGAGGCATCACTATTAGATGTTCAACAGAGGACAGCTACTCGTGAACCAAAATAGCAATGAGATTTACATAAGACGAATCCCGACTTTCTTTGCAGAGGCGATTCGTTTGTCTCACACCACACATAGGATACGGCGACTATTTGCTACTGGCATCACAAGTCAAAATCGCTCGTCTCAACGGCAGATAGTGTCGATTCCCCGAGTGTAGCGTTGTTGACTGCCCGTCGCATTTGCCTTGCTCCTTCCATGAGCATATTCCGCCGATAAAACCTATTGATGTAAAGGACACTATTTCTTCGACTTCTTTATAGCCAGAGACGGTCGACGAAATTGGTCGACAGAAGTCAGAAGGTCTTCTGGATGGGAAAGACTCCGCGTTTCACCGTGCTTGTCATAATTATCATTCTTGATCACTGTCTGTACCCTCCAGCTAGTGAGCTTTAAGTGCCTTGCCAAAACGCTCCGTATCTGGGTCAGAGCGTAAGTTGAAAGTCGCCTTCCGAAATCCATTTCGGCAAAGACTTTTTTAATGGAAAAAATACACAGCAACTATTATCAACGGGCCCAAGAAGTAAAGAACAGAGAGGCAGCCAACGTAGAAGATCGACGCTCCGCCTCGTCTCCAGTGTCGCATATGGCAATCGACGCACTTCCAGAAGAAGGCCGTTTTGCCCTAGACATAGAAGATCAAACACCTCTAACGAAAAACTCTGCTACACTTTCAACGTTTTGGGATCGAGTGTCGACAGCTTCTACGAAAGCTATTCTACTTTGTACATTGTCGGTGCAAACCGCGGGTTATGTTTTACTGGGAAAATACACAAGGAGTTCGCTCCCACCTGATCAGCTCTATGACATTGCGCACCTCGTTTTGATGGCGGAGCTGGTGAAATTTGTTGTATCTTGCTTCGTGGAACACGTTGTAACGGAAGGCAATTTGGTGGAATCGTTGAGAATATATATTTGGAATCGACCCCTAGATGCACTAAAGCCGGCCATTCCAGCGCTTTTATACGTTTTGCAAAATTGGCTGAGCTACACCGCTTTGACTCATCTTTCGGCTCCCATTTATCTCGCAATGAGTCAAGGAAAGCTAGCCGCTACGGTTTTTGTTAGTGGTATCCTTCTGCAACGATCGTACAAGCCGCAGCAATGGTTTTGTGTAATCGCGCTCTCTTTCGGAGTTGCGTTGATTCTGAACGAAGAATCCACGGACTCTAGCGAGACAACAATACTTGGAGTTCTCGCGGTGGTCGGAGCCTGCTTCTGTTCTGCTTTTGCCGGCGTTTATTTCGAAGGAGTTATGAAACAAAGCGAAGGGAGTCTTTGGTTGCGCAACATTCAATTATCGTTTTACGGCGTTGTAACTACAGCAATACAAAGTAGCAGGATCGCAAAACCTTTCGCCCACGGCTTCACTGGCGCGGTGTGGATGCTGGTAATGATGCACGCCGTTGGTGGGCTGCTTGTGGCGGCCGTCCTGAAGTACGCGGACAACGTACTTAAGGGTCTCGCGCTGGGTGTATCCGTCGTAATGACCAGTGTTCTTGCGAGTGTCATCTTCCAGGTACGTCTGACCAACAGCTTCTTAGTTGGTGCGTCCATCATTCTACTTTCCGTTTATTCTTTCGAGAATCCGATTGCGCCTTGCTGGCGCTCGCGTGCAACCCGAAGTATTTCTAAATGACCGTTTGCAGCTAAACAATGTTCGAACCACATCAAGCTAGATCAACAACGATAGAGGTATTCGTTGGCATATTCTTTGCTTCACACAAACAGCTCACAAAGAAACCTCTTTTAACGCACAATATGAGCACACATCTCTCTTTAGCGAGGTGCCCGACACATTCGCTGCTCGATTTTTAAGCTATCACAACGTGAAGCTACAGAGACATGGCTGTTTATAACCCAAAAGAGTTTTATGGCTGTACCTTATTGATTTCCTGCCATGGACGTGACGGGCTCGCAGCCGCAAGTATAAGTAAACACATGAAAACAACAAGCTCATCTTGGCGGAATCGATATTTGAGGACCAGTCAAGCCACTCGGGTACACAAGTATGCATTCCAAAATACGGCAACTATGCTGGAGGCCACAACGCGAAGCGTTTCCGGGATGTAGCGAAATATAATCCAATTGCATAGTGGCCACACGTAGTATTGAGCAAGAAGAACTGATGAAAGCTCAGCTTGACATTTCAGTTTGGCGCCTAAAAGATCTGGAACTAAAAGGCCAATGTGAGTGTGTGAGTCAAGTTTTGTCATCGAGAGCGCATTTCATAGACAGTTATGCATACCTCTGTATGCCAAAATAGCTTCAACGATTTCGTAAACAAAGAAATAGGTTGGAAAAAAGAGCGCCACACCAACTGTCTGGTCTACAACAACCTGCGCTACCGTCTGTAGTTTCGATGGGGCATTGAAACGCGATTTCATCCAGCGTCCGATTCTGAATTAAAGTGAAGCAACAGGTACGGATGTGAGAACGAGATCCCGCTTCGTCGAGTCTTCGATACAGAGATTACTGCACAATGCATCAACTGACCTCCAAAGCTGCTCGTACCAAATGTGAATGTAGGGACCAACGAACACCAATCCTGATACGAAAAATGCATTGAACCGGAACCACGATATATCACATGGGATGCCTGCAATTCGAGATTCAATCCATTGTGACAGGAGGTCACCTATGGCTGAAATGATGGCAGCCGAAATGGATTTGGTCAGAAAAGGCCGGTGGTCACTGCAGAAGACATACTTTCTATAGCAACGTGTGAGAAAAGGGGTCATTTTTGGAGAGCCGTTACTCTGGTTGCCACAAAGGGCCATCCCACTCGTTTTCCATCTGTCATTCGCTGCTTTCGTGCAATCGGCATTCGTCCTAGTGAAATGCTGACTTGTTCTCCTCAGTGACAACGAGAATGACTGCGATAGGCAATGGGCAACTACAAGGGAGAAGACCAAATGGTTTTGTGTACGCATCTTCGTCGTGTCGATCACTAGAACCTGCTTTCATGCAGCTGGGTTAGCGCTGTTGCATGATAATGTGCTGATGGACGAAGAAGGCATACGCCATTTGTTATCATTTCAAGCGTATCCCCTCGGGATCCTGCACTGTCTACTACTAGCTGGATTCGTGTATGTAAAATCATTTTCCGTGAGTACCAGATAACATCGTAGGGAATTTTGAACGAAATTTAAAATGAGCTAACTGCCGAACTGTTAACATACCGCGTAACGAGGATACAAAAGGGAGGGGGGAGGGGGGTTTCTTCGTCCTTCCAACCCATCAGGTCACACACATTCTAGAGTTCTTTCGTTTTCAAAGTTGCAGCCAGACTTCTCAACATGCCAGTTTTTCGTCTTCACTTTCATACAATTGGGTATCTTGCATGCTTTAGAGTCAATTGGAGCACTACAAAGCTGTTCTATCTTACAGTTAAACACAATCAATGTGCTCGGCAGGTTGACCGCTCGCCCATATGCCTCGTCGCTTTGAGCCGTCGGCCATGATCTCTGTCCCGAAACCGTGTGCCACCGAGTTCTTGAACTCCCCTTTGTACGTTCCTCCATTGGCTAGCTTTAGCTCCCCTGACCCGCTGTAACGCCCTTGCTTCCATTCGCCGTCATAGAACCCCCCCTTAAACTCGTACCTACCAAGGCCTTCAAACATTCCATCATGAAATTCTCCTTCGTACATGTTTCCATTGTGAAACGAGAATTTTCCCGATCCATGACGTTTGTCTTCAAAAAAGTCTCCAACATACAGATCACCGTTGTCCCATCGATAGGCTCCTTTCCCGTGGCGGGCATCGAGGAGAAACTCTCCTTCGTATTTGTCGCCGTTCGGGTTCATTAGGGTACCTTTGCCGTGCCACTGGCCCATCACCCAAGCACCCGAGTAAACGCGGCCAGATTCATATTTCATTGTTCCAGTACCATACGGCAAGTTTTCCAGTGCATGAATGCTCCCAGAGTATTTTCCCATGTCACCATATTTGTCGTGGCAATCTACGCTGGACACAGAGAAGCAATATTTCTCGGGTCTGTCAATGCCATTGTTTATGGCTATATCATTCGTTTGAAAAGGTCGTGCTGAGGTTGCCTTTAACGCTTGAACGCTACTCTTGTCGAGACTTTCGGCGGTAAAGGAATCTTCAAGTTCATCCTCTTCATCGTCTTCGGTGGGACCGAGTAGATCCAAAGTAGGCAAAAGTTGTCCAGCTTTTGGAGGACTATGTATCGGAACCTTTTTTTCACTAGAGAGAGATTTCTTTTGGTTCGAAAGGTCAGATTTAGGCGAGGGTGATACATGAGTAAACTCTGAGGACAGAAGCCCGACAGAAGCGATTCCTTGTTGGGGTAGTAGCGTCTTGCCACTTCCATTCGACTGGTTTATACTGCGCATCGAAGGCAGCTTCAAAGCATCCAACTGGACAGAATCTAAAGTCAGTTTCTGCCGCGCGGGACGATCGTCGTGGCGGGCTGGAGGTGGAGACTTCGGGATATCCAAAAGCCCGCCCCTGAAACTTCGAAAGAGTTTGGTTGGATCCGCAGCAAGAGACAGGTCGTCGTCGTTCCAGTAGCTGGACGCCCGCTCTTGATGTGGTGCTGAGATACACGATCCGGTACCATCACCATCGCAAATCGGGGTCATGTTTTCGATATTGCGAATCGACGCATACTGCTTCATTCCCATCATGAGACTGGCTTCAGCGTCTTCGTCCTCCACAAAGGAATGCTTATTGAGTCGTTTTAGTTGATCCATTTGGCGTTGAAGGCGGTTGTTTTGGTACTTTAGAGGGCTCGTGTTTCCTATTCCCTTTTGTGGAGAAAGAGATGACTTACTTCCTACAGACAAAGGTGACATACTACCAGCAGACATGTGACTTCTGCTCGTTCTGCCCTGATTTCCATTGTCGTATTCCATCCTGTCATTTTCGACAGCAGTAGATGCCGCCACGAAGCTGTCATTATCGACGGACGTGTTGTCAACTGAACCAAGCCGAGAAATAGTGGATCCAGATTCTATTTCTCGTTCTTTCTGTGTCGCCATCGTTTTGATGATTTTAAGATCTTGCTGGATCGTACGGCGCAGAGCGCGAACAGTTTGCGTTTGCTCTACAACGGTCATTTCAGAATCATTCAACCTTTCTTCTAAACGCTGGATCTGAAGTTGAAGTGAAAGGACCTCTTTTTCTTTCTGCCTAAGAATCCAGTTCTGGACCTGGCTAAAACGCTTCATGATTGAATCAAGCGTTTGAGCTTGCTTGGACTGGTACAGCAGTACACTTTGCATGCTGGCCTGATGAGCCTTCCTTCGCTCGTCATCATCAGCCCAGCGGCAATCCTGCTTGTTTGACGACTCGTCGTCGTCTGGAACTGAAGCAATGGTTTGTAGCTGTTTCACTACAGAGGCAAAATTCTTTCTCTGCTGGATACCTACCGACTTTTCCTCCGTGAAACAAATGCGGCAACTCATTACCTTGTTATGCGCCATCGACAGAACTGGGCAGTTTGGATGACGCAGGCAGTTGCCTGATGGAGTAACTCCTAACGCCTCTTGAAGGATCGGCGCAGCGCCCGATACAGTTTCGTCGTCGAAGTCTGACATATCGGTACACCTAACTTTTCGCAACAATCAATTCCGGGTGGTAATTCTCACGTCCTTGGTAGGCAAGGTAGTATAAAGCGAAGGATTCAAATGAAACTGTCAAACTTGTGTCCTGCCTACACTTGTAAGCGATCCACTTTGTTGCAAATTGCCAAATGCCAACCTGTGGTGTATTCACTCGGCCGGAGTTCGTCAATACGTGACGCGCTGTGCCCGCCTCGCTGTGTCCTTGGAGGCATTTCGTGAGACCGAAAGTTGATCACTGCGCTTATAGAGTTTTCGGACTCTATTTTCGAAATGACTTCTCACAGTCAATGGTCTTGCTCACTCTTACCGCAATATAAGTAAGACAGATTTGAAACCCACTGCAACTCACGAATAGGAGACCCTTTTGCGATTTGCGGTCATTTCTAATCAGAATCGCATTTCCTACGAATCGTGTTTTGCTCTTCGTTTTTCCACTTGGTCCGTCATGCGATCTATGTCTGGAGTGCGATAAGGTGGTAAACCAGCCTTAAGTCGAACTGTTTCCTCCCTTTCTGTTGGCCAAAATGCTTTACTGTTATCGTAAGAAGCGTTGGCTGATACTGATTTTCGATGCTAGACGTATTTGCGGCACTTTCAAATCCTTGACCGTGAGTTCAAAAGCTGATTCTTTCTACTCTTCCATTTCTGCCAATTATGTTTTTCACGCAAATAAAACATTTGGGATGCCGAACAGAAACTACATTGGGTACTATACTACTACATCCAAAGGTGCGACCATAATTTCTCGGTTCGCTGTTGCTTGGTGTTCCTTGGAAGACGCTACCATATACTCTTAACATGTAACTACCCGATTCGGCCCTATCAAACTAGTACTGTCGTTGACTGAATAAATGAAAACGCCCAAATTCTGACTAGGTCAAAGGCATCTGCACGTAGACCGAGCTTACATTGTCTCTTTTCGCGGGGCTTATGCTGATCCACACTATAACAAATGGAGCGGAATTAGCTATCCGGTACTGGCGTAACCAAAGGGAGATTCATCCGTCATTCATGAGGGAAATCTTGGCGGGACTTTTTCATACACGGCAAAAGCTCGTGTGACTCATAATTTTTCAATATCTAGTTGCAACGGAAAGACAATAAGTCGTAGCGAGTCGGCTCGCCCAAATCCAGACTTTTTTTGGGTACGAAATTTAGGTGTGTTAAACGTAAATGGTCATATGCGTTGTTTCGGGTTTCGGGACCCCAACCTACGACCCGAGAACTCCGCGAGCCTGAATCTTCCTTCGAAGACCGAATAGAGTCGTCCTCACTGCGGTGTGCGTGTGTGTATACATGGCCGTTGGGTTTGCCAGAACTCATCCTTCATGAATGTATCATTTTTCAGGATGGCGGCTACCATGGTATTTGATTGCACAGCAAGGACTGCACGCAGTCGGCCGCTGGTGTGGGCCTTGTTAGTGATTGGGTTGGCGTCCTATTCACTTCTTCGTGAAACCTCCCATGTCTCGTTCAAGGACGAATCCGCTGTGGTAATCAAAACGACGCCTCCCGTGGAGGAGTCGACAACTTTGCCGTCGGTAGATTTGATAAAAACCGTCGAATCGCCTTCGCTCTCAACAGACGCGATAAGCACTGCCGAAATGCCTTTGATTGTGTGGCTGATGAGCTACCCTAACTCCGGTACTTCCTACACAATGACCATGGTGGAACGAGCGAGTAACTTGAGTACCGCCAGCAACTACGGTGCCGAAGTCACCGATCCTGCGGATGTTTCCCTGCCTCTACACAGCTCACATCCGGAAGGCCCTTACTGGGAAGGATTGTCGGGCAAGCTTGGGGCCATTCGCCATCTTCCTGACCGATTCGTTCTCACCAAAACTCATTGTGGCGGACGTTGTGTGAATTGTGGCGCTGAAGAGTACGTTGTATCGACTGAGCAATTCTTGGACGACTGCTCCAGGACGTCGGCGCTCATGGGTCCCGAAAATTCACGAGCTGTCCAAATGATGAACCCGAAACGGGTAGCTCGTATGGTGCACCTGCTGCGGAACCCCTATCAAAATATTGTTGCCCGCTTTCATTTGGAACGAAGGCATTTTGTACTCAGGGACCCCAAACTGGCAATCACCTTTCCGAATAATGCTACTGGATTTGCAGCTTGGTGCCGAAAACTTGACAGACTCTACGCCGACGAAGAATCGATTTTGGAATCCAAGGTGAGGGATTTGATGCAGAAACTTCCCTGTCACGCGGAATTTTACAAATATGTACAGTGGCATAACAAGGCCCTAGAGATTGGACCTTTAATGAACGGAGGCGCCGAAGTACCGATGTGGACAATCCACTACGAAGACTACCAAAATAACTTCAATTCGACCGTAAAGGGGTTGATGGATTTTTTGGAGCTGTCGATCGTCAGTACACCGCGGGAATTTCGAGCGTTGCCGGATTACAGCGATCACTTTTCCGATCGCGACCGACAGCACGCGAACGCTCTCATGAAGGAAGTCGCAACTTCTAAAACCCGGCCACTGATTGAAAGATATTTGAATTAATATAACAGTTTCTTGCCAAGTAATGATTGTCTAACATTGAATAGTTTAAAAATACCATGATGTTGCTGGAATGAAGGCGGGCAAACAAATATTCTATGTGAAGCATGCTGCCTTATTACGGCTTTGTCTTACCTCTATAGCAACAGCGTACAAATCAAATTCTAGCTGCAACAAAAGGACGGGAAAATGCCTTTCTAACCGGTAACTAATGAAACATGAGATATAAAATACAGGCGTGTGATAATAAGCGAAAGGACACGCGGCTTAACAGCATACCGCATTATCTATGGTACTCAGCCTGTCTGTCCGAGTTGATGTAATTCATAGTGTAGCCATTTTGCCTTTGCCTGTGAGGAAAAATTATCCCGCACGACGTGTTCCGCCATTGTCACGGACAGTGTTGTAGTGTGAGTCACGACCTTCAAAAATCGGTGTTTTGCGTTCCCTTGGGCTACGCGTGTCCACTGGACTTGCCGCTCCCACTACCCCACAGTTCCATAGGTTCCAGGCATGAGTCCAGTCAGCTCCGTCGCTTGTACCACGAACGTGGCTGGAATCCTCAAAATTGTTGCAGGAGTGCATGCGTGGTCCAGGGTATTCCTCCCGACGCATAGTCTGTGTGTCGCGTGGATGTGATTTCAATTTTGGCGGCGCTGAATACGGGATCCCAGTCACCTGCATCTGATGTGAACAGTGCATGGCAGCCGTTCGTTGGCTAGAAATATAGTGGGGCGACGCACGTTTTCGAGGACTGATCATGGCTGATTCCTTGCTTGTGGAGAATGCATCCTTTGACGGACTTCGATGAAGATTGGTGGAATACAGAGTTTCATCTGGGAGACCATCGGCATCTCTAAGCTTTTTCGAGCCGTCTCGGACGAGATGTTTCATATCGTCGTATTGGCCAACTATGAACAGTGAGACCATGTTGACAGGATCATCAGAGTCGGGAGCTTTCCCCGTAGCCAGCGTTTCTTCCACGAGATCTTTCGCTTTGTCAATCTTGGCTGCTTGACGAGATTTCTCACTCCTTTTTTGTTTGCTTCCTCTGTTGTTTCTTGTTGCTCGCGCATTTTGAGATAAAATTGCTCCGTCACGGCCGATGGTAATACCCCTGAATATTTGTGCTGTCTTCATTGCCACAATCGTATCGTCGACCCCGGTGCTGGAATCTTCAGACGAACTGTACGTGAGCATCGGAGGAGGCTCAGAAAATGGACCCAAACATAGCTGCTGCCGCTGTGAGCTTGAGAGATTTGTGAATTCGGAATCTAAGTTTAACTTGTAACATCGCTGCCGAACGGCATTTGACGGCGGGGGAGGTGTTGCTTGGATCGGTACTGGCTCATCCCGCGCGTCGCAATTCATGGGATTGATTTTTTTGAGAAAGTTGCGCTCGTGATCCGGATCTCTCGCTTGAGGATGCTCTGTGTCTTGACGAAAGGTTTCGCTCTTTTGGGTTTGACTGTGTCCCTTATTCTGGTTTCGACGTGGGGGATACTCCGCGGTCGAAGATAATCGATCGAAATCCATGCTTTCTTTCCGGCTATCGTAACGGAGCCGATGCCGCTGTTCAGGATCATGTATATTTTCGTATCTTGAAGCGACTGAAGAAGAGCCTCTCCCCTCGGCAGGCAACGTGGAACATTGCCCCATCGCCGCCTGCAAAAAGAAAGTTAGTTGCGAAGCCGTTTTATCGATATGACTGCCCACCTGCTTTAGGCAGAGGACAATCAATTCAGAATCTGTCTTTCAAACTACTGAAAATGTCTTGAACAATATCTTCGTTTCTGGCGTTTATCCCGGAGAAAGTAAAGAAACTCAAAATGAAATTGAAGAATACGTAGAAATACAATTGTACCTCTTCAATGGCGACGATAAGAATATATGCGTCAACGACTGTCGCGAACGGAGGGCATCGACTCCCAACGCAAAAGTGAGTCTCATCGACAGGGTTGGCGGAGAAATTATAATCTTACGTGATCGGCGACTCACCAAATTGTGAGCGAAGCATTTCATGCGTTGAAATGTTGACGAATATGGCTATTTAGTGTATGGTTCCAAAGTAGAAAGGATAAATAGGAAATCCAGCGAAAGAACTGCGATACATTTCTTATTTATCCGTTGAATGGCGTTAAATCAAAATTCCCTGAGGTGCGTCGGTCGACCATATCTAAAGCTCGGCTACCAGGTTTACAGTGACACTCCAACTTCTCCAAATTCTTCACGAGACGCAAAGATTGGAAAATAGGGGGGGGGGGGGGGGGGGGGGGGTGTCTTTTGTCGCTTTCAGCCTCTTTGACTCGCAAGAAACGCACCACACGAGGAACTTGATCGCTTGATATCGTTCTGATATTGAAGAGCGAAATCGGTAATCGTGAGTGGTATCGGTTCCGGGTCGCGGCATAAGTATGGTATGCGCCGTACAAATCTATTTCTATAGGATGTGCTGCATACAAGAAATGCGATCCTGGGGTAGGTGAGAAATTTCTTGAAGCGCGAAGCGTTCTCTTAGTCAAAACGCCATTTTACGAATATCTTCGTTGGTAAATGGTTGGGTTGGTCCGGTCCAACGCGATCGGAGATAGCTCAGAACAGGAAGTGCAAGGCATCAAGAGCTTGTTAGCCAGTTGTAATTTATGATGCATATAGTTGGATTAGTCGACAAATATTGACAATCAAAGCCCGGTACGTAGGGAGACGAAATAATCTTCAAGCAGAAACAAACACCGTTAGTAGTGTGTCTGTATCTGTTTGACATCGACATCTTTAGAATATGTAAATCAGCTTGTATTGCAAATTCGAGGTTACGCCGTTTCCATTTTTTGGCAGGCTGAAAGTGGTGGTCTATTCTAGAGAATTCACTCACAGGGCCAACATTTTATGTTCGTTTCTCCGTTTTGATAGCATTGTCGAGCACATGGGGAATATTACTTACTGTTGATCTCACATATTACATAAATAAATGTATTCCTCGATAAGTTTCCTCCTGTCAGGAGTTCCAAAGGTCATTAGAAATGACTTTCGATCATGTAGCAACGACAACAACTGTATCGGCAGTGAAAGGGTCCAAGAGATTTTTCCAATTTATTTTCTCCCGGAGAGAGACAAGCAGTCAGATACACACTTCTTCGCAGCAAACGACGAACAAAATTTCTCAGTCAGGAGGTTTTGTCCCTTTTGGTGCTCTCGACACGCATCAAGGCGCATCTTGGACTAGCAAACTTTGCTCACAGAGATACAGAGATCTAGAGGATCCATGTGAAGCATCATGAATCGACTTCGGAAGCCTGGATTCTTGAAAGTTTTCGAAGTTACAGCTGAAAAGGATCATTGTCGCTTACTTGATACCGAAGACGAATCATGTCTCACTGTAAATGACGAAACTCTACGATTTCGCCCGCCAGGGCTTGGGGGAGAGTCTGGGGAAAGCGAAAAAGACAGCGTCACGTCGCATCAGCGAAGGAAAAATCGATCACAACTTCGAAAACAGACAGAACAGAATAGTCTGGGCGGGAAGATGCTAGCAAAGGAAGTGAGAAAACAAGTGCAGAGAAAGGGAGAAATGACCAGTGAAGATCGAGAAGTTCCTCGAGATGTGAATACGGATATGCATGCAGTATTGGTCCATGTTCATGAGGGCCGTGACCATGAAGCAACGCAACGTAAAGAGAAAGATCCTGAGGGAATGGAGACACGTCATAAACAGACCGCAATTCCAACATTTCTTAAACCGAAAGAGATTAGATCATTGGAGCCAACAATGACCCCACGAAATCCAAACCTGGCTCGTAGATTCTTTTCTCGACGAAATCTTAAAGAAATGAATAGCATAGAATTGGACACGGTAAAACCTGAAATGGAAGTTGCTGTAAAAGAGATCTTAGGCGACGACAACGTGACCTTTTCACAAATTGTTCTAGAAGAGGTCGTCCCTGATCTCAAACTACATACTGAAGAGCTGAAGAATTTGAACATCGAGAAATCGCCGACTAACTGTAAAACAGATTCTTTGGGCGCCTCCTCCCAGACAGACCACAGTATAATAAGAATCGCAGAGACGAGAGATATAGTGATTGAAGAAAGTGAAACATCGCGCTCTGGATCGCAAATCGGGTCTAAAAAATCATCGGACCTGTATCTTTCTAGCCTACCAGAAAAACAGTTTGACCAGCGCCACGTTGAGGAGCATTGCAAGAACGGGAATGCATCTCCAATACTGAAAAGCTCTAATAAAATTGAAGGAACTACGGAAGCGAAAGCTAAAGCAAAGTTAACATTGGCAAACATCTGGGAGAAAAGAACCAAACATGAGTCGAAGGAAGCTGTTGATCCAACTCACTCATGTCGTCGCAAAATTGCAAGAGGCACCAGTACACGGTGCGGGAACGAAGCTAGAGCAACGAGAAGATCTGACTCTGTTGTTCGGGTGTCAATGGAAGCGACGAAGACAGCTGGGGCGGTGTTGACTGTCACAAATTCCGGAAAAGGGCAACCATTGTTGCAACAAAGATTGTCAGAATCAGAACGGGACTTGATTGACAAAGCGAACGTCTTCGGAAATCTTCTTGGAACATCAGTTAGTCCCTTCTATTCTCCGTCAAACTGCTTGATCGCTTCCGACAATGATTCGAGGCTAGAAAAAGATCATGGCCATCGCTTGCTGGCGAGGCCGTGCTCTGACAATAGTATGATTCGATCTCAGAGTAGCAAAGTGGCAAAAAATGACTTATTCATTCAAAAGTCGGGTCTGAACCTTAGTTTGGAGGCGGACAAATTGTGTGTATTCAGTCCAAAAGAAGGTGCTCCTCTCCGATCATTGAAACCCAATGAAGTTGGAAGAAAGCCTACTATCGACAAAAGCCTGCGTGTCCAGGCTAAGAAAAATGTACGTAAGCGACTTTCAAAATTGTCAACTTCATGCCCCTCTTCAGCTGAGAATTTAGTCGCAGCTGGTGATACAGCTTCTTCTGAGATCTTGCCATTGGAGGGTGCTGACAGCGCTGCCGGATGTGGCTTTCACAACATCCTAGCATCTGACACAGAGCTTGACAAAATGCGCTATCGCAAAACGAAGCTAGAGCACCAGAGAGACTCCAAAAGCGTTCTACCGGAATCGACCATGGCGACTAGTATGTGTACACTACCACATGTACCCGTCTCGAGAGAACTAACTCCGTCAAAGCTACCAAAAGATTGTTTGATGCGTTCTAGCCGCCTTGCTGAACGCACAGTAGCAGAAAGCAGTGCTGTGATCTCTTGGAAAAGATCCAATACTCTGGGTTGCGACCCTTCCAGCAACAATTTTGGTGTATCAACCAATTTTAGAGCCGTACCGAAGTCTGCATCTACTCGCCGAGTGTCTCTTGGAGCCAGCTCTTCAATTCGCAGGACATCGCTAGGGGGTAGCCCTTCGTCACCACGACGACAATCGCTTGGAGTTGGATATGGCGGAGCGCATATGGCCAGGAGTCCTACGCGCGGTCGGCATAAAAGGAAAACATGTCTAAGTCTAGGCCAAAGTGTGCCTGAGACACAAGGCATGTCTATACAATTGGTGAACGCATACCGGGGTTGTGGCAACGAAGCGAGTTCCAGTCTTCCAGTGACCGTTGAGGCCACGAAGAGCAAGAATCAGCAAACCGCAAGTGTAAATTTTGCAGAGATTCCAGATATAACCGAATTGCGCGACAAATTATCCATTGACATTAAGAAGGCAAAAGAAGGCACAACTCAGCTGCATCGTAACAGAGAAACTTGTTCTGACACTGCTTTTGACAACGACTGTGGTAAAATCAAGTCAACAGACGAAGTGGAATCGAATCGCCATTGCTCGCTAGCGACAGCTATCGAGGAAGGGATGTGTAGCTTGGAACGCACTCTCTCGACAATTGAAACATATATTGCCGAAGCTGCCCCAACGGATCTAAGGCTTGATACAGTAGACGACGAATACACTGCAGTGACTACTACAGAGAACCTCGTTGGAGATAAAATGAATGATTCTGGTTCCTCTGGAGCTAGCTGTAAGCGAGGGACCCACACTTTTGGACGAAGCGAAACCGATGATGATCGCAACGACACTAGCTGTAAAGAGGTGAATTGTCCTTTGCAGAAAAAAGAATCGAACCCAGGAGGTTCTTTAAAGTTTCCGATTCTCCTGGCTGAGATTCCCTTTGTTTCTATCAACGGAGAAAGCTCCGTCTTTGATCAAGGTTACAGAGCCAAGCACGATGAAAGTGACGTTCTCGACCGAGATTTTGAAAAAGTTCGGCGCACCGAAGAATATTCGCGCCTTACTCTAGAGTTGAACGAATCTAACTTTCTACTACAAGAAGCGCGTCTTCAGGTGAAACAGCTCGAAGGGAAGACTCATTTTGTTCGCGAAAAATTGGATATACTACAGCAGAAGTATCCTGATTTGAGGGCATCGAGTCCATTAAAATGAATGTCGTGACAAGGCTCCAACCGTTTACAAATTAAATATCAGTTAAGCTAGTCTTTGGTTTTCTAAAACAGCGTCCGAGAATGGCTGCATATTCTTTTCGCTTAAAATCGCTTTCGAGAAATTGACGGACTTATGCAAAAATGTGATCGCAACCTGCTGTCGGGCATGTGAATTTCTCATTGCGGCCGACGCTGATCAAGACTCCTCTAAACCAGTCTAGTCTGCTTGGAGAACAAAAAAACGAGACTGCCTAGGAAACTGCCAATTTTAATCCCTGTCTTTGCAACATCACTTTTCAGATAGAAGCACAACGCAGTTTTTTAACTGAAAAGTCTCTATTTGAGCAAAACATTTCGCTGTTACACCTTGTATTTAATTGCTTCTCGCTCAAACGCGGCCGTGACACGCTCAAGGCCCGCACAAAAGGGATGAGCGGGAAACTCCAGTTGCATCTGACCGACGTACTGTTCCGCTGATTTATTTTGATGTGTCGTAGCACAAATCATATTGATCAGCGTGTCCGGCAAGCGAATTTCGGATTGCTCTCGCAAGCATTCCTCCAGAGCTTGCTCCGCTCCCGCGTAGTCACCTTGCTGCATCAAGGCACAAGCCATAAGGTTCGCCAAAAGAGGACTCGAACCGTACTGTTCCGTCAGCGAGTTAATCGAATGAACCGCATCAGCAGATCCTTCCGATCCCGACGCTAGATGCACGTAAACTCCTGCCAGCTGGCACAAAATCGAATCTTCATCTTTTTGTTTCAACTTCTGCAGGGATTTCTTTGCCAAATCCAAGCGATCGAGTTTCAAATAGATTTGGAGACAGACAAGCATATCCTCCATACGAGATGAGGCGTGCACAAGTTGCAAAGCTTCTTTGGTTTGCCCAGCGACCAGCAAGACCTGAGCAGCTGTCAACCCGACGCTACTGGCTTCGCCGCCAGCGGCAAGGGACTTGATCTGGTTGAGAATCGATTCTTGAGCGGCGGTATTTCCCGTCGCAGCTTCGTACTGAGCCTTTAAGGCCAACGCCTGGAGACCTGCGAAAAGATTCCAAGTAATGCCTGAGGCTACTGAATTGATGTGTGCATGTAGAAACGTCCGAAATTCTGTGTTTTGCAAAGACTTACCGGGAGTTTCGGTCGCCGTGACCCGGTCGTAGTGACCCTGAGCAATCCAGGCTCGGGCGAGAAATTCTTCGCGCTCCGCCTTGAGGTTCGGATTCATCGGACGGCGCGCGATGGATTTGGCTTCCTCCAACGCCATATGGTAGTGTCCGAGCCAGTATTGCGCTCGAAGCGTGTAGAGTTCATCCGGTTCGGTCATGGTCAATCTTTACAGTTAGTTGCAATGGTTTCGTTCACTGTTGAGATCTAATAGTGCGCATGCGCTGCTCTCGCAGTGGAATCGACAATAGGACAGCCACGCTATGCCTACAGTCATTGTTGTATTTAATATAGGTGTTCGCGCTGAAACTCGTAACCACCGTCAACACCCGGAGGTAACGGTCGCTGTTTCCTTTCAGGTCCCAAAAGCATTGCACCTAATTCGCCTGCTATTCCTCACTGCCAAGGATGGTGGGGAACCACAAGGATTCACAGTCAATCACTGTTCGAAATGGCTCCATCTGTCTCCGTCTACCATGGGGCTGCTCCTATTTATGTAATATGGCGAGTTATGATGGCCAATCGCATGCCGATTATGGACTGCGACGAAGTCTATAATTATTGGGAACCCCTGCACTTTATTCTCTACGGATCGGGTCAACAAACGTGGGAGTACGCGCACGAATACGCGCTGCGAACGTACGCCTACGTGGTTCCGTTGCAATGGCTTGCCCCGGTTCTCAGTCGATTTGTGTCGCCCTACGCATGGTTGTTATCGGATTACGTTGTTGATACCACCCTTGATACCAGCAAACTATCCTTGTTTCTTTCGTTTCGGGCTTTTCTTGCAGGTACCATGGCGCTTTGCGAACTGGCTTGGCTCTACGCATTGCACTCCCGACTCTCCAAAGACAGTTCGCTTGTTGTAGGCTGGACGGGAGTGCTGTTGTTGACTGCTGCAGGCATGAACCACGCCGCCGGAGCATACTTACCAAGCTCGACCTTTATGATGGCGTGGCTCGCTGCGAGTGCGGTTTTTCTGTTGGAACGTCATTTTTTATTCGCAGCAATTGCGATTATATGCACACTTTCAACTGGATGGCCCTTTGGAGTCGTTGTGCTCGTGCCCTTGGGCATTCGTGTTCTAAGAAAGGAATACAGAGCACGTGGCGTGTGGAGGTTGTTGCTCTGGAGCGTTGGCGTTACGGCTGCGGTCGAAGCTGCCGTCTTGATGATCGACCACAAATTTTACGGGGTGTGGCTATCTCCGACGTGGAACATATTCAAGTACAACGCCGCGGGAGGCGGCGACGAACTCTACGGAATTGAACCAACATCCTACTACATCAAAAATCTGTTTCTGAATCTGAACCTCCTAGCCCCGATGGGTATCATCGGCCTTCCCGTTCTCGTCTTTTCGCGAAATCAACCTGCCAAAGCAGACCTAGTGACAATGATAGTCACGCTCTACACATGGCTTGCTATTACTGTCCCTCGTCCGCACAAAGAAGAACGGTTCTTGTTCCCAATTTATCCGGTGCTGGTACTATCTTCTGTTTTGACGGTTGACCACACTCTCAATTTCATTGGCCGAATTGTTGCGGGATTTTCTCGTCACAAGACTCTCGTGCGTAACCAGCGGATAGCTTTGCACTGCCTCGTATGGCTTCCCGTCGTCGCGATGAGTTTGTGTCGCGTGGCTGCCTTACACAAGTATTATACAGCTCCGTTGCAAGTGTATGCAGCACTAGTTTCCAGAATGGACCCACTCTCCAACCAACTGGTCTGTAGCTGTGGTGAATGGTATCGATTTCCGAGCTCATTCTATTTACCAAAGAACCATGACCTCGGCTTTCTCCCTTCGTCCTTCGGTGGGCAGCTACCACAAGCATTTTCTGTACACGGATCGCTACCTAAAAGTCTGAATCTTTTGCAGCCTTTCAACGATCAAAACCAGCAAGAAATGTCGCGGTACGCTACCTTGGATCAGTGCAATTATATTGTGGATCTAGAAGGAAGCGATTGTGCTCCTTCCGGCGCCGAGGTCGTTGCTCGTGCTCCGTTTTTGGATGGTGGACGATCCTCAATGATTCATCGTATGTGGTACCTTCCGATATTGCACGATGCCGCCATCAAATCCGGGAGCGTGCAATACGAACACTATGTTTTGTACAAGACTTGAGGTATGTTGGTTTCCGACGAGACTAGTCTACAGCACTTGTTTCGAAAAGTAGGAAAGCTCGGTTGCTACGGTTTTTGGAAGAATTTCAAGTATTGAAATTCTCCATCCGAGTGGTTCTCTTTCGAAAAAAGCCGTGGTGTGTTTTTTGGATGAGAAATCTGTCGGTAGAGACGATGATGAAAACACTTTATCTATTGGAGCTGTCTAAATGAATGCGTGTTGAAAAGCAAAGGGGTTTATCTGAGTCTCACTTGTTTTAGTACAATATCTCCTGTAAACGAGCATTTTCCCTTGCTGACAAATCGCCTTTCTTCGCAGGCTGTTATTGAACGCGACGACTTATATTACGGAACGAGTTTCTTTTCCAAGTAGGTCAAAGGTACGTGAGGAAAGCAGATGCCACCCCTTCGCATGTCCGGAAAGTGATGCAAAAATGATGAAGTCCAATTGCTGACCGAACACATTTTGTGGAAATAAATTCACAGCTATTTCAAATTGCCTGATTCCTTTTATGCTATTAATACGCACGGCACGCTTTTTCCTTTCTCTCACTCGTGCTTCTCTGTTTAGATTTGCGTAAAGGGCCAAACGATCCGAACGCATCGCACACTTTCCACACTTGAGCTTGGAGCCTAATGTGGAATGGTATCCAATGCTTTTGTTAAACCTTCGGCAGCGTCTGAAAACACGTAGGCATTACAAGATTTTTAAAGCGCTTCGCACACGAGAATTATTCCTATCAGGAAAGGGTTTATTCAATTGGCACGACTTCCCTAGCGAGATCTTTGAGGGAAGTCATATCTGTCTCGTACAAATGTACTTTCGGTTCTGTTTTGTTGTCGAGTACATCTTCTTGGTACAAACCGACCACACGAACGCCCTTGGTCATTCCAGGAACCAGAGTAATCATTAACTTGTGTAGTGATGGTACGGGACGTTTTTCCTCTTTTGCCTTTTCGATCTCAAACTGTTCGTCGTAATCAGCATACCCCAGGACTAAACCGTCTTGGTCCACTGCGTAGGCTACTTTCAAGCTCATTCCATCCTTCGTTACCGGTATTATGCTCGACGTGTTCACAATGAAGGGCTTCTTCTCTAAGATAACAAATCGTTTCCAGTAGGGAACGAACTTGTCCAACGACCTCCACCCAGCGACGTCTTCAATAGCCTTTTTAAATGAACCTTCGTCCTTCAAAAAATCAAACCACTCCTTCCAATCATTTTTCGAATTCAAGGCTTTTGTTTCACTGAAACGGAAATCAATTTGAATATTGCGTACGTTGACTTGATTGACATCAAGAGCGATAAGGACATAAAGCTCGGCATTCTCCTTCCAGCATTCTTCAAACGGTTTCACGTATTTATCACAGGAGCCGTTATCTTTCGACCCGGATTGGTCCTTCACACAATGTTCAAACTTCCGCCATTGGGGACGACAAGGGCCTTGACGATGAGTCCGACACAAGAAACAATCGGTCTCTTCGTCGTCATCTGGGAGGTTGTCGTACGAATCTGGTTCACCCGGTTTCGGTGGCTTGAGTTTTTGCTCCGGCTTCTCTAAGATCTTTTCCATAGCGTGTTCCTTCTCTGACGCGACATCATTACCCTCACACGTGGCAACAGTTGTTGAAATCGCAGCAAACATCGTTGCGGCAATCATCCATGCAGTATGAGCGTTGGTCTGGTCCGAGTGACCGGACTCCGAGGTATAGACTGACAGGGAACGAGCGCTGTGACGGAGTCCGAGTTCGTTGACTGTGCGTTGCAGCGGACGCCGTATCACATTCTTTCCTAAAAATTTGATGGCAGAAGGAAGCATATTGATTGGCAAGAGTGAAGAAGTATTAAGCAGTTCGACAGTACAGTGTTGTAGACGCAGTAACCGTCGCCGTCGCGAGAAGGATTGCTGATTGTTGGCTTAGCTGCGTGGCAGAGAGGACCTCAGGCGGTTGCCGTCTGTTACGTGTTCCTAGCTCTACTCTTTAGGTACACAATTCAGCGGAACAGAAGAAAAATAGAAGCGTTTCGAATCTTCCTGTTCACGTAAATGCAATCGTGTTTATTCATGATTCGAACTTACTAGTCCCATTTCACAGTCAAAACCCCGCCTACTAGAGCTAGCCTATCCTTGGCCGGAGAACGGTCAATAAAAGTAATGTCAATCATTTTACTGTATTGACATTTACTGTAAGTAGACGAACGGTAGCTTATTGTGAGAGTCCAGAGGAGCATCTCAACGACCCTGTGCCAAATACATCCTTCGAATCGTCTAATCCATTTGTACATATTTCGTAGCAAACTCATACTCCCAACGGTTCCAAACAAACCCAATCGACTCCAGCCGCTGCAAGCGATCGGAAGTTAGGTCGTGCTTCTTGCCTTGGCTGCGTAAATTATACTGCTTCCGTTGGTTGCTCACCCAGTGCGCCAATGGCTTATTAGATTTGTAGGAAATAGGGACACAACAGTTACCGTGCGTCACGCGGTACTCTTTCAATTCTTCGAATCGAGTTTCCCACCTGACCTGTCTGGGGGTCATCCACCAGTTTCCATCCAGCGCCGCCAAATCTTCAATTTGTGACAGTGACAGCAACGGTTCCTCGTGAGTACTAGAACGAACCGCGATGCTGTACCTCTCGCGTTGTAAACGAAGCCAGTTCCAAAGAGAAGGCGGGCACGTCGCGGACGTTAATTCTGCAACGCTGTTGTGTTTGGATGAGACTAGCGATTTGAGCATATGAAATTGCGCCTTCCATTTGACATCACTATTGAAAGGTTCTTCCAGTTGACATACTGTTTCATTGGTGGCATCCCAGCAAAAGCCGATCTGATTGAGAACCTCAATGCGTTCCGACGTGAGAGAACAGGGCCGAGTCCCCTGCCAGTATCTCCGGTATTCTTGGCGTTGCTTATTTACCCAGTTCCCAAGTGGAGGATTCTCTCTGTATCGTTTGGGCACGAGGCAGTGTCCGTGCTCCTCGCGATAAAGAGACAGCTGTTGAAATCGTTCCATCCAGCGGTCCGATGTTGTTAAAGTCTTTGCGCTTTCTTTGTGCTTGGCAACGTCAACGCTACCAAGTATACGTTCGTTCGTTGGTACGACGTGGCCCTGCAATACAGGTGTACATCCCCGTGGAGTGCTTGTTCGCGCCTCGACGAGCAGCGAGACGGATCGGATACTTTGGAGTGGCACCGCAACGTACCAAGCCCATCCAGCACCAATTCTTTCCACCAGTAGCCACGCCACGGCAGCAAAGATGCGATAGGCCTGTCTCATGCTTATTGTTCCGTGTCCATATTCCTGTTGTAAAAATGCTGTCCAACAGTAAATATTGACAGATTTACATTTGGATACGTTCGCGTCGAAACGATTACCTAATGGTGACGAATGAGTGAACCCGTCGGGATGGACGACGGGCAGAAAGAGTCGCAAAGCGTGTGAAGCTGGTATTGTCAAAATGGTTGTGCGTACTTTCAGGCTTGGGATTGGTATTTATGACACAAAAACCACATATTGTAACTATTCTATTTGTCTTAGGATGACGACACGATACTATGCTTATGTATATAGTCATGTCTCCCCAGCGCCACAGATTGCAAAGTGCAAAACACCACATATGCCTGCGTTCCAAAGCAGCGTACGGTTGCACCACTCCCGAAATCCACAATGATCACGGGAGGTATCGGCGACTCGAACAACAGGACGGAATCGGGAGACAAGATTTCGCCACTAGTCCTAGAAATCCCTCCGTGTTCGGTCCTAGTGGATATTTAAAGCTATAGACTCGTTTGTATCATTTACAAACAAGTGGTGTGCGGTAAGGAGACTACGGTTGCCGTCGCCCTCTCGCGTTTCCGTCCGTCCGAGACTTCCAGAGGCTTGGTGCAATGCCACGCAACAAGAGTCTGCTCAAAGGCGGTCATACGTCTCGCAAGATCGTTATTCGACCATACAGTAAGCCTCCAACGCTTCCAGAGAACTACTACGATGATACGGTCCGATCGTTGTTGCAGTCGATTTCGGAGGCTTCGTCGCACCGGACCTTTACTGGCACCGCGCCTTCCCCGAACTCTACCGGTGTGAGTCTTCAGAATGCCTACAAAGCAGTAGTGTACTTGGTCAGTCACCAGTACGGCCCGCGATTGTATCGAGATCTTATGGATCATATGAAGCAGGTGGCTGCTCGAATCCTTCCAGAAGAAAGAGAGGCTTCCGCGTCGCGAGCATCCCTCTTGATGTACATCCCGAAGCAGTACCAGCTTTACCTCGAGTACCTCTTGCTGTGCAAGCACGTCTTTCTGCCACTGGACCGGACGCATGCCTGGCAACCCGAAACCAAAACAGTCGTTGTTGCATCGACACAGACTCCCGGCGGTCTCTTGACTTTATGGCAAGTAGGCCTCGAAATGTTGCAAACCAGAATGCAGGAGTTGACTCTCGATCGGGAGCTTTACCAAGAATGGCTCGCTGCCCTTTTGCAAGATTGGAATCCAGCATCCAACAATAATCTCGATGCGGCCAATCGACAAGATCTACAATCAGTCTGGTATCTGTGGCAGGACTTGGGGCAACTTGCTGTCCTCCCCCTACAGGAGGATTTGGAAGAATATTGGAAAAATCAGAGCCAGCAAATGATGGAGGGCTACCGTGCCGGATCCTTTCTCCAGTTTGCGTACGATAAGCATGTACACGTGACCATTTGGCAACCGTGGCTTCCCTCGCAGTGGCTCAGGTCGGTTCTAGAAAACTGCTTCTTTCAACCGCATCTCAATGACCAATACTTGCTGAAACCAGAGAACTTGCATCCGATTCTGCAGTCCGAATTGTTTGCAATCAAAACCGTTGTGGGGGTATCGTCTACAGCGATGGAAAAGCTGTCCTCGACACAACAGCTCTGGACTCTTGCGGGGCGTATTGCCGGGGGACAGCGTCTGGTGGCGACGAGTATTGCCAATTTTGCCAAAACCCAGGGCCTCGCCTGCGTTCAGCCAGCGGTGGAACTCTCTGACGGTGCAGGTAAGGCAGCGGCGGGACAACATATTTTGGACAAATCACCAATTCCAGCTACGAACAATGTACAAATTGTATCCGACTTGCTGGATACACAGCAGCGAATATCACGTTTGATTCAGAGTCTGCCTCACGGTCCGGAGTTGATTATTCTGAAAAATGTTTGGGAGGAAGTTCTCAACGTGGAAACAACCCCAGCACTAGCCGAGCTCTTGGCGAAATTCCTGGATCAAATCTTGCGATCAAATAAGAAAATGGATCAGTATCAGTCTGAATCAGAGCAATGGTTGCAGCGCATCATTTCCGGACTGTTCATCCCGTTGCAGGCTAAAGACATTTTTGAGGCGTTCTATAAGCGAGATCTCGCGAAACGGTTACTTTGGAATCGCGTCGTCAATATGGATGTAGAAAAACAGGTTTGTTCGTTACTAAAGGCCGAGTGCGGCGCCGGATTTACGTCCAAGATGGAAGGAATGTTCCAGGACGTTGACTGGAGTCGGGAGACAATGATGGTATATAAGCAGTCCACGGCCGACATTTTACCAACTGAGAATTCAGTGGAGATGGAAGCACAAGTTCTGACAACTGGTACGTAATAGTGGACGAACGGAATTATCAGACGTATTGCTACATTGTTGCTCAAACAGGTTTCCTGCCTCGTATTCCAGGTTACTGGCCAGTGTACCCTCAGTATCCTAACTTACATTTACCTGAATCACTCAAAGAACCTCAGGAGCGGTTTGGAAATCATTACAAGATCAAGTACCAAGGCCGTCGTATGACCTGGCAGTACGCGTTGGGTCATTGCGTTGTGCGCAGCTCGGGTTTCCCCAAAACGTACGAATTTGTCGTTAGTTTGTGTCAAGCGCTGGTTCTAATTCAGTTTGAAGAGGCCGACACCAAATTGTCATTGCCAACACTAATGCAGGCTATTGGATTAGAAGACCGTGACGAAATGGAACGAGTCTTGCAGTCGCTGGCTTTGGGGAAGGATGGTACGCGCATTTTGAGGAAACTAGATTATGATTCGGAGCCAAACAAGAAAAAAAAGATCCGGATGAATGTGGACAACCGGGACGAATTCACAATCAATCGCAAGTTTGAATCCAATCAGCGACGTATCCGTATCAACAATATCATGATGAAAGAGTCCAAAGAAGAACGAGAAAAGACAGTGGAAGCGGTTTCGCGGGATCGTCTCTACTTGATCGACGCTGTTCTCGTACGAATCATGAAAGCTCGCAAGACCATTTTACATCAAACCTTGATTCCTCAAGTGGTGGAGCAAGTCAAGGTACCCGCCCAACCCGGTGACATCAAGCAACGCATTGAGTCTTTGATTGAGCGAGAATACATGGAGCGTGATGCCAAAGATCGAAACCGCTACAACTATTTAGCTTAACGCAAGTCTTGCTATTGCTTAAAGATGCGGCATCCTCTGGCATGCAAGGAATCCGCAAGGTCTCAAGTTTATGGCACCAATGCTGGAATATCATACGAGTTGAAAGTGAACCAACAACCATTCTTCAGCTGATGGTTATTGATCAAAACACGATTTTGATGCAGTGTATAATATATAGTGAGCTTGTCTCTTGGCTGGCTGACCTTGCAATTTCAACTTGTCGGATCATTCCATGCCAGACATAGTTCCGGGTTTCAGTCTGTGGTTATTGGGTTTCTCAATGTCCAAGCAAACGTCGTCGGTGCCTATGCTCACAGTAAATTGGAGGTTTCATTACATTGGTTACGTTTCGGTCCAAGTGCAAACAAGACCTATGGGTTTTTGAATACCGGAAGGTCTGCCACGACCCCAGAATTGCTAAGTACATCTCATCCAGTAGTCGTAGTCTATTGATCACGATTTACGATGCACACTTTGAATTCTGACTCTGCATGTGTTAAGAATCATAAATACGAGGCAACCAGCGATCTAAATGAGATTTGGGGGCATAGTCATTATTTAGAAAAATTTCGGAAAATCATCGCCATGACAAGCAGAGCGATAGATTCCAAAATATGATTTATTTGGAATTATAGGGATCGATCCCGTTTCTTAGGAAAGCGATCGGCTGTATGACTCTGGGCGTAATTTGAAGTCCCAGCAGATACCAGCGGGGGAGGTAGGGGGCCAAGGGCGTCCAAGGTACGATGGACTGTACGTACTGCTGGTAGATGATGTTGCCGGCAAAAGTATCAAAATCAGCCAAACTAAGAGACCTCGTTCCATATCGTGAAGAGTAACATAAGCCAGTTGTGAGATATTTTTCTGTGGCTCTCGACATTGGATACTCTGCGGTACAGCATACTGATAAAAGAGCGTTATGGTATATCCTCACCTTTTCGTGGTGCCAGAGGAGGATCTTGCCGCAGGACCGGAGCCGTCGCCGAGAATGTATTCGGGGACGCACGATCGTAAGTGATATTTGCCTTTTCTTTTGGGCTATTATTATGAATAGTCCATTTTGTGTGTGATTCCCTGTCGGATGCCGATACGGCGTCTCCGACACGATTCACGACGATCAGAGAGTTTCACTTCGTCACTAAACAACACAGGAATCGGTGATTTGAAAATTGGATCTGACTCCTGTTGTTTCTTATCCCCCCCTGTCTTGGCGAGTTTTAGCCTCGTCTGCGTTTCACCAGATCGCCCCGAGTATGACTGTGGCCTCTCCTCACACGCTTGGAAATGGAGGAACCTTCCCTGCCGCTCTCTGGCAAGGATCAGTGATGTCGCAGTCGAACTCCTCAACTATGAACCACAACACGACTTCGTTGAGCTCGCAGGGCACAAGTGGGGTTGGAATCAACATGAACGATGGGAGAGCAAACATTTTCTTGCAGGAACAGCAACGACAACAGCTTCACCTACAACAAATGGGAGGAGGTTCACTTCAATCGCAGTTTGCTGGCGTGAAGCCTCCGGCATCGTACGTCAGCCCGTCTCATGCTCATCCGTTTCTGTCGCATCATAGCGGAGATTCTAACCGGGCTCCGTATCCTTCGCACGGACCTATTTATTCCCACAGTGCAGATTGGGGAGACCGCGCCGATTCAATTTTAGCCGCAGCCATTGCCGTGACCAACGGAGGATCTTCAGGAGGTCTTTCTAACAATGGAGGAGGCCAATCTGGCTTCGACATTTTGGCACCAGATGGCCGGCTGAACTTGAATGTAGGTACACCTAGCGCTACGCGCGCCCAAGCAGCGACGGGACCGTTTACGATGAACAACTCAACACCATGGATCGGCAGCGCACCTGCTGCCGGAAACTCAGCCATGGGAGGATTCGGTATGCCCAACAACAGCATCCATACCGGTGGAGTCAACATGCACTCGACGTCACAAGATCAGCAACCATCATGGAACCAATTCTCTTCTTATTCGAATATGGGGACAACCAATCCGATTGGAAGTGGTATGAGTGGACCAGGTGTGTACAATGAAATGGCTTCGATGATGATGAACAACAATGTGAGCTCCAATAATTATGGAGGAATGAATCAATTCGACCTACCTCAGCAGCCACCTTTCTTCGGGCAAGCGCCACATGTTTTTAACGCCACCGTCAGTGGACACAAGAAGCGGCGAAGCAGTTCAATATCGAGTACAGCTTCTCTCAATCATATGGGACAAACAAGAGAATCTTACAACGATAGAAACCATTTTTACCAAGAAAATGATTTGAGGAGAGGTCCAGCGATGATCGATGGAGGGTTAATGGGAGGTACACAGAGCGCGCATAACAACGCGACGAATACGGTGCGTGCCGATATGGAAAGGATAATAAAGCGTCCACAGAAAAAGAAACGAGCCAAAACGTTCCCTGATAAGCTCATGGATGCCATGATCGGGCACGTCGAGGAAGATGCCGCTGCGTGGCTTCCAGATGGCAAGTCTTTTGTCATTGTATCGGCTAGTCGTTTCGTTGACATTGTGCTGAACCATGTCTTTAAAGAAGCAAAATACGCAAGTTTTGTACGGAAGCTGCATCGCTGGGGATTTGTACGGTTAACTTCTGGAACTGGAACGGACTGCTTTCATCATCCCCTCTTTCAGAGAAATCGTCGAGATTTGGCAGCAAGGATCACCTGCACCCCTCGAGACAAGGATGGGAAGATCCAGGGCGTGGCCATAGGTCGAAACGATAAGCCACCGAGCTTGGCGGGTGTAGAAAAGTTTATTCGTGCCAAAGCAATTGCCGCTGTCGCGTCATCGCAAGGGCTTACATCGGCCCAGCTGAATCTTGATAACCCCGCTCCTGTTTCAATCGGTGCTTCGGAACTTCTTTCACACACAGATGAAGACAGGTCGCATCAACAAAACGATGACACTAAATGTCAACAACAAATCGTCGGTCGCCTTGTCAGTGGGGTGAACAAAGCGGTAGAGGTGTAGAGCTTACAAAGTGTCAGTTTGCGTGCGCAGATGACGAAGGAACTAACAGTAAACGGATTTCTTCTCACGACCACCTAGTTTTGTCTCGTACTCTTTATGATCAAGACTTTGTTAGATAATGCGCAGTCGGCTATTGATATATGCTGATTTTCAACCATAAGCCTCCTTTATTATCCTTTTTGAGACGATGCTATGGTCCGCTTTCCAATGGCTGCTGTCTTCCTGTTATTTTTGGTCCTAGGGGGCATAGTACCGCGACTGACATCTACCTCGTCCCTTTTACCACCTCCAGGCGGGACAAACACGTGGCTTTGTCCTTTTGCGTTTCTACGACGCTCGGCGTTTGTCAATAGATCCTTACCTGCTGAGTCTGCGGCTATAATCTTTTGGACCGTGTCAAGAAGGAGATCTGCTTCAATGAAAGGAATTTGTACAATTGCTTCCCAGGACTGACGTTTCCCATTCGGATCGACCGTGAAGTCGGGTGGGTAGTAAGGAAAGATTGGAGAGGCAGGATGCAGCATAAGTTCTGCCAGAGCCTTCGGCAGCAAATCCGAGGATTGAGGCGGTAGTACGGAGAGTAGTTGGGCTAAACTTGGGAATGGTGATCCATGTTCAAATTCCATACTACAAAAGCCTTCATCGTCTGGATTGTCGTAGAACTCAGCAAGGTTCACAATGTCGGTAGCCAACGGCGCATAAAGATAAGGGAAAAACCAATTCCAGGACTGACAGCCATTGTGGTAATAGTTCATATTCCAATGAAGCCCTTCCAGATATTCCCGAACGTGTTCGCGTCGACGAAAAAGAGTTCGACTCCGGTCTTCCGGCTTCCAGCCAAGTTTTGATTCATAATAGAAGTCTCGGTAAGAACGGCAATTGTTGTCGGGATATTGTCTGCGAAACGCACGGTTTCCGGTAGGCGCCATTTGTCGTTTTTCCACAGGAGGCGACTCGCCTCCTTTTCGACTTGCTTTTTTCGCCGCTATTGGCGTTGGCTTTCCACTGAAATATGTTCCGTAAAAGTCGTCGTCTTCCACCTCTTCTTCAGCCGTTAGCTTCCATCCAGGCTCGTTTTCCTCAAATCCTCTGCGCTTGAAGTGCTCTTCCTCGTAGATCGAAAGGTTGTACATGAACTGTTCAAATCGCTCGGGATGCAGTCGTTCTTTTTTTGTCAAATAGCCGCCCCATTCTGGTAGCAAATCAACATAGTTACTCATCATCAGCGATAAGGCGCCCCCGTCAATCTCAAGGTGTGGACAATGTGGCAAGAAATCATTTCCAACCAACATACACATGAATACAAAGTCGTCGATGATACGATCGAGCTCGAAGGGAACTTTGAGCTTCCCGGTGTCAGCAAACTGACGGAACTGAATTGCTAACATCTGACGAAGAGAATTTAACTCAAGCACTTCAAAATCGTTCTTGTTGTAGTCCAGCATATCCTTTTTCTTCCGATACTTGCTGCGACCACGTCCGGCCATTACTACCGACATTTTTTCGCGCAACAGCATAAACTCCGGTTCGTGTGTGACGAGACCAAGCATGATCAAGTCGGCATCTAGTCCATAAAGGACATGAGTGTAATCGGCTTTCCAATGCGGACGCTCCGTCGGTATTCCCGAGTGCTCTGCTGCTCGCGTTTCGCGAATAAAGTCCATGACCTTGTGTTCGCCTTCCCCAGGAACATCCGGTCCGCTGACAATGACGTCAGCTCCGTTCTTCCAAAAATCATCCGTTTCCATTTTGTACTCAACCCACTACCAGCACATAACAAACGGCGTCAGACGAGGCCGCCCATGTATTGTAACGGCAAAGCATGGACAACTCACCTTTTGCATAGCCAAACTCAGTTTGAGCATAAAGTCCGTACCCGGAGTAATGCAGTTGCTGTCAAAGCGTTGGCGGGACTCGAGTTCTTTTCCACCTCCGCGAGCAATAATTTCCCCTGCCGTTATCTCTGCCTCCTTGGCCGAGCGGAACCGGCGCGATCGTTGTTGATTCATTTTGGCTCGTGGTGCAACGCCATCAACGGCCAAATACAGCACCTTGGTTGGCTGCATCATTTTATAGAGTCTATTAATTAAACAAATGAACTCCCTGTTAGAGACTGCTTTGACATCAAGGAAAGCGAACCGCGCAGCTGCGGGCCAACAATACAATACAGCATTCGAGTACGTACTTGTCCACATAAAGAAAGATCTTCTTGAACATAGCGGTTTCGTCCAGCACAATGATTTCGCCTTCCGCGTTGCCGTGCGTACACGGGTGAATAATACCGTTCATATCCAAATAAAAGTTGTCGACTTTGAGATCCGGACTGAGGCCTTCTTCCACTTGCCGGTTGAGAATATCGGGATACTGGTCCGTCAACCACCGAAACATTTTGGGAATACCAAAGAGTGTCGTTGTTGAAGAGGCAGTCAAGCAGCCTCTTCCGTATATTACCTGTGGAGGCGCTCGGACGGGATTTGTGACGGGAAAGTGCGATGGTAACGAAAGGGGAACAAAACCAGAAACAGCTGGAAGAAGAGCGACCAATACGACGCAAAAACTGAAGAGGACGCCGCCAAAGCGGCTCCTTCCACCTTGTTTGTAAATCGCCATTGTCATCAAAATCAACTAGGCTGGTTTTTGAACAGGCCCTTCTGAAATCTTACTCCTTGTAAAGCGGATGAGTCTCTTGGTGAGAAGCGAGAGCACCAGGAAGACGAGTCTGCGTATGTTGATGTGTTTGTTTTTGTTTTCGGCAGAGATTCGTCGTGCAAACGGATCTTGTCTACCGGAATTGATGGGTTCCGCGAGACACTACAGGCCCTCTACGAAACAGCGGGCGAAGACAGAGCGTCCCACATATGTAAATACCGTGTGTTGTAGCTTTGTTTTCATCTAATCACTTATTAGCCAATCATGAAGGATCACTTCTTTTGGTACTCATATGCGCCAGTATGTCGACATCTGATTGGTGCACTGGCCTGTGTCTTGTCGAACACGGGAGTGAAGCACTTCACTGTCAGACTCCGTGCCCAAAATGACTCCTAATTTTTTGCGATCTTCGTGCCAGTTCTGCTTCCGTATTGATGCGAGACAAAAGCCTGGCACCGGATCCAACAGGCTCACAATCACAACCCGTTCGCACAAGCAGTCCCGCGAACGAAAGAACAAGTTCCGTCATGAGCCAACGTGTCCCCTGGAAGGAATCTAACCTGGCCTTGATTGGTAGTGACCTGGATCACAAGATCAAAGCGGCTGCTGCTGAGAATGAAGAGCAGTGGCAGGGTCTGAACGAAGCGCCGGGCAGAAAAGTCTGGCGCATCGAACAGTTCAAGGTAGTCCCTTGGCCCGAGGATCAGTACGGAAAATTTCACAAGGGAGATTCTTACGTTGTTTTGAACTCTTATACTGAGGACGGGAGTGATGCACTCTTGCACGATATACATATTTGGATTGGCTCTGAATCTTCGCAGGACGAGTACGGAACGGCCGCTTACAAGATGGTCGAAGCCGATGATTCGTTGGGTGGCGCCGCTATCCAGCATCGAGAGGTTCAAGGCAAGGAGAGCCCGGTAAGCATCCCATCCAACGATTGCAGTGCCAATTCGCACTCTGTAAGCATCTATATTCCCTAGCTCAACAACCTCTTGTTCTTTTTCTCGCGATCGCAGCTTTTTCAGTCCTACTTTGAGGAATTGACTTATCTAGAAGGTGGTGCCGACACCGGATTTAATGTCGTCGAGCCCACGAAGGACAAGCCGCATTTGTACCGGGTGAAGGGCACGGAAAAGGGAATGTCGCTCACCCAGCTGTCTCTCTCCAAGTCGTCTCTGAATACCGGAGATTCCTTTATTCTATTCGCCAACGGAAGCAACGTTTGGCTTTGGAACGGCGAGTCTGCTAACCCCGACGAAAAGGCCCGCGCGAACTCATTGGCTGAGAGCATGTGTACGCAGGGAACAGTCAAAGTTTTGGATCAAGGTCAGGGCGACGAAGAAGAGACCGACTTTTGGGATTACCTTGGTGATGGCGAAATTCAAGAAGCCGATGATGGAGATGAAGAGGTTGATGAGTTTATTCCTCTCTTGTTCAAGCTCTCGGATAACCCGGACGAAGAACCTGAGCAGGTTGCGGAGGGTGAACCTGTGAAAGTTCGTTGGGGTAGTCCTTCACCCAAGATAGATCGCTCCTTTCTGAATGAGAACGATGTATTTTTGCTCGACGCCGGTTGGGAAATTTTTGTTTGGATCGGTACCGATGCAGACCGCAGTGAGAAGCTTATGGCCATGGGCAAGGCGGATAGTTTTTGCAAACAGGATCCTCGTAAGGCCGACCTCCCCGTCTCCATTGTGAAGAGCGGTTGGGAAAGCTCTGGATTCAAGGCTTTCTTCAGCGAATAGACGGTTGGACTGGCAACGATTGTTGCGAGAGATCTAGAATGTAGCTGACTGACAGAGAATATGAGATAATATTTCAGAAATTTCCGTATTACAATTACACATGTTCCTCTACCTTTTTTGAACCCTTGGAAAGGGTTTATCGTTACCCTGTGTTTTACTATTACCGTAGAGGACGGAACTTTGTAAAACCAATTGTACATCAATATCCGGGTGAAATACAAAGTTGTGGCAATTCTGTCCGGGTTCTCTTTAATATTTTTCAAAATTGTGGATCATTTGAGACTACATTCAAACAGTTGATTGTCGACCATGACAGAGAAGAGTGTCTTCCATTAGATGAGGACAAGGCATTACTAGTCTAGATTAACTGACAACATGCCTTGTCGCAAGTACAGTAACCGAGAAAAGTTGGTACTCCTTTCTAAAGTGCAGTCACTTGTGGAAGAGGGTTGTGAAAAGGGGAAAGTATGCAGAGACCTCAGTTTGCAATTATCGCGAGTCCAACGGTGGGAGAAAAACGCGGAAGCACTCGAGAAAGCAAACCCAAAAGCATTTCTGTATGTGAAGGCCCGAAATCATTCCTTGAACCATTCGAAGATGACCTTTTGATGTGGCTTTTGGAGCTGCAACAGGAAGGGATTCCAATACTTCCGACAAAAATCCGACGGAGCAAGAATTAAGGTTGTGAGGCGTTTTCTGCGTTCCCACAGGTACGTAATTTGCACAAGAACTCACGAATGCCAGAGAAACCCTGAAGAAATGAGAAATGCGGCTCGAGAATTTGTTACTGCATTTCGGCCTTGTCTCGTAACACCAGACAGGGACAAGCAGTTTGTTATCAATATGGACCAAACCCCACGGCTAAATTCCTCGATGCCGACAATTTCTACCACAACACCACTTGGATGGAATGCCATGTTGCCAATGGTATTGGTATATGAAGTATAGAACAGTTTACAGTTTAAAGCTCAAGTGGGCATACAAAATGAGAAACGCATTTGCCTCAACAAACGAGTAAAACCGGCTAAATGTTCGCTATAATTCTAACCCTGAACCCTATTTTTGCATTTCAACATCAAAATCCGACTTTAAAATGAAAGTATACATTGCAGTTTTATAGTAGTATTAGAAACAATGGTATCGTTTTGAAGCTGCGAATGAGACGAATCCACGTGTGGGTTTAGTTTTATGACTGATTCTGATTTGGTGTGTCTCATAGCAAATGTACATGAATTTTTGGCAAAGATACAAAGTATAGATGAGCTCTACAAACGCAAGAACGCGAATGATGGAAATCGATGAACTAATAAGATTTATGACTAGTTTGAGAATCGTGATTGAGTTTGTATGATGCAGCTGAATCGCCAATGACTGTTTCATATGGCGATGACTTGTTTGAAATGTAAACGGGAAGACTAGAACGTTCGTAGGACGTTAAAGCTCTGTATGTAACCGTGATAGGTTCTTTGGTACTATCAATCTTGTCACAACGGATTGGGAAAGTATCAGTCTTGTCACAACGGATTGGGAAAGATTTAGTAGGCCCAATGGAATTATCAACACACCCTCGTTTCAAACTTGAGTTGGAGGCAGTTTGGTCGAGATCGAGCAAATAACGAGATCGCATTATTCGATGATGTGATGGCGAATGATGCTTGGTGAAATAATCTGCAAGATTATCAGTTCCTTTTCTCCAATGAACATTGAATTGACCTTGCTTGACACGGTCTTTAATCCAATAGAAACGCATGTCTATGGCTTTAGATCTTCGTTGTTTCACTGTATTGTTGACAATTCCTGATGCACATTCATTGTCAGTTTGAATAGGAGTAGCTAACTGGGGATGTCCCATAGCTTCCAAGGTAGTACGTAATTCCACACCGTCCTTGGCGTTAAAGAATAGTGCACCCAGTTCAGCTTCAGTTGCAGAAGAAAGAACGGACTTCATGATAGAACAGTGCGTGTGTATGGCGCCGTTCAATGCCGGTGGCTTGGAATTTGGCTTGAGGTTCTTGATAGGTGCGGAACTTAGAAAAAAAATTCCACCAGCGCGAGAGCGAGCCTTGGATTCTGATAAATAAGAAGCATCGCTGTGAACGTGTAAGTGCATGTCGCTGGCGTGGTATCGTACCGTTGCGTCTGGATGCGTTGCACTGTAATTTAGTAGTTGCGTGACGGCCTCGGCAGTGGCTTCGGTTCCTTTCGTTTGAGCGGATGCGAGGGTGCCGAGAGCAACAAGCATGGTGGAATCCACTGCGCGAGCATAATATAACAGGGTACCAATAACTTCTTGAAGACGAGTGATGCCAGCCTTGTCAAGCGGCGGAGAAAGATCAGTTTCGTTGGTGAGCTGAATTTTTACACCGTATGATGGTGGAACCCACGCGTGAGGGGAGTGTTGAGGTCGGGCTGGGGATGGATGTTGGAAACGTTGTAAAGCTTTGTCGACGTAGCCAGGCATGGCCATGTCAACGTGGCGCTGCTCGTAATTCCAGGTAAAGGTGAGACCGCAGTAAAGAGCACCGGTCCAGTCTGTCGTTACCGTGTAAAGCTTCTCGAGACAGTGTAGTAAATGTTCGGCATGTTCCCTGCCCACGTATTTAACTCCAAAGTCGTCAACAACTAGTGAAAATGAAATAGGGCGCGTTTCGTGGGTAAAGAAGCCTGGAGTATGCTTGGCCTGATGGTATCCGTCGAGAGCTAAATGATCAATGAGGCGGTCGTTCGCAATGCGGCCTGCATGTGGGAGACCGTACATTCCTTTTCGAATTTCCACTAGAACATTGCCTTTGTGAACTAGCGGGGCAAGCTTGTACTGTTCCATAATGCAGTCTGGTATATGGACTGCAGGAATGCGCATGTACTCGTACACAGGGAGAGGAGTGCCCAAATAAAAATCCTTGAGGTCACAGGTCATAAAGCGTGCGCCTTTGGTGGAAATGACACTGTTAACGAGGATCTTGATGGCTGGTAATGCAGCTGTAGGGGTACTTGTGGGTCCGTTGTACTCGATACGGTCGCCGCCGACAGTGAAACGGATGCGGTATTTTTCGGCCTTGTGTGGCTTGATAGCCGCTACAATCTTCAGGTAAGTGGCCTTGCGGTCGTGCGGCTTTGCGGTATGCGGAATAAAATGCATCGTGTCGGTGCCGGTGGGCATGTTGGGTTTGACGCCTTGAGACAGGCGGCCCATCTCATTGGCGGCGGCTTGAATCCATTTGGGGCCTTGTTCAGAATTTTTGAGTTTTGAATACTCGAGAGTGGCTCCGGAATTGGGGTCGACGACGGCGTTGGCGCTGTCGAACGAGTGTCCTGGGTATCGAGCGGCTTGTAAGCGAGTGCCGTGACTGTGCGGAGGTGTGGGGACCTTGGGAGAAGGTACGACGGGTGCAGGTGTTGCTTGGGTAGGAACAACGGATGTTGAAGCGGAAATTTTTTCTTTCAGTTTTCGAGCGGCCCCACGACGTGCTTGGCGAGGGTTGCAGGTGACAAGCTTGTATGTCTCGGCCTCGGAGTTTGGGGGAGGCACCCTCGGAAGTGACTGCGGAGGGGCGGCTGTGGCGGTCGGCACCCTCGGAAGTGATTCAGTGACCGGGTCTCGGAAGCGGACTTGACGAGGTGAAGAAGTCGATGCAGTTGGCGGACTTAGGGTTGCCGTGGGAGCAACTGGGAGGGACGAGTCAACTGGGTTAGCGGCTTTCGAAAAAATATCTGAAAGTTGCGAGAGGGCTTCGCGTTCGTGGACCGAAAGAGGCGACAAGGGGGACGCGGGAGATGGATGTGCCAGAGCATGGGCAAGATCGTGAGCAGCGGCGACAATTGTGTCGCGAGACGAGGTGCTGGGCATTTTGACTTGGCTGGGAAACCATGTCAGAGTGTCAGAAATGCGTTCGCTGGTGGTCTCCTTGATCCAGACGCGATAACATCGGTAATGGTTCATGGCGGGACCAACGTACCAGCCGTCGGCTGCGTGGGGGGCCCAAGTTCTGCGAATTGTCGGTTTTTCGTGTACAAGTACGCGGATGCCCGGGGGAGCCAAAGGGGTACGATTGTAGTCGAACGAGCCATGGAGTTGGGCCCAGGACGACAGATTTGGGTTGATACGAGACCCTCGAAGAAGGTTGAGAGTCATGATGGCTTGTGGGAGTAAGCGATCCCAAAGGTGAAGCGGAAAGTTCTTGTCGGTGCTGCACAAACCTGCAATGAAGTGGTTTTTGATTCAAAACTCAAAAATTCTGAACAAGGCCCCGAATGGATTCAAGCCGCCGCCAATGAGATGGGCCGCCTGTCTCAAGGCGTCAAACCCAACATGCCCATTATTAGTTCTATTGATGAGCTCTACAAACGCAAGAACGCGAATGATGGAAATCAATAGAACTAATAAGAACGTCAATTTTCCAATTTCCTCACGATATCACCTATCGCACACGACGACATCTCGTCCTCTCCTCTGTTGTCTGCCAAACAAGTTCCAGTCTAACCTGCAAGGCCAACAAAACCACATCCGAAAGATCCGATCGCTTTCGTCATCATGACCACCAAGTCTACTCCCAAAGACCTCATTGACTCGTTTCCGCACAGCAAACTCACCCCGATTGCTACCGCGACAACCGAACCCGATTACTTGTCGCTCCATCAGCTTCAGTATGAAATCAACGACAATGCGGAGACCCTTTCCTCCACTCTTGGAGATGGCCAACACGGTCACCTTTTTCTCGTAATTTCCGAAACCGAGTACCTCGAAATGACCGACGGCATTCCATGCATTCCTCCTGTGCAACCGCCTTTCGACCCAGTTCACGCTGCCAACGCCACAGCCCCTCAAATTGTCGAAGCGAACCGCCAGAACGACAAACGACAAAAGCTGTTTGACCTCTATCACAACGCCATTAAAGCGTTTCGCAATCAACTCCTTGAAGCCATTCCCATTGAATACATCAAATCTCTCGGTCATCCTACACGAGGCTTTAACAAAGTCTCTCCCCTCGAAATCCTTTCTCATCTCTGGGAAACTTTTGGTAAAATTCAGGCTTCGGATCTCATCGCCAACGACGAACGCATGAAAGCCGCCTGGCATCCACCAACGCCTATCCAGCAACTCTTCCAGCAGCTTGAAAAAGGCAATCAGTTTATCATCGCGTCTGGCCAAGTCATGGACGAACGTATTATCGCTCGCATCGGCTACCAGATCATCGAAAAAACCGGACTCTTTGATCTTGCTTCTCGCGACTGGCGTTATAAAGATGAAGCCGATAAAACTTTGGCAAATTTCAAAAAACATTTCCAGAAGGCCAACAAGGATCTCGCCGTCACCGCCACCAGCAGCTCTGCGGGTTACCACACCGCAAATCAGAGTACTGTCACCAAGGGAAAATCGTATTGCTGGACCCACGGCATCGTTCACAACACAAAGCACACCAGTGCGACATGTGAAAAACAGGCCCCGGGGCACAAAACCGGCGCTACATTGCATGACAAACAAGGCGGGTCGACTAAGACCTATCAATACACGCCACCGGTGCCCAAATAGGAAAGAGGGACGGCCAAACTGTTGAGTGTGCCGCTGAATACTTATCATAACAAAAATAAGTCTTCAGTTGCACCAAACACTCCTCCGTTAGCTTCCTCCCCGCCATTTTTCCCTCCCGACGCCATTGCAGACACTGGCTGTACCGGACATTTTTTGAGCACCAACATTGCTCACATACATTGCCAACCGACGGTCCCCGGCATCAACGTGGTCCTCCCTGATGGTCGCACAATCACTTCGAGTCATATCACCGAACTCAACATTCCCTCGCTTCCTCCGGCAGCTCGTACCGCCCATATCTTTCCCGGTCTCTCGAATGGATCCCTCATTTCCATTGGCCAACTTTGTGACCACGGCTGTACCGCCACGTTCACATCTGACACAGTCCGCATTGAGCTCAATAACACTGTCGTTCTCCGCGGCGGCCGTTCTCCTTACACCCGATTGTGGACCCTCGACTCCCCTGTAACGCCCAATCCGCCCGCCACTGAATTGCATGCGCCTGTGCACGACAAAAATTTTGCGAATCACCTCGGAGACCACTCAGGGACCCTTGCCGACCGCATTGCCTTTGTTCATGCATCCTTATTCTCACCACAACTTTCAACATGGTGCAAGGCCATTGACGAAGGCCACCTCACAACCTTTCCGGACATCACGTCTGCACAGGTAAAACGGCACCCCCCCCAGTCCGTCCCTATGGTCAAGGGACACCTTGACCAGCAACGGTCCAACCTACGCTCAACCAAGCCCAAGGTCACCCTGTCTGCCTCTGTTGATCCTGACGACATCAATTTCGACACCAATCCCGTCGTACAAGACCCTCCAGCCGCCAGGACGCAGTTTTTGTACGCCGATTTCGCCGAAGTCACCGGAAAAATTTTTACTGACCCTACCGGCCGCTTTGTTACCACTTCAAGCTCCGGCAATGCATACATGCTAGTGGTTTATGACTACAATAGCAATTTTATTCATGTCGAAGCCATGAAGAACCGCACCGGTCCCGAGATTTTGAGCGCCTACAAGCGTGCTCACGCCATGCTATCCTCCAAAGGTTTGCGCCCCCAACTCCAACGCTTAGACAACGAAGCCTCCACTGCGTTACAACAATTCATGTCCTCTGTTGACATTGATTTTCAATTAGCTCCTCCGCACGTGCACCGTCGGAACGCCGCCGAACGGGCAATCCGCACGTTCAAAAACCACTTCATTGCAGGTTTGTGCAGCACCGACAAGAACTTTCCGCTTCACCTTTGGGATCGCTTACTCCCACAAGCCATCATGACTCTCAACCTTCTTCGAGGGTCTCGTATCAACCCAAATCTGTCGTCCTGGGCCCAACTCCATGGCTTGTTCGACTACAATCGTACCCCTTTGGCTCCCCCGGGCATCCACGTACTTGTACACGAAAAACCGACAATTCGCAGAACTTGGGCCCCCCACGCAGCCGACGGCTGGTACGTTGGTCCCGCCATGAACCATTACCAATGTTATCGCGTCTGGATCAAGGAGACCACCAGCGAACGCATTTCTGACACTCTGACATGGTTTCCCAGCCAAGTCAAAATGCCCAGCACCTCGTCTCGCGACACAATTGTCGCTGCTGCTCACGATCTTGCCCATGCTCTGGCACATCCATCTCCCGCGTCCCCCTTGTCGCCTCTTTTGGTCCACGAACGCGAAGCCCTCTCGCAACTTTCAGATATTTTTTCGAAAGCCGCTAACCCAGTTGACTCGTCCCTCCCAGTTGCTCCCACGGCAACCCTAAGTCCGCCAACTGCATCGACTTCTTCACCTCGTCAAGTCCGCTTCCGAGACCCGGTCACTGAATCACTTCCGAGGGTGCCGACCACCACAGCCGCCCCTCCGCAGTCACTTCCGAGGGTGCCTCCCCCAAACTCCGAGGCCGAGACATACAAGCTTGTCACCTGCAACCCTCGCCAAGCACGTCGTAGGGCCGCTCGAAAACTGAAAGAAAAAATTTCCGCTTCAACATCCGTTGTTCCTACCCAAGCAACACCTGCACCCGTCGTACCTTCTCCCGACAAGTAATCGGGTTTGGTTGTCGCGGTAGCAATCGGGGTGAGTTTGCTGTGCGGAAACGAGTCAATGAGGTCTTTGGGAGTAGACTTGGTGGTCATGATGACGAAAGTGATCGGATCTTTCGGATGTGGTTTTGTTGGCCTTGCAGGTTAGACTGGAACTTGTTTGGCAGACAACAGAGGAGAGGACGAGATGTCGTCGTGTGCGATAGGTGATATCGTGAGGAAATTGGAAAATTGACAATCTTATTAGTTCTATTGATGAGCTCTACAAACGCAAGAACGCGAATGATGGAAATCGATGAACTAATAAGATTTATGACTAGTTTGAGAATCGTGATTGAGTTTGTATGATGCAGCTGAATCGCCAATGACTGTTTCATATGGCGATGACTTGTTTGAAATGTAAACGGGAAGACTAGAACGTTCGTAGGACGTTAAAGCTCTGTATGTAACCGTGATAGGTTCTTTGGTACTATCAATCTTGTCACAACGGATTGGGAAAGTATCAGTCTTGTCACAACGGATTGGGAAAGATTTAGTAGGCCCAATGGAATTATCAACACAAAGTTCCGTCCTTTACGGTATGTTAATCCAACAGAAAGACTGCTGAAAGGGTCATTCTGATCCTGTCAAGGGTCTTTTTTCCGAAGACACAATTTCCATCAAACTTCTCCTCTTTTCTCATTATCAACGCAAACGTAAACCCTGGGACCTTCTGACCGTGTTGATTCTCCCGTACTAGCCGACCACTTTGCAACTGCAAGAAACCTCCGCAGCTGTCTTTGAGCATCGGTGAAATCATGACAGCTTCTTGCTTTTCGTTTTTTATGCTATTCTTCCTATCAACTGTCGACACAGTGGAAGGCGAGGCGATTGTAACAACTCGAGGTGCCGATCGCGAGCTAGCATTGGTAGGTGCTACCTGTGCAGATGTTATAAAAGAAATACGCTCCCCACGGTTCAATAGATGTACGTGCAGTCTTGCCGGTAGCACAGGGGGTGCAACGGTGAATGCTACATGCCGAGGTTGCTCCGAAGTATGCATCCTTGGAGCTTGTGGATCGGGATATGACCAGGTCTCTTACGAGTTCGAGACCGACGGAAGTGCTACCGGAGAAAGACGACAGTGCTTCGAGTACGTCTCAGGGGTGAACGGTACGATTTGTCGAATCGAAAACCGCTTGAGAACCTCGTGTGCGATTACATTGGACAATGAAGCATGCAGCTCATGTGAAATGCGCGATTGTGGCGAGAATGCCAATGGTAGCCAGTTGCCTAGGCAGGCATTCGCAAACTGTACAAATCTCTTGGGAGGGGATTTTTTTGACTTTTGTGAACCTGTTACCGTCTCCGACACGTCATCAGCGTTCATAGCGATGGACTCCACTTTTGCGGAGGACATTGACGAATGCAACAGCGGCAGCACAGCACATAAGCTATACTTCAACGCATTAGGATCCCTCTCTATGGTTTCGGCTTGGCTCATATTGCAAACGCAATAACATTCTTATGACACAGCGCGCAAATGGAAATTCTAAGTCACTGCCAGCTTTTAAATCTAGTTTGGACAGTTTAGCATTAGCCAGCCAAGTTGCAGTTCTCTCAAGGTGAACCCTGAGCATCAGTGATACGTCGGCCACGATCCCTGATGCTCAACAAGTGTTGACTATCATCTTAGAGAGATACAAGATAGGAACGATTAATGGTACTTGGACAATATGTGTCTCGTCGTGACTACGATATATTGCAAGATCGCGTCGGATCGTCGGATCCGCAGGCCAAAAGACTTCCAGCACAACCTAATCTGGGCCTTTTTGTCGTTTTTGTACTCTCCAGGATGTCATTGTCTTCAGCCGTGGTAATATCCTTGTAGCTCTCGTTCGTATCCTTCATTTTAGATGATGCTATGGGAGTTTCCATTTCGATTGAAGAAATTCTCGTGAAATTGGGGGGTGATCCTGGTCGACTCCTGTTTGTAGCAGCTCCCAACGTAACTGACAATGGAATTGCCATTCCCTTTTCAGATTTTTGTTGCCATGTCAATACACGCTCCGCCGTTAACTGAAATAGTTCCGAGACGCCTTCGTTATCTTTCGCGGATGTATGAACATACAGGGCACCAACGCTATCCGCCAAGCTCTGAGCCTCTTCCGGTAAACCAGGAACAGGTTCTAAATCTCCTTTGCATGCTGCAATTGCCAACACTATTTGTCCAGTACTCTCCTGCACTTCCTTCAACCAGCCACGCAGTCGCACCAGCGAACACGGATTACTGATATCGTAGCACAATACTGCGGCGGCTGCATTTTTGTAATAGGTTTGGGCTAGTTTGTGGAACTGCTCCTTTCCCGCCGTATCCCACAATAGCATTTTGCAAGTTATGCTATTTACTGTAAGTCGTTTGGTAAGGAAGAAAGCCCCGATGGTGCTCGAACGACCCTCTTCTCTGTAGTAGCCTTCGGCAAATCTTAGTACGAGACATGTTTTTCCCGTGTTTGTATCACCTAGCATCACGACCTTATCGACCAAAGCAAAGCTGCGTTAACATCTGGAGTGACGCAAGGCCAGCGTCTACGCGTGCGGCGGCAAACAATGGCAAGGAACAGGAATCTGCTGTTGCCTGATCACTTACCTTGAATTCAGCCTGAGGTATTTCTACATGAGGCATGTCGAAGAACCCTTATCGGGGACTAGCAAACGCTGCGTCCTGTCAACGACAAGATCAGTTGGCTACCTCGCCTTCGCTTTGACTATTGCCATAAACAACCTCTGCAGAGTGTTCGTCCACGGGCAAAGCTGATGTTCACTGTCAGCATGCAGTGGCGAATTTTTCAAACTGCAAGTCTCCAAAAGACCTTCGATGTCAGCCTCGCACGTTGATTAGACGTTATAATTCGAAAAAAGCAGCAAGTAACCAAATTCAACGGAATGATCCGGGTTTCTCATGGACTGGTTTCACATATCCGTGAGTGTAACAGTCGGAAAAACGAAATGTTCTCGCCACGAATCCATCAATACTCGGTTTCGGCTCCGTATGGTAAAGTAGTGGCTCACTGTCAGTGTCTTCGTATTTCTTTCATATCCTTCGGTGGCATAGAATTGATCGGATCGGATCGGATCAAATCATATCGTTGGTTAGATTGGCATCCATAGAATGAATATTTTGAGTCTCGGGCGTTCACTAGCGTCGTTCATTGTTGTGTACGGCGGTATAGATTTGGTAGCTGTGCACGCATTCGCGCCATTGCGAAGTCTATCCGCCGATGGCTTGCCGAGACGGAGGTTAACTTCGAGATTTTCCGCTGGCGTCGACTTGAAACAGAACGAGGATCTCCAAAAGTATTTCCAAGCCGCCGAAGAGCGATCGCTGGCACAATTTGCCCGAGATGACGCACCGGCTTGGTTGCAAACGATAGCGTCCTTGCCCTTTGAATGCACTGCATGCGGAAAATGCTGCAAGACGATCGGGAGTGTCTACTTATCTTCCGAGGAAACTTGGCAGGCAGCAGAGCTGATGAACATATCAAGTACTGAATTCATTGAAGCGTACGCGTCTGATATAATCAGAGACAGCGCCGAAGCGTCCAACACTTGGGTCCGGCTAAAGGAAAAGGAAGTGCTAAAGGGAACAGATCATTCTCCTGCCTGTATCTTTCTGAATTCAGACACCAATCAATGTCAAATATACGAAGCACGCCCGACTCAATGTCGCACGTATCCCTTTTGGCCCAACCTGTTGGCGAGTCCAGACGCGTGGGATGCTGAAGTTCGTCGAATGGATCATGACAGCGAAAGCACATTGCTGGAATGGACTCCCGATGCTGGTGGATGCGAGGGAATGATGATTCTCGATCAGAATAGCACCACACTTGGTGTGCCTATGAAGGATGTCTATCGCCAACTACGCGAGTACAGACAGCAAGATCGCTACTTTCCGACAGGTGATAAGAAGGCCGACACGGAGAGATAGGATTTCCGTTTAAATGTTCTGAGACAGATTGCCTCTGTCATATAGTTGCGTAGTCGGCCAAACCACTAGAGGTGACGAAACGGATTCTGAATAAAATTGCGCTGGGACATGCAGAGACACTACATTGCATTGCGTGTCTGTAACTCTTAAAACCAAAACTGTATGAGGTTTCAAAACGTCAAAAGAAGTTGTGGGTGTGGCACCTGTTGCCTCCTAGCAATGGTTGGACATGGGACATGGGTAAACTATCGATGTTAGAGTTGGGGTCATTTTATGCCCGTCAGCCTGTCGTTCATAAGGTTGGAAATGATGAGGCGAGGGGCTGATACCAAAGTGTGGCATTGACCTCTAGGCTACTATGGGCAGTGCGGCACACTCGCTCCGCATAATGTGAGGCGCAAAGGTCGTGTATGTTTGGTTTGGCGACTTTGCATCATAAGAAAGAATATGGGTAATATGAAAGCAAATATTGCTCCACAGTCAGTAAAATAATTTACTATCAAGAGTCCTTCTCCCAACCCTGTTTGACTTTCCCCGAATACCTTGGACTGCACCAATGTGAGAAGCCAGCAATTCTGCCATTTGTTTTATAGTTAGAGCCACCTTTTCCAAATGTAAAGAGTAAGAAAGAAATCATAATGCACGTCGAATGTAACACTACCTAGTTTTTTGGCTCCGTTGACGCCTAGCTTTCACAGACTAATTTACAGTTTCATCATATTGTGGAAGATGAGAACTGTCCGCTTCTGTCAAAATTAGCGTGCCACGGAAGTGAACCACGGAGCGCTATCCCCAAATCACGTTTTTTGACCACGTTGCAATTAAGGTTTATGAAGCATATTCACTCTTGACAAGCTTCTACGTGTTTAAGAGACGCCAGATTCCTTGTAAAACGAACCGAAAGGATTTGGTACACCTCGCAGCGCCAGTATTCCTTGCTGTCATACGTTGCTATTGTGCCCAGCCATCAACGAGAATCGCACTATAATACCGCGTCTACTTCAGAATGCTGGATCTTTTCAAACCTGTTTATTACAGTCTAGAGAAGTCGGTGGCCGCCAAGTCTATCCCAGCGGTTCACGAAATACTTGGCCGCAAAAAGCTCGCCGATTTTAACGACTCGACCTTGACTGGGACCGTGGACCATTCCAAATGGGATGGTGTCTTGAAAAGGCATGTTAAGATGGACGGGACCGTGGACGGGATAACCAACGTAAGCTTGGTCGATTACAACGGCATTTCTCAAGATGTCGAATTTGGGGCGTATCTTAACATTTTAGAACACACTGACGTCACATCATTGGCCCACGCTGAAGAACTCGCTTTTTGGATTAATGCCTACAACGCCTTGTGTATCAACTTGGTTGTACAGCATGAAAGGATCCACCGTGATTCTCCCCTTACATCCATCAACAATCTTTCGGAGAAAGGCAAGCCTGTTTGGGACAAAATCGCCGGCGTTGTAGGAGGGCAAGAGGTTAGTTTGAATCACGTTGAGCATGAGCGGCTACGTAAAGTTTGGGACGAGCCCGCTATTCATGGATGCATAGTTTGTGCGTCCGCCTCGTGTCCCAACCTTAGGGATGAAGCCTTTGTTGCGTCCCAACTCAAGGAGCAGATGAGGGATCAGATGAAAGATTGGATGAATAACGACACAAAAGGCCTAAAATTGTACCAGGTAAGAGGCGTCTTTGGGTTTGGTGGTGGAGGCAATCGCCTGCAAGCTTCTCGTATTTTCCTTTGGTTCAGTGAAGATTTTGGTGGACTGGAGGCTCTCAATAAATGGATTCCTCAGTTCGTTGCTGACGATGGGATGAAACAATCGATTATCGAGGGCAGTCCAGCTGTACGCTTCTTTGATTATAGCTGGAAAATCAACCGAGCACGTTGATCAGACGTTTCACAGACACTGTTAGTTAATTTGTAATTCTGTGTAGTGCGCTTCTCCGTAATCATCCGTACGCTTCCAATGTAGAGGGGAAGGTTGTCTAAGACGCTGTTGCATCATAAACATGGGCATTAAGTCTCGTCAATCTCCCCGGTCGGAAAAAAACATCATTCTCCTTTTTTCTATCAGCTATGTGCTAGTGGGAAGCAAGAAAAAGCGAAACGGCTGACATTTTGCGAAATACTCAAGACTGACTGATGGTAAGGTGGCTGTACATCAAGCGATAGATGCTGTTCTACCCCTTCGCACAATCAGCAATCAATTAGATCCCCTGACATCGCAAAGCAATTTTCAACTCTATGCAGACTACAAATGCTGTCTGTGTGTGGGAGTCAATGTTCTTGTAAGTTCAAGCGAAAGACGTTCCAACAAACTTACTAAAAAACTTGACGTTGGTCAAATTCTCATATACATGCACTTTGATAATATACTTAGAGGCTATGAAAGGTCGCATGTTTTCTCGTTTATATTTATTTCTTATCTACTTATTATTCGCAATCAACATTCAAATGAATCAGCTTACTCATAACACTCTCATATAAAGATATTTTAGATGGTTCAGGAAAAGACTTCGTTAAGTGAAGAGTTCTACGAGAAAAAGTTGCTAAATGTCTCTGACTCTGGCGTATTTAATGTTGAATAAAGTTACAGATAGTTGGTGAAACTGCTCCCTTCAAATTCAACCAAAGTTTCAGAGTAGGATTGAAAAATCTAATCTAATTAGAGTAGAGTTTTTGAAATCTTAAAATGATTGCTGAACCATCTTGATAGTTTGGTGAAACTGTTCCCTCGCGAAAGCATCTCTTCAAGAACTGTTTTGATGTTGATTTGCGCCTCTATTACCTTTGGCTTATCTTCATTCTGTAGATCACCCTTCATGTCTTTCTTGCATAGCGCTCGTACCATTTGAGTAAACTTGTAGCCATAGCAGATGCCATCAAATGCTGGGTCCCCCCTCATACTGTTAGAACAACAGTTCTCACGTCTAGAACTGCTAGGTAAGGAAATGCGGACACTTACTTAAATAGACAATTACTTAAAGTTGAATCCCTGATGTTTGTTCGAGAACCGTGGATTGTGTACTCACTAGATACTTAGGATAGGACAGTAGCCATTTACTAAGTAAACGGACAACAATAAAGATTGAGAAATACGCTAAAGGGGATGGAAAAAGGTGAAAAACTCGCTAAAGGGGACAGATCGTGTTCGCTCTAAGTAGCTTCATTTGGCGGTATATTATTAAATAATCAAACTATTTAAATTAAATGCAAAAAATTTGTCACGGATGCCAACCGTTGTCGAAAAAATATATATCGCAGCGCGTCCGAGGAGAGATCTCATGGCAACCTATCTGCCACCACCAACGAAACAAGTTTGTACAGTATATTCTAGCATGGCGCTAAAACGAGGAGTAGTTTGATTTCGTTTGGCCTCTTTCAAAACGCGATAGACGGCCTTGACAATGGGCAATTCGTCCGTGACGGAACCAAAGTCGTAATTGAAGGCAGCTTTGCCAATAATGTCGAGTGTGACACTGCAAAATCGTTCTTCCATGTCAACGACCTGCCCCTTGGTTGATTTGCATTGTAAATCATTGGCGAGAATTTCGGCGCCTTTGCAAAGATGGCAATCATCCGATTCAACCATTGCTTGTGGAACGAAGGGACAATCGCCCGGTGACGGACTTTCCAGATGGCTGGATTGGCAGGAATGAGGCCTTTGCCCATGATGGGATCCAGAATTTCCGCCAGCATCCCTTTGCAGTACTTTTCGGGGCTTGTTTCAAGCAGGACGTGACGCGCCATGACGGGGTCGGAAACGACCAGAAACGACTTGGGCCCGAAGGAGAGGTTAAAAACAGGTCCATAGACTTGTAAGTACTTGTTGAGGAGTAAAAAGAAGGGACAACCGGCCAAGGTTTGCAGGTCACCACCCAGAACTCCTTTGATGAAGGAAAAGAAGGGAACTTTGTGCTTTTGAATGACGGCGTTAGGGATGGCGGCCATCCGAGTGTCGGTCCCATCCCGACGCTTGGAAAGGTATTTGTCAAGACGAGTTTGACGACATCCACGAGGCCGACGGGACGAGATGCTTTACCCGGGTCGCTCCCAGATTTGCTGACGAGAAAGTCGATGAAGGACAAACCCTGTTGTTGAGAAGGGTCCTGCTCCCAGGTTTTGATCAGATACGATTCGTACGTCATGAAATCCAAGGTTTGGATGGGATCTTTCGCATTGGAATGCCCCGTCCTTGAATGCGCAGTCGTCGGGGGATGTTGTTGGAGTCCAAGATTGCGTCGTTTTCCACGTCGACGTCTTCCAGGTCGGACGAGACGTGTTGAAGTATGAAGTCGTTAATGCAAGGGTGATGCGGGACAAGTACAGGACCAAAGGCCTTCACTGGTTGTGGCAGCGACTGCTGGAATAAGTTACCAACCAGGACTGGACTTGCTATATGCATCCGTGACAAATTTTTTGCATTTACTTTAAATAGTTTGATTATTTAACAATATACTGCTGCCAAATGAAGCTACTTAGTGCGAACATGTTCTGTCCCCTTTAGCAAGTTTTTCACCTTTTCCCATCCCCTTTAGCGTATTTTCTCATACAGATTCAGTCATACAAGGGAATTGTCATGTTGTCGTTGCACACCAAACAGTTGGGATCAGGATTACCGAAACAATTAATGACGGTAGTCAAGTACGGTTGACAATACAGAACGGACAAGTTCCGCAGGGGTGAACAACTGTTATTGACTAAACAATTGGACAAGCAGATCCCAGCACGCAAGTGGAAGATCTCTTAACAAGAAAACCACACAAAAATGACAACACAAGTAGTACAAAGTAATCTCAACGGATCAATGAGAAAGACCTACAAACACTCCCTTTGTTGTAAAGTTGTATGGGGGTGACAATAGTTACTCATTAAGAGTATAAGGGGCAGCTGGGTTGGTGGGCCCTTTTCCGAATATTGTGAGACTCTTACCAAGAGAACAGATCTCAACAGGAAACACACCAGGAATGCTCGAAACCACATTACCAGTAGAATTGAACATGGTGAGTTTCACGCGAGTGGGCAGAGTCATGATAAAGTATAGCCACGCAATACTGCAATTTGCCACTAAGGTGAGCAATTGTCATAGCTATTGTTGTTGGAACATTCAACTAGCATCAGTCTGAACAATCTTGATCTTGTCTCAGTTGACATCGGTAATGCTTACGTCAATGCCGATTGTCGTGAAAAGGTCTATGCAATTGCTGGCCCTGAGTTTGAAGAGTTCGAGGGACGGACAGTCATCATTGCTAAGGCTCTGTATGGACTAAAGTCCAGTGGCGCAGCGTGGCATTCCCACCTCGCGCAAAGTCTAAGGACTATGGGTTTTGTGTCTTCTAAGGCGGACCCAGATATGTGGTACCAAGCTGCTAAGCGCAAGGACGAAAGCGAGTACTACGAGTACATTATAAGCTACGTCGACGACCTAACGGTTGTTTCGGAAAATACCAGGGCGATTTTAGAAATGCTCGAAAACATTCCCTACACACTCAAGGGTGGTAGCGCTCCAAAAACATTTCTTGGAGCCACTATTGGAACGTACACATTCAAGGATGGTACGTCGGCGTGGTACATGTCTACTCAGCAGTACTTAACCAACGCGATAAAAAACATAGAGGAAACTCTTGGGCTGAAACTTTCAGCAAGTAACCGAATTGTCACGCCCTTGATACCCGGATACCATCCGGAGGTGGATACGTCCGCTTTCCTCGACGATGACCGAGCGAATTTTTATATGAGTCTTATCGGCATTCTTCTCTGGACATCTGAACTTGGACAAATTGACATTACCCAAGAAGTGGGTCTTATGTCACGCTTCAATGCGAAACCAAGAGAAGGCCACTACAATGCGGTGCTTCATATGTTCAGCTATTTAAAGCGACACTTGAATTCCAAGCTTGTCTGTGACCCTAAAATGAGAGAATTTTCTCAGGTCAAGTTCTCCGATCCTACGTGGAAGGAGCAATACCCAAATGCTGTAGAGGAACTCCCTCCAGCAATGCCAAAACCTATGGGTGGGTCAGTACAAATCACGGTGTTTGTGGATGCTGCTCATGCAGATTGTCACGTCACGCGGAGATCGACCACCGGCATACTTATTTTTATAAATGGAACACCAATACGTTGGTACTCCAAGAGACAAAACACTGTCAAAGGATTGACATATGGATTGGAGTTTGTTGCCATGCGCATAGCTTCCGAAATGATCATAGCTTTGCGGTACAACCTATGGGTATTGGATGTTCCACTTTGTGGACCCGCAAATGTTTTCTGCGACAATATGAGTGTTGTCACAAGTTCGACGATACCTTCGTCAGTACTTAAGAAAAAGCACAATGCTATTTCATACCATAAGGTTCGCGAGTGCATTGCTAGTGGGACAATGCGTCTTGCACATGAACCTCCAATCTCAGTGATATGCTCACTAAGTGTCTGTCTGGCCCTCAGCACAAATTCCTCATCAGTCACATTCTGTTTTGAGCCACGGCCATACAGTACCTTCTGCGCCACCATACTTTGGGGCAATCTCTAGACTGGACTTTGTACTCCCAGACTGCGAGATTGAAGGGAGTGATAAAGTATAGCCACGCAATACTGCAATTTGCCACTAAGGTGAGCAATTGTCATAGCTATTGTTGTTGGAACATTCAACTAGCATAGTGCCTAGCTCTGAATATTGGCCATGTTTGCCAGCCCTATTACTGTCCCAGTCGTCGTCTGTACGACGCTGCGGATAGAGGCAATGTTTTTCGGGTCATTACCGAAATGTCATTTGCGAAGGCAGTGCGAAGTGACACGTGTGTGCATCTAAGGATGCAGCAGTTGTGACACGCAAGACGACATGTCTTGCCGACCAAGAAATCATCTTTACATAAGCGATTTTCTCTATTATGGTTGTCCCTTGAGAGGTAAAGAAAATACCTTCTCCACGTCTACAAACTGGGATTGAATCAAAGCAGATAAGTCTGCACACAATCAAAGGGTCTCATGTTCATCTGCATTCATCTGCATTCATTTGCATTCATATGCATTCATTTGCATTCATATGCATTCATTTGCAGTCATCTGGATTCTGCGGGATCAACGCATAGAAGACAGTACAGAGGCTACGGTCTCCTTGAATACGCCGACTCTGTGCACAAACGTGGTTTGTTGACAGTGACTGTGAGTCGCCTCTTGCTCGAGTCGGGCTTATCCTAGTCACGTATTTGACGTGGCGTAGGTTTTTCTGGTGTCCCATTGAAAACACTACTCTATACTACTCTATTAGAGTAGAGTTTTCAATCCTACCATACTCTGAATTTTGAGTATATTTTTGAAATCCTACTCTAATTGATGTAGTGTTTTCAATCCTACTCTAATTAGAGTAGTATTTTCAATCCTACTTTAATTAGAGTAGAGTTTTTGACCCTCCTCTATTTGAGGAAGGATTTCAAAAATGTACTCAAAATTCAGAGTATGGTAGGATTGAAAACTCTACTATAAAATTTGGTTTGTCAGCCATTCTCAATGTTCGGTCAGAAACGCCTGCCTACCGTCTAAAAAAATTTATGTTAGGAATAAAAACCATCTTTTTGTCTTGTTTTTGAATATGTCTACACAATGAGGCACGCCCCGCCCCCCCCCCAATATGGCAAAATAGATATCGAACGTTAGCCGCATAAACATCGGAGACTCAATCAGTTATCGATGTCCCAGGATAAGCGAAGTCTTACTTTCGGCGAGATAAGACACATACACTTGCATATTTTTCGTCTCCCATTATCATTCACAGTCAACAGACAGCGAATAACGGACTCATGCAATGATTTCGCACCGTCTATCGCTCCCCTTTCTAGTGAGGTTTTGTCTCGTAGGATCCGCATTTGTAGTGACCGTAGTCAACATCATTCTTCACCTGAGCTGCCCAGCGGTGTTTGGTCCAGAAAGTCCCATCGTCAGAGTCGTCCGCCATGCTCCTAATCGTTCATTGCCAGAAAAGGAACGTGTCTATGATCAGTACAATTTTGAAGTAGAATCTTTGTCAGCTTCTTCATGCACTCCATTGAGGGAGAACGATGTTGGTTTTACGCTTGTTACCCAGCTTTCGTTCAATCGACTTGTAATCATGAAAGAACACTGTGAGCGATGGGCACATCATCCCATCTCCTTGGCTGTCGGAACTACGGAAGGTCTTGAAGCCATCTACAATATACTGTCAAAGTTAGGTTGTAACACAGAATTGATCACGGTCAGCCTTGACCGAGACTTCGATGTGAATGCAAGCTATCCGGTGAACAAGCTTCGCAACCTCGCTATGTCGCAAGTCAAAACAAGCCACGCAGTCTTCATAGACGCTGATTTCGTTCTCTCCGCTGGACTTTTTGAAACGCTATACCTTCATCGCGCACTTTTAGCTGCTGACGAAAGGAACGCAATAGTGATTCCAGCATTTGAACTTCGAAAGGTTTGCGAAACGACGAGCTACGAATGCCTGACGACTCATTTGGCTATGCTTCCGCGCGACAAGGAGGAACTGCTGCACCTGCACAAGAAGTCAATCGAAAGTAACGGTGGTCGATCCGCCATTCTTCAGTTCAATGGACTCAGTAATATACACGGTCATGCAAGTACTCGTTACAACGATTGGGTGACGCAACCTGCCGAACAGCTTTTACCAATAGAGTGCGTGACCTCGGATCGCTACGAACCCTATCTTGTCGTCCGACAATGTAGAAATTTGCCTCCGTTTCAAGAAGCCTTTGCCGGTTACGGCCAAAACAAGATCACGTGGGTGATGCAAGTCCGCCGGACAGGCTACAAGTTCTTTCAGATTGGAGAAGCTTTTCTGATTCATTTACCACATGAGAAATCCGCAGCTTCCTTACAGTGGAGTAAGTCTCGTCGAAAGGCGCCAGATTTGTTGCCGGTGAAGCAAATTGCCGACGCTTTTCATGAATGGATGGCAGTCAATATTCCTGATGCATCCCAGATCCCCCATTGTTCGTAAATGCACAAATAAAGAAACCGATTTTATACCAATTTTTATCTCCCTGATGCACTTTCCATGCTCGGTCTGTAGATAGTTGGTACCATAGCAAGCGCAATCCCATGTATTGTCAGACCAATATGACGTGAAGGCTAACTTAAATTTTTTGTCTCAAAAAGAGCTAACTTGTTACGTGTGTACTTGCCCACTTCTACGCTTTAAAGTTAGTAGAACGTACAAGACTTGGTGTCTTTTCAGAGAAAATTGGGAAAGTGATATTGGGTGGTCTTCGACGCAGTTTTTCTTGACCGAGACTCTTGGCTGTCTACTGCAAATTCTTCTTTTCATTACTTCAGCTGCGGTCGTCCTATTTCGTCGGTTACGAGCCTACAAAACATTGAAGCGACGCTTTGGATCCATTCCGCATACTATGGCTAGTAATAGTGATGTTGAGTTTTCAACGAATCATTCACGCTGCGGTTTTCCTATGGCTGTTGTAGCTCACGCTTTTTCCGGTTACGGCGAGGGAGAAATGCCGCGATCGAAAGCCGAGCTGGAAATCATGCAGCTAGCAGGCTCAATTCGGGATAAACCACTTTGGTGGAATAAAGTTCGCGATCCTTCCATTACCAATCGCTGGCAAGCCGAGTCGCTGAATGGTGTCAATGATTCGGAAGCTGACTGTGAATATCGTACACGACAATTTCTTTTTGCGCTTAGGGAATGCCAGTGGCAGGCGATGCAATATCCGGGACCAGGTCGTCCAGCGGCGGTCGATCGAGCCTTTTCGAGTGATGGCCATGATGAATCCGAGCTCTGGTCCAAGCTGTTGTCTGAAATCAATAAGTTACGATCGCTACCAGCGGTTGGGTCGAACAAGGAAGATCGTCATCCGGGAACTCCTCAGATGGTGGACCTAGTCCATCCTTCTCTTTATGCATATGAGCGAGGGAAAACAGAAGTCCTGCCTCACGTGCCCGCTAGTATGAGCCAGATGCCACATTGGGATAACTTCTTGGGTGTGGCCGGTGTCACTGAAATACCGCCAAGGAAGATCGATGGCCAAGGATTTTTTTCACCGGGCGGCCTACAGTGGCTTCCTGCGGAATTCAGAGTCAACGCTGCTGGAGATTCATGTAAAATTAGTTCGTACATCAATTCACTCCATCCGACAGAGTTCGCGGAGTTGTACGATTCCATCGGAGAGTTGTTTTGCAGGGCGCTTCCCCTTTTGGAAAATACCTTGCGGGAGGCTGGTCATGGACCTTTGGAAGACGGCGAACACTGGCAAAAGAACTATCGTGAACGTGACCACAGAGTGCCTATCGTGTCTGATTGGTGGGAAGCGCCTCGAAGTCAGCTGGAGGGCGAAGATGACGATTTATATTATGATTACCTGGATGACTTTCATGAGATTCGAGAGTTTATTCCGCCTGAAATACCAGACTTCACGCCCCCATCGTATAATGTGCCAGAGGCTGATGTTTCCTTGCGAAACTGTCCCCTCCAAGTGATTGTCAAGGTTGCGTCCTTGGAGATTGAACCGGGAGAATCCTACGAGGGGGGAGTTTGGCATGTAGAAGGTACTCTAGATGAACGGATAGTGGCAACGGCCTGTTGCTATCTAAATAACACGAATGTGCAAGGTGGCGATCTGGCTTTCCGCGTGGCAGTAGCCGAGCCAGATTACGAGCAAGGCGACGACACGGGTGTAAGGAATGTCTACGGTTTGGAAGATGACGAACCGTTGGTTCAATTTATTGGCAGCTGTAGCACTCCGACTGGACGAATACTGGCCTGGCCCAACACGCTGCAACATCGGGTAGGACCCGTTCGTCTCATTGACGAATCAAAATATGGAAAGCGCCTCATAGTTTGCTTTTTCCTTGTGGATCCAACGCTACGGATCCGTTCGACGGCAACCGTACCACCGCAACAACTTGCTTGGGTATCCGATATGTGCAAACCAATCCTGAATGTGGTCGGCTCAGGTGCTGCTGAACCAGGAATTCAAAATATGATTGTTGCAAGATTGGCTTCCCCTTCTTTGCTTACCTATGATCAGTCGTGCGAACGTCGTAATCGTCTTATGGAGGAAAGGCGTGCAATATATGAAAAAACTGGTGGATACGATCATCAAAAATTTTACGAGCGACCGTTCTCTCTGTGCGAACACTAACTAACTGTAAATCATATGAAAATGAGAAAAGAACTTTATAATGCGTTAATTAAATTATTTTACTGTTAGTTGTCGAATGCGGATCTGACGAGTAGATGTATCCAGGCCAGTCGGCAAGCTAGGTCCGGAACTACTCTCCTTTCGTCTGTCTTTCGTATGTCAAATAGGAACGCGAAAAATCTGTATCGCGTCACACGGGTATAAGGTAAACATCGTAAACAAATGTAACAGAGGCCGCTTCCCCCAAAGGGAGGAGCAACAAAGCTAGTTCCGAGTGTGAAGGAAAGAAACTGTGGCAACAGATCTGGTCATTCTTACTAGATTCGACCAGTTACGTTACTTGGCGTTGGCGGTGTCATGTCAAATTCTCTTTTCGTAAGGGTCAGTTTGGCCTGGGTGTTTCTCGTTACGTACACGATTGCGATAGCTGCGGACGAAAACGGTTCCGATTGCCCGTGTCAGGTACCCGACCGTCCAAGCCTCTGGGAAAAAGAGGCACTGGCACGTTGGATGGTACACTCGCTGGACTGGGGTGTGCTCACAACTATAAGCAGTCGCCTGCCTGGAGTCAAGCCGTTTGGAAACGTCTACAGTTTCGTCGATGGGCAGTGTAGCAATTCTACCGGCACGCCGTATTTCTACGGAACCTATCTGGATCAATCGTTCCAAGATATTCGAGAGAATCCCAGCGTTTCTTTGACATTGAGTGAGGCGTCGCTTCCGTCCGTTTGTGGCGGAAAGGCATCGAAGTCGTGTTCAATAACCGGGTCGAACCTGGGAGATCCGGAGAATCCGGTGTGTGCGAGACTCACGTTGACCGGAACCCTCGAGCAAGTCCCGTTCGAGTCAGAGGAGTACGCGATGGCTCAACAGGCCTTCTTTGAGCGGCATCCACAAATGGATTACTGGCCACAGGATCACCACTGGATAATTGCCAAGTTGGAAATCGCAGACATTTGGCTCATCAATTACTTTGGGGGGGCCAAGATTTTGCCCGTTGACGCATACTATGGCGCTAAATTAGAGTTCGGCTCCGTGCAAGACTAGCTTTTGATAAGAACGAAAGGTAGCTAATTGGTTATGGTTCATAAATTGACTCAATGTTACTTTTTCACGCGCGCGGGATCCATTGTCCTCTATGGAAAGACTCATTCACAAAATCATGTGTCGCTGACTGTGAATGTCCCGTGTCGAGCCACGGGGGCGTGCCTTACCGACAACCACCGCCACCCGGTAGCGGTGGTGGTTCATATCCCGTGCGATTGCACCCATTGCAGTAACTGATCCTTCAGGAGGGCTCCTTCCACACGGTCAATTTCCTCGCCATCCCGAAAGAGGGCCAGTGTGGGCAAGCCTTGCACCCGGAGTTTGGACGCTTCCTGTGGATACTGGTCGCTGTCCATCTTCGCTACGCGCACGCGGGATCCCAATTCGTGCGCCGCCGCTTCCAACTGTGGCGTCATCATTTGACACGGTCCACACCAGGTGGCGTAAACGTCGAGAAGGAGTGGCGAAGACGCCAGCGCAATTTCTTCCGTAATTTGGGGCCCGGTGAGTGCCGCGACTTTTCCGGGCGTGATCAATCCCGTCGAGGAAAAGGTAGCGGCAGTCTCGCGTGCGTTCCAGACGGCTCGGACCAGATCTTCCTTTTCCAGGAGACCGGCCCAGCGGAGTCCCCGATGGGCGAGTTCTTCGCGCAATTGTCGGACTCTCATGGAACGTAGTTCCGTCAAGGTTTCCTCGCGGTTTCGCTGGGGTATCACTGGTGTGGATCCCGTCGCGACGGGGGGTAAGGGTACGGTAGCGTTGGTGGTGGTGGTGGTGGTGTTGTTGATGTTTGTAGCGGGCTCACTGGCAGTGGCAGCAGTGGGGTCAATGGTAACGGCAGTGGTAGACTGGTGGGTGGCAGTGTCGGTGTGAGGATTGTCGTTTTCGTGGGGCGGGTCTGGACCGAGCGTCGTCCCGTCCCGAGCCTCGTTCAATCGTTGGACGAGACTTTCCTTATCGAAACAGTCCGTAAAGACCACACCCCGCCGATTCAGTTCGTCCCGAATGTCGGTCACACGCATGACTGCCGCTGCCGGCGGCGGAGCCCGCTCGTCGGTTTCGGTAGACCCCGCCCCGTAGCGTGGTGTGTAGAGCCGGACCGTGGCGACCACCGACGGCGCGAAGGAGTGGGCCGTGTCGGTACTCGTCAGTAAGAGTTGGAGTACGACGAGCGTCGTCCAGCGGTGTACCGACACGGGTACCGCCATGGATTTCGGAGCGTTTCTTCCAGAAAGGGGGGGGGGGAGAGAGAGACTGGGTGGATGGATGGTTTGGTGCGTTTCGAATTCCAATGGTATCTTGGAAAAAGAGACAACCCGAGAGAGTACCTTGAAGGTTTTTGGGACTTGACAGTAGTGATGTGAGTGTGTTGTGTGGGGGGGTTCGGAAGTATATTGTTTGGTCGTGAACGGACGGTGACTTGGGAATCGGCGAAGATTGGCGGCGAGGATGGCGTGGTGGGGACCGCGAGGACCCCCTTCTGACTGAGCGACCTGGCGGCGTGGTGGAACCCGTACGGTAATGATGGTGGGTAGGTTACCTGTTTTATCCTACTCCGTTCCCCTTGATGTCCCCGATACTGTCCGAGTGACTTACAGTTCCTCCGGGCCATCGGACGGAGACAGACCGACCACGACGGGTTGGATGGACGAACCGCGTGGGATGGGGGGACGGGATACCGATTCGACCCGAGCGCTCCGGTGCAACCATGTCGGGGTAAGGTACGTTGCCGTCTGGGGTAAGGCAACCCTCCCTCATCCACATCCAATACAACTCTAGTCGCTTATCAACAACATCCGTACTCTATTGGTCCCCACAATCTAGTCCAGTCTAGTGTAGAGTACTGAAAGTCTAGTCCAGTCTGTTGCAGTGTAGTGTAATAGAAACGGGATCATGTCCACGAAAGAGCTGTTTGGGGATTCTTCATCGGACGACGATGACGACGTCGCCGACAACGCCAATCCGCCCCAGGCGGCCCCGCCCGTGTCCGAGAGGGCAACGTCCCCCCGGCTGTCGACCCCGACCCACACCACCGACGCCCACAATGCGCTCGACGACAGTGACAATGACGAAGGGGACGTTGAATTCGACGATCGAGGCACCGTGGTGGGCTTGTCTTCCACTACGATTGCGGGAGACCAAATCAACACTCCGACCCGGAACACTACCGATCCAGACCAAGCCGGGACGCAGGCCAGAGACAACGACGAGGACGCTCCGACCGATGCCGGACCCCGCATTGCGGCCTCCCAACTCTACTTGCAGCAAGAACCCAAAATATCGGAAAATATTGCCTTGCACATGACCAAATTACCCAATTTGGTGGGCATACAAACCCAGGCCTTCGACCCCGACACGTACCATCCCGCCATGGAAGAGGACGATTTCGGACAATCCGTCTACAATCTCGTGCGCTGGCGCTACCGAAAGGACGATACCGGAAACTACGTACGGGACGAACAAGATCGCTTGCTGCGCGAATCGAATAGTCGACTGGTGCAGTGGGAAGACGGATCCTACACGCTACACATTGGCAACGAAGCGTTCGAAATTGATGCCTTGAAAACCGCAGCCAACGGCTTTCCCGGACTCAACGGCTTCATCTACCGGACACAAAAGGCCGTCCTCAAGACGGCTGACGATAACGAACGTGCCGCTGGGACTGTTCTGGAATGCGTCGGTGCGGTCGCCACTCGGATGACCATTCGGCCGAGTTCACTCCAATCCGAAGCACACAAGTCCCTCACCGTGGGCATTCGCCAAAAAACCATGAAGAAGGCACGCATTGCCGAATACGTCACCCAGGAAGATCCCGAAAAGGCGAAACAAGACCGTATCAAGGTCAAGCAAGACTTGGAAAAGGTGTCAGCGCGCAAGCGTTCCGGGTATAGTCAGGCCGGAGGACGAACTGCTCGACCCCGCATGTCGCGGTCGTATTTGGAGGAAGAAGAGGACGGCGATTACGATACCTTTAATATTAAAGACACCAAACGGCGCATACGGGATGCGGATGAAGAATTGAAGGAATACGGTGACGATGACGACAGCAGCAGTGAAGATGATGAGTACGACCAGACGTTCAGCAAACGATCCAACATGCGGGGGGCCTCCACGGCAGCAGCAACCGCACAGCCGAAAAAGGAAAGTGACGAAGAGATTGTTGTAGACGACGAGGAGGAAGATGACGACGAAGACATGGATTCTCCGCTTGTCAAAGCGAAGAAGATATCACACAAGGCTGTTCTGGATGACAGCGATAGCGAATAAAAATACGCCGTCTGTCGCAATAAATTCATCCTTTATACTCGTAGTTATTCCGTTGCCAAAAACTTAGGCTTCAAAAGGCGGAATCTCCGTAGCCCAACCAGAACGTTCCGGCAAACTCTGATAGACTTTTTGTAGTTTGGCAGTAATCGGACCCCGCTTTCCTTCGATACCAATGACCCGACCGTCGATCATGCGAACCGGAGTCAGTTCGCCCATGGTTCCCGTAGTAAAGACCTCATCCGCGGCGTGGAATTCGGCAAGAGAAATCCGACGAGTTTCGGTAGGTATATTGATTTCTTTCGCCAGTTCCAAAACGGTAGCTCGAGTGATCCCTGGCAGACAATGATCAGCATGCGGCGTCAACAGCACTCCATTATCAACCATGAAAATGTTGGTAGCGTTTGTCTCCGATACAAAACCCTCGAGATCGAGCATAATTGCATCATCGCATCCCGCCAAGTTTGCTTGAATCTTTGGCAGAATATTGTTGATCAAATTGTTGTGGTGGATTTTGGAGTCCACCGTCTGAGGTGAGTTTCGCCGTTGAGACGCAGAAATCAACGCAATACCGGAAGTATTGTTGTAGGTCGTGGCACCCTCCGTGGGCTTCCATTCGGCTAGAATGATCAACGTCGTTCCGTATACATTAAACTTTGGATTCATACTGCTGGTACACTTTTCACCTCGTGTCAATGTAAGACGCATGTGTGCCCCGTCCCGCATACCGTTCGCTGCCAGCGTGCGGAAAATGGCTTCCACTACTTCTGCCTTGGTGTGCACGTTCTCAAAACCTAGCGCTTTCGACGATTTAAAAAGACGCTGAAGGTGTTTATCCAACGAAAGCACTTTTCCACGGTATACTCGGAGTCCTTCCCATGCAGCGTCTCCGCCTTGTACTGATGAATCCCACGGACTCACACCAGCCATGGATCTCGGAATTATTCTGCCTCGACCTGGGGCGCCGATGTAAGTCAGTAAATGCTCGTTTCTTGGGTCTTCATACAGTGTTTTGGTTGAGGGACCCCGCTTTTGATATCCCCTAGTAAGTTTACTCAAGAACTCGTAGGCAGGATAGGAGACCTTTAGCGCATCCATTAAATCGGGATTCAGAATTCGGTACCGACTAGCCCCATAGTCGGGTGTTTTCCGTTTCCATCCTGTCGATTGATGCACGTCGCTATACCACCAGGAAGCCCAGGGTCCTAAAATTTTAACAAAGTGAGATGGCAGTCCGGATGGTTTTTTGTTTATCTATCAAATCTTGACCGGCGACCTCAAACGTACCATCGCAAGCATGAGGACCGCTTGGCCACGACATCATTGATTCTTTGTACGGGATACCCAGGTCTTCGCAAACTGATCCCAGAGTTCTCTCCGGATCTTTGACTAGTTCGTCCGAATCAAGGAACGAAACAATAGAGCGTATTCTGTGGGGACGGCTGCAGAGAGCCGAAAAGATGGAGAGCATGGGAACAATCCCAACTTCGTCAGGAGTGGCGCTGCTTCCATGCACTGAGTCCGACGCTCCCCAAGACGATAGGACTGCCACGGGATCGCGAATTAAGAAGAGATGCTTGTGAATGAGCTTAATGTTCAGGTCATCCGCGAAAAATTCCTCCTGAAAGTCGTAAAGAAACGAATGTTTCGCCATGTGTTTACAAAAGACGACACCGTTTTCAGGCAAACGCTGTGCGCACAATCGAATGCGCTCCTCCAAGCTAGAAAGTTCCCGCACCCACACATCTACTTGATCTGTTATGCTCCCAGATGGAGGTGTGCCGTTAATGAGTTCGTTACGGTATGGCCGGGCAACCGCATCGCCGCGTTGAATCAGACATTCGCGGTACAGCGGTTCATCCAGCGCAGCGCAGTCAGATCCTCGAGCCTCGAAGCTATACATTAGCGCCGTAGATCGACTTCGCGGAGCAGACCAGCAGTGAATAACAGAAATTTTCTTCATCGCGCTGCTCTCAATTATTTGACTTATACGAGTTTAAACTCCGCTCCTGCGCCCTCATTGTTGCGGTCAAGAGTTCTTTCTCTCTCCTGAAAATTGGAATATTGTTCCAGGAATTGCGAGCAGGGTGACCTGACTTGACTGACAGCGACGACCGATGCCTGCTGATAACGAAAGCCATTTGACAGGACAAAAAAACCTTGCAAGTGCGATGAAATGTCGAGAACGACAAAACTTGAAAGTCGTACTTTCTTGCACTGCCACTTCAGAGGTTGGGTCAGTCGGGTACCGGATGATCCCCATACCGCCACGTGGTGCATACAAACAGAACACAATAAAAACCCGGATATTGGTTCCTCTTACGTAGTCAGTCGAAGTCGTACCGATGCCTACACCCACCATCGTTTCATGTAGTAGAAATTCTACCTGAAAAGGAATTACTTTGGCCGAAACTTCTCGGCGTGAAACCGATCATTTTTCAGATTAAGAGACAAGGTGAGCGAAGTTTGGTTCCGAACTCCTTGTGTTTGTCGTCTGGTATGCATTTGGATGCCTTGGACTGGATGCAAGAGAGTTATTGAGAGACCTTGTTGGCATATGGCAAGTTAACGCTTGGAATGCACAGCGTGAACCTGAGACTCCATTGAGATGAAAGGGACGGGAAGGAAGTCTTTCGCACTAACTGTACCACGCTGGCTTTGTACGAGTGAGCACGAAACATCGCTCGTCCGCCTTTCCCCCGTACTCGGAATTCGACATTGGAGTGAAACCGACAGCTGCTTCACCTTTGGTCCAATGGCATTGAGACTTTCTATCGATTCGGAACGCATTTTCCATTGTGGGCTAGCAGAATTCTTTTTTTCTCGGTACATTGCATTTTCTCGCATCGGGTCATGCTTGCCAGGCTCGTCAGTTCATTTACGGCACTCATTTTTTCGCGCGACACCGTTACCCAATGAAAAGATAAGAAGTTGATGTGTCATCGGATCACGATTGCGCGGATACCCCCCAATTTACTACTCACTTCCAGCCCTGCCCCACTTGAATTTATTGTACTCGACTTACACCGTTTTCTTTGAAATTCTATTTTCGTGTAGAAACACCAGCTTTGAGAGTATTGATATGAAGTTCGGCAAGAACCTCCGTGAACAAACCCTCAAAGAATGGCGATTTTACTCTGTCGATTACAAAGCTCTGAAGAAGAGTATCAGAGTCGGAGGAGATGACTCAACTATTCCCTTTGGCAATGAATTCTTTAGTATTCTTGAGGATGATCAGCGGAAGATTACCAAGTTTTATCAAGACAAGGAGAATTGGGCACTTCAGTACATGAAGACTCTAGAAGAGCGCGTTGCTGACCTCCGTGAAGCTCAAACTGTTGTTCCTCCCGAGTCGCCCACTGAGCAATTGTCGGAGTCGGATAGTTCTCTTTCTTCTTCAGATGAAGATAGTGCTTCATGCGACTCACAGTCAGAAAAGGGGCCTGCGAAGTTTTCGGGCTTTCAAATGTTGACTAAACGCCAGAGTTTCGGTACCAAACAGGCGTCTTTGAAGGATGAGTACCGTCGAATGGGTGCTTCTAAACACTTCAAGGCTTTCATCTACGCTAAAAAGTCCCTCGCAACGTTCAGTCGCGAGCTTGGTCTGCTCATCGAATTCCTAAGCCTTAACAAAACAGCGTTCTCCAAGATTCTCAAAAAGTTTGACAAACGCACGGGATCTTCGATTCGAGACGTGAAGCTGACTGAGCTTTGTAAGGCCCTCCCGTTTCTGGACGGGGATGTTTTCCGTGAACTTAAAGCCGAAGTCGAGAGTCTTATTGACGAAGTGAACGCTCTGAAGCCTGACTTGCCGGAAGGCTGGGAAGATCGAAAGGTCTACACTATTGGTTGCTTTGACCTCTTCCATCGTGGACATCAAAATGTACTCTTGTCACTGCGAGAGTTTGGCTATTACATAGTTGCAGGTATCCACGATGACGAGTCCTATTTCAAACTGAAGAATAAGTACACGATTGACAATCTCGAGACTCGCATGGCAAACGCCAAGCCTTTCGTTGACCAGATCTATGTGATTCCGTCTACTGATCCGCTTCTATACATCAAGAGTATGGTCAGTCAGCAGGATATTGACATGGGTACTTGTTGCTATGCCAGAGGCGACGACATGTTGAACTTTCCTGGTCGCGAGTGGGTAGAATCGGTGATGCCTGTTCATTTTGTGCCGCGTACGGAAGCCTGCAGCTCTACGCTGATCCGCACTATCTACCACAGTGAAGATGAAGAGCTCCGTACGAAGGCTGCATTTGCCAAGACGCGCTACGATGGAAAGCCAATTGATGAAGAGGGAAATGTTCTGAAATTCACTAAAGCAGCGGCATGATTGTAAGAGAAGTGGAATGAATTTTACTGTACAATACTTCAATGGCCAATTTATGTAGTAGTAACATTAATACTTCCTTCACACAAAATTTCCTACTATTGCAATGGTGACGGAAGTAATCGCAAGAAATAGCAAAACTCGCAACGAGCAAAGGTGTGCTGACTTGGATTCCAACAAGCCAAAATACACCGTGATGGATCCTGGATTGTCGTAATGCTTGACGACGTGCAACGCGACTAGCAAGGGAAGAATGAATGCCACCAAACTGGTGAAAATGACTCCTCCCCAAGATAAGAGCTTCGTGACATCGCCAGCATCATTCACAAGCAAAGATACGGTGAATGGAAAATACACCGCGAGAATGTTTCCAGTTCTTCGGGAGCAAAGACCGCTTCCAGTCAGATTCAGCCTTGTCAGCACGCTGAACAAAGGAATTCCGAGGCCAATGATTGCAAACGCAAAGATGCTTGCCCCAATTTGCATAAACCTTCCCATTATCCCAGACATCATAGATTCCAGCATATTTTGTGACACATTGGGTATAGCTAGATTCCCCAGAAGGCCAATACAAATGTAAAGACTCGTACTCAGAATGGTACTGCCGTGAATGACCGTCGGGACGTTAACATGGGGTTCCCGTTCGTACAGCCAAGCAGGAATTGCAATAACAAGCGCGAAGTTGAACAAGACAACTCCAAGAAGATCATCCCAATCGCTGCCCCAAAGAGAAACGTTGTTGAAGTCAATGCCCGACATACCGAACTGAATTATAAACTGCAAACTTGTGACGATGAGAATCGCAAAGCCGAGAATTTGCCACGCTGCGTTTTCCTTCAAATCCATTAATGCTAACGGGAGAAATATAATCGTGGTGACGACCTTTCCCACTGTTATGAGCGTCCCGGGGTCGTCGTGGAAAGGGATACACTCTCCTTGATGTAGCTGCTCTTCACTGCATATAGAATAGTCCCACCGAATCCAGTGTGTGTCTCCAGAGCCTGAAATTTGAAACGCACCTGATCCACGAGGCCACCAGTGTCCAAAAAAAGTGTCCACAACTTCACCAGTGTCAACAATGGAACTAATATTGAGACACGTAATGCAGCAAAAGAAGATTACTTGAGTGACGAGAAACCATCGATGTCCCCAAAAAGCGCGAAATGCTTCACTAAACTCGATTTCCTTTTTGAAGTTGTGATTCCCCGCAACTTTTGAAATGGTGTTGGACATATGCATGGAGCAAAAAGAGGAGAGGAAGCACACGAAGACGAGTGCCCCGATCGTGGGTATAACACCCGATCGGGCAAACGTTGCCGGGAGATTTACCATAGCAGGTCCCGTCAAAGAATTCACTGCAATTGACATGGACCCCAGCCACCCAATGGATCCAGTGTGATGAGCGATTATTACAATTAGGCGATCAGAGAGTTGCCGAACGACTCCACCTTCGCGAACACGTCGTGGTGATGGGCCTCTTCCGTTTTCGGCCACTGCGAAGGTAACGGATAGCTCCTCGTTGTGGTGCCTGGAGTCTCGTTGGTTAGAACTCCTGTCATGCAGGGAAGAGACGAGCGGTGTCTTTTCCGTGACAACTGCCATGGTGAAAGAAGTCTGTTGTGGAAATGGGACGATGCCATCCAGTAGAGCGCAACAAACAATTCACAACACACCTGAATAGAGTATAATGTCCAGCAGTGGAACGACACGTCTCCTTGTTTTTGACTCTACTAGGTAGGCCGCTGGTTTGCAGTTCCTTTCCTCTATGAAGTTCGATTTTCTGGGTCACGTAATCCGGTACTCGGTGGCTTTCAGTGGCAACACTAATGTAAGCAAAAACGCGAATAAGATTTCTCTACTCCTATTATTTAGTAGTTGACAATGAATGGGAAACCAACCCGTGTAGGGACTCAATCTACTTAACACTAATTAATATGAAAGAACTACGAATTAATAGACCTAATGGAGTGTGAAAAATAATATTATCGATCTAGGATCAACGTGAACACGCGCAATTTTTACAACAATAAATACCGTAAGAATGAATGTGGCTTTTATTGAAAAAAATGTTCTCGATCGAGGATCAACAACGTCAACACGCGCAATTTAAACATCCAAAGAATATGAATGAATGTGGCTGCTATTAAAAAACTGTTCTCAGCCTCGGAGCAAGCTCACACACGCCCACTGTAGCACCAGAGAATATGAGCGAATGTGGCAGTTGGAAGCGTACAAGAAAGAGCATCTGTAATACAACATTAATTACTCTGGAAAAAATAGTTACTAGCTCTAAGATAAGATTCCTTGGCATTGTGCATGTACCCTCCAAAATGGCCCCTAATTGTAGTGTTCCGCCCGTGTGGGTGTCGTCTTGTTTCCATGCTATGCCAAATACAAACTCTTCCAATGCAGCCGTTTTCAAAGATCTCCATTACTGCGACTCCTGTTTCCGTTCCTGCTGTAGAGTGAATGTACGGTGATTGACGCCGGGTATTGCAGCCCCGCCAGCAAAACCGTTCTGCTTGTCACCACCTATTCTCTTTTGTTTGGCAGACGGCTTGCCCATGATAAATTCCATCCAATTATTCCACTTCTCCCGATCTTGGCCGATTTCGAGATTGGTCGTAATGGCCGTATCGTAAACTTGTTTGTGGTCCCGATCCAAGATCTCCGATACAGCCTGGTCGCCTCCCAGCCAAGTACCCTTCAAAAATCCCGTCGCTTCGTCCAGCTTGCCATCTTCCCGGGGGAGCGGCTTCAAATTCTCGTCGAGGCGGTATGCGAGTGGGACAGCCCGTGGTAGACTCAGATTTATGATATCTTCGGGAGCAATGTCCTCGAGACGCATAAGTAATGAACGCAAATTGTTTTCGTGACCCACGACAAGGAGAGTTTTTCCTTCGCGGAGAGCCGGGGCAAGGACTTCGTCCCAGTACAAGCTCGACCGTTCCACGGTATTTTTCAGAGACTCCGACTTGGGCAACTCGTCCAAAATCTTTTTAAGATTGAAACGAAGAGGGGTGAGTTATAATTGGGAACGGATATCCACAGCGAGTACGATGAGTTTTCCGAATCTCATGGACTTACATTTTGATAGCGCGGATCACGCGCAGGATGATAGGGGTGGTCGTCCGACATGGGTGGGGGTGGTTCGTCGTACGACCGACGCCAGCGTTTTACTTGATCCGCTCCGTGCTGCATGACGACCTCCTTTTTGTTCTTGCCTACTAAATCGCCGTAACAGCGTTCGTTAAGCCGCCAGTGTTTGTGTACGGGCAAATACTCTTGACCGAGTTCCATCAGTGCCAGATTGGTCGTGCGAATACTCCGGCGCAGCAGTGAGGTATGCACTTCGTCGAATCGAATACCGGACTTGTGGAGCATCTTTCCGGCAACACGGGCTTCCAAAACCCCGTCATCAGTCAACGGAGTGTCCGTCTTTTAGGCAAGCAATCGAGCAGCATTCGAATAGTGAGAAAGACGTACGCTGTACAGCTCCCGCTTTGGCGCGGCTGCCTTGCCAAAGCGCAAAAGTCTGCAGTTTATATAAAGCGACTTACCCATCCAATAAAGATATTATCTCGGTTCCAGGTCGACTGTCCGTGTCGAAGAAAGCAAAGTTGAAAGGGAGTTGATTGGTTGAGACTCGTAAAGTGCCGCCTGGGTACGGCTTCCATTTCCCCCTGGGTTGTCCGATGCCCAATCCCGTTGCGCTGCGTTGCGACAACGGAAAATGTGCGCCGATTGCGCTGATGCCAACAAACTCGTTTCCCATTATTGCATGCTTGCACAGAATTTACAAAGTTTCCTCCCATTCGTGCGTGGGTCGCATCCACCGTTGCGCCGAAGGATCGCGAAGAGAGGAATCGGCAGGCTTCCTCTCGCAGTCCTCGCATGGCCGTACCGGAAGGATGAGGAACCAACATGCCTGTGATCGATCAGAGAGGTTAGCAAAGAGATCTTTGGATTGATTCCTGAAAAGATTGGAATGCAAAGAACTAACGTAATGCGATGGGGAATGGTTTTTATTTCTGGCACGATCGTCCGAGTTCGGGACACCAGTTTGCCAAAGAAAACTCGAGAAAGTCGGCTCTTTCTCGTTCACGGTTTCTCGTTTGGTGCCGATCTTCCGGCCCTAGCTTCTCGCGTGGCCAAGAATCAACTCCGCGACGCCTCAGTAGTAGAAGATCTGGTTGGTCCAGTCGATTCTTGCCACGCAAGACCTGACGTCATAGTTTCAAGCCGTCCTTCTGTTCGGAAAGGGACTACGACATGAAGATCATATGCGCGTCACCAAAGATTGATAATACGACCGTGTCGTAAGATGTCACGACGAGGCCAACGAGACTTATACTGTACGACTCGTGGAACAAGTGTGTCAAGCTTATAGGCACATCCTGCGCAAATTCCATCTGCCCAAGGCTTCGCTCATTGGTCATTTATGCCCCTTGCTCTGACTGACCCCGAAAACCTTTCCCCGTAGAGTTAAACCTTGTTTCTGCAAAGGATAGGGTATAGACATCTTCCTCTTTTGTCTCATAGTCAACTGTTTTAAGTTACTGACTGTGATATTGTAATGTAAAACATCCTCGCTGAATCTACCGGTTGGTACCTCTTCTCGATTAGCTAGCTATAAATCTTCTTACCGTGTACAGCAATGGAAAACCAAGGCAAAAGTAGAGACAAGGCGGAAACGAGACTATGATTGAGTAAGTAATTCATGCTTTACTATTCAATTTTGGATCATCCACGGCTCTCTAGCTCCACGCGCATTCAGGTACTTCTGTCATTGTCGCGCTAGCAATGCGTCAAAGAAACTTCAAAACACAGCGTGGCGAATGGTGGTACAACAGCTTCTCCATTCCTCCGCCGAAAGCTTTCCGAACCGTAGGCGTAGTCTGACCGACATAGTACTCTGCATGTTTCTCCCAGTTTCATGGTAGCCACAGTGCTTTCAATGGCACGAATCATCTTGCTTTGGCCTAGCGTGAACGTGGATGTCCCCGAGTCAAAGACGTCTCCAATTGCGTAATCCTCCGTTTGTTTCCGTAATCGCTTTGCCGCCATGATAAGTTTTTTGGCTTGAATCTTGTTGGAGACGCCCAGTGTGTCCGTGACGAACGCTTCCGTCAAGTAGTCGGGTTCGAGTAGTTTAGCTCCGTCGATGTTGTGCAGCAAGAATGCGTCGATCAACCCTTCCATGCCTTGCTGTGATTTCAGCCAGCAATCGACAACTTCATGTGGTGTCCATTCGTTGCCTAAACTTGCCAAGGTGCCAACGTAGTCGATGCCAACAACGGCGCCCTCGGAATTTATTTTACCGCTGCCAACTTGTACAATCCTCTTCTGCACAGCTCCGGGGTCTTCCGCAATCAAGGGAAGCCACAGGTCATGTTTTAAATATTCCAATGAGAGTAGCATGACATGCCTCGAACGGCTTATTTCCGACGTCGATGGACGAATCCGTTGACTTTGTTGGAACGCAGTCGTCATCCATAAGAGGAGCGATATTAGCGCCAAGCGCACTCTCAGTCTACGCATGTTTCTTGGAATGACTGCGCTCTCGCCAATCCGAAGATTTGCTCAAAAATTAAATTGCGGGTCTCGGCGACGAAGATCCGTGTGTTGTCTAATGCTGACGCTCCATATTGACTTCGGTCACGGACCTAATGAAAGGCGTGGCTGATGAAAGCCTCACAGTCAACAATTTCGGTCTACACTTTTCTCGACCACCGGCCTTCGTCAGGCATGCTTAGGATTCCGGGTCCCGGAGGAGTCAACGGCTCAGAAAATACAATTTGTCCAAAATTGACACTATGCGGTAGTGTTGGAATTGAATTAACTGTAAAGACAGGTCGTCTAGATTTACAAATCTATAGCCCATACGATTCAAGTCGAGAATGCGATACTCCTTCAATCCCGGACTTTTTTTTCTTGTGCCTTGGCTTCTTGGTGTGGTGATTTCGTTTATCAACCTTGTTTTCTTCTTGAGCTTCGGACTCAAGCCTTGCCTTGATACTATGCTTGTTCGTCTTTTTCTCCGTCTTCTCGAGATTGCCATCGGTTAGTTCTTCTTTTTTCAGCTTCTTTCTTCGCCGCCGCTTCGTTTTCGGCCCCTCGTCGGTCTCCTCCGATCTTTCCAAAATGTCAGAATTGGCCGTACCGGTAGCATCTCCAGGTACGTTTTCAGCCTTCTTTCCTTTCTTCAGGCGGCGACGTTTTTTCGTTTGCGTTCGATCCTCCATTGCCGGTTCGTCGGCGCCTTCTTCCGCCACAGCTTTGGAGCTTTTTACGGTCTCTTCCAACTCTTGCTTGAGCAAATCGCGGAATCGTCTCCGTTTCCTACTGCCCACAAAATGCTCACCGGCTTCGTTATAAGGCGCCAGTTTTTTCAGAGAAACAAACTGCTTCAACGTGGTATCCCGGGCTAGCAGAATCTCTTCCGTAGAGAGCCCAAAATTATTGGCTTCAACCTGACGGTACTTAAATCGAGTGGGAATATCTGCAACAATGTCTTCGTAGTCCAGTTTGTATAGCTCGTTTTCCACTTTTAATTTCACAGTTCTTTCCAGCTCTGTCTCTTCTATTTCTTCTCTAACTTCTTCTTCCTCTGGCCATCCTTCTTCGTCGTTTTCATCGGCCGGCGTTTCGTGACCATCTTTGTAGCTTTCGGTATCCTCTTCGACGTTATCGTATAAGCCACCGTCGGAGTCACCCTCGCCAACGAGAAGGTCGCCGTCCTCATCGTGCTTTAAGGACTCCCGCACGTCCTTATCATTCTGCCATTCCGAATCTTCTTTTCCGTAAAAATCTTCGCCGTACGTTTTCTCCATCAGTACCTCAAATTCTTCAGGATCAAAATCACCCTCGAGCAATTTCAGAATTGCAGCCTCGTCCACTGCTTCGCCACGATTTTCAACCTCACCAAGAACTGACTTAACTTGCTTCAATTTTCCTTCCATTTCTTGTCTCTTGGCATTTTTCAGGCGCTTCAGCTGCTCTTCTTTGGCTGTTCGATCAGCTACTTTGCGATCTTTACGACTCAATCTTTTATCTCTACGACTTTCGTCTTTACGACGGAGCGTATTCATTGTTTGCCCGCGGGCGTAACCGATGATTGAGAAATCCGCACCTGACTGTGATTTCGCTGCAGCTTCTTCAAATCTGAAGTTATACTGCGCTTCAAAGTCGTCCGTCTTGTGCAGCTGTTCCAGTGAGTTCTCTGATTCGTTTCCATCGCCCGCAATCGGTCTGGGGGGTTGAATGCCCTTTATGCTATTTCCGTCCGGCCCGCTATCTCCATTATCTCTCTCTAGCCAATTACGTCGCTTGAAAAAATCAAGCAAAAAGCGTTCGCCGTCTTTTACTTCGCCTTTTGGGTCGACGAAATCGCGGTTGTCGTCGCGCGCCGTCTTTTCAAGCTTTTCCATCTCTTGTAAAAATTCCTGACGGGCTTCTGCGGTATCTTCGTCTTCCGTAATTCCTTTGCTAACTTTCTTAACAACTAAGAAGGTATCCGAATCATCGTCGCTATCTTCTCCGTCGTCATCGATGCCATAGCCCTTTTTGCCGGTCGTGGAGTCGACGAAGGCTTTTCGTAGTTCTTGCTGGCGATTGTCGTAGGCGAGTCGAGATTTCGCTTCGTCGGATGCCAGAACCCCGTAATCATTATCGTTTTCTTCTCCAATTGGCACATCTTCGTCCATTTGTTTCAATATCTGTTCTCTGACAACATCCTTGTAGCGCTTCGGTTTCGACTTTGACTCTTTCGTAGGCAGTGAGTCCTCTTCACTGTCTTCTGCGTTGTCGAAGAAATTTACGGAAGGGTCGTAAATACGAGAGTCTTTGCTTCGCAGTATATTAATCGTCTTTATTATATTCGTGTCCAGCTTGGCAGTAAGGAGTTCTGCGTCTTCGTCTTCAGAAGAGTCAGTACTCTCGCCATCGTCATCATCACCTTGAAACTGCACTCGCCTCAACTCCTCTTTTTGTTTCCGGGACTCGTACTCTTTGGCGTACTTCGTGTTTACCTTGAAAACCCGTCCATCCTCGTTGTCTGAGTCAAAAAGAGTAGATCCTTGGCTTACGGCTGGCTGTGCCGCCATGGTGAATGGGCCCTTCTATCGGACACTTCCTCAGGCAGAAAATGAGATCAGTGGGATGTCCAGTGAAACATTTCTCAGATCTCGTTATCAGACAATTTTTCGTTGGCTTGGCGACAGCGATCTGCCTGTACGTCGATCCACATGAAAACACGAGGAAATTCACTAACGCGGCCTCGATGAAGCCGCAAACCCGCTAAACCGGCAAATATCAGGATTAACAAAGTAACAAGGGTGGGGCGCTGGTGGTTTCTAACTGTAAGCAGTAGCAATTATCGCGCGCCATAGATCCTAAATAATGTATTTACATTTTTGAATCAAATGGTGTTTACCTTTTATATTGCTGCTAGCTTCACCTCAGAGGGAAACAGAAACCATAACCATCGACGCCATCATAACTTGCTAAAGCTTTCTGCTACCTATAGAATTTGCAAGATCTCTTTGAAGGGTTTTGAGATGGAAAGGAATCAAGAAACTCCCACAAAGTCTTTAGCAAGAGAACTGAATTTTGGGGAATGTTCCATTTTGACGAATGAAGGTTGCCATATGAAGGAGAAGAACCATCTTTTACAAAACTTAATTAATTGCCGCTACTTAAGAAAGCAATCAGGCCCCATCTTTGATACAGTTAGCAAATCTTGATTTTCACCAGATGATCTTCCTCAAAAAAGAACTGTAACAATGCATAAAATGCTACAGCTTGGCCTGATGATTTTGCAGATAGTACAAGAAATCTTCATGTGCACAAGGAGGGACAGGGTCAACAAAAGACTCTGTATGCTGTCACACAAGAGAATCATTCGCTAGAATAGTAGCACATGACTGGCTTAAAGTACTTTTGCGCAGAGTGTCTTCAGCATCTTGAAACACGCACACTAGGATTGGACAAGAATTCAGACAGGCTACGTTATCTCATCAATGCAGACTCAGGACCATCAAAAATTTGTTTGGAAAGAAAGAATTCTTGGTTTTGGACACATTTCTGCTTGGTTGGGATGTGCATTGTGGCAAAAGCAACAGTCCAATTTTGCAACGGCATCTTACTTGAAAAGTCTTGTTGAGTGGTTTCTGTTAAGCTTTCCACTGATCCATTAGCTCACCATCAAGAGAGTAGGTAGTCCAATTAAAGTTTTCACGGCATTTCATAATACTTGAAAAAATCATGACTCAAATTATTGTTGAAATTGTATGGATCATTTACGGTTACGGAGGATTGTGGTATTGTGAATGTATAGCAGAATGTGATGTCATGCTCCCATTTGCGCTATGCAGTTTTACATTGGACATCTGTCTCGAAAGCCAAAAATTCGCCAGCGGATCATAATTACTAAGTCCCAAATCGGAAGCACGACTTTGTATCCCATATGTCGGCGGGCAGACGACATCTATGTTCGTGGCAAAACAGAGAATCCGCCAATTTTGGTTGATATGAGAATTTAACGGAAGAGGCACGGCTTGTGCAGGAAGGACTTTTAAATTAACTTTTGCGAAAAGTATAATACAGAACTCGACGTGAAACCTAATTGCCATATACCATCATTTTTCGAAAAAAGTACGTTTCAAAGAAAATAGATTAACGAGCCATTTTGTCGAGTTCTACAATGGTATACTCGCGCCGACCCGCTTCTTTCTTTTCTTATTTGCCGAATCAGCATCTTGAAAACAGTATCGCAATGACATTGTGTACGTGTCTACAGAGATTCGGTACTGTTTGGGCACGCTTCTCTATTTTCCAATCCAGTTCAATACTGTTTTTATCTGCACGTGCCGACGCTGCGCTCTCGAAAACTGGACCAACCGACAACAGCGCAACGACTGGTGCAAATTTTTTTGGATGCACGCACAAACTTAGACCACCACGTCCAACCCGTCTGATTTCGGCATTGTCACCAGTAACATGTCCGGTAACGCATCGGCTGCACAGTCCGATGATGGCGACAAAGATCCCGTTGTTACAGACAAGAAGGCAGAACCAAAGGTGACGAAAGGGAAAGCTAAGTCGGCGAAGAAAGCTACAAAAAATAAAAGGTTTCGTTCCAAGAAGCCCAAAGACATGCCGCCTCGTCCGCTGAGTGCTTACAATCTTTTTTTTAAGGAAGAAAGGGTGCGTATGTTGACGGGAGATGTAGCGAGTGAGGGCGACGACGCTCCAAAACGTATTGGGTTCGAAGCTATGGCCAAAACAATCGGGAAACGGTGGAAGGAATTGCCCGAGATTGAACTTGCTCGATACAAAGCCGAAGCGAAAGATCAAATGGATAACTACCGCAGGGAGATGGATAAGTATCATATTAATGTCGCAAAACGCGCTCGTCTGGAAAAGGAACAAGCGGCAGCGCAAAAAGCCGAAGAGGAAGCCGCTGCGGCAGCGGCTAGAAAGACAATGTTTGAGTCGAACCCGCAAGGGGATATGCAGCAGATGGTACCGGGTCTCGCTTCTACAATGGGAGGTTCAAACAGTGCCGCTATGGGAGGGTCGGGGAATTTCGATATGGAACAACTTTTGCGCGCTCAACAAGGTATGCTTAATCCGGCGATGAACGTTCCAATGATGGGACTTGGAGCGAACTTTTCGCAATTCTACGGGTCGTCCGGACTTCCTGCTGGTATAGGGACTGGTGGACTTGGCATGGGGATGGGACAGACCAACTCTCAATTTTTCCCAGGGTCTATGATGCAGGGCAATTCATTCCCGCAGCAAGATAACAGTCAGCACATGATGCAAAACCAGAACCCCATGGCTTTCCAGCTTGAACAACATCTACAACAGCAGCAATTACAGATGCTTCAACAGCAGCAGCTACTCATGCAAATGTCTGGAGCTCAAGGTCAGCAACCACCTTATGGAAGCGGAGGAGGGAGTGGGGATATTTCTGGCTTTCCGGCAGGGCCTGATTCGTCTTTTGCTTACAGCGACCAAAATACCTTCCATGGCAACCCTGGAGGATCTTAGTTATAACTAGCAAGCCACTTTCCAAAAAGGGCGGGTGAGCACTATTGCCTCCAAGACAGACAGTACGACAACCAATCCGGCTGCCTGAACTATGAGTAGCTGTAACCAGAGGGGATTTATTCATTGAGTTCGGAGCATAAGGCGTATTGTATGAGTGCATTTCCTGGAAGAAGTGAACATATAATCATGTAACTGTAACCCATCTTGAAGTTTTATGTTACAGTAAGTTCCTACCAAATGGGTTTCACTTGCGGTGTAGAATATTACAGCTTGGTACCCCAACCCTATTTAATGACGTTTCAATTTCAGGTCTGCGCTCATAGTCTATGACTGCGCAATGGAAGATGTTTCCACACGAGTTTGGCCTTCTATCCCGACCGAGCGCTGTACAGCAATTGGCCGGTCGTTGGAAAGTAAGTTTAGAAGATTCTGGAAGGAACAAAGCCGTGGGTCGCCAACGTCTCTTCTTTCCATTCACGAACGAAAAGGGGTACATCTGCTGTCTCAAGAATGCCCACAATACTTGGAATTCGTTGCGTTCATATTTCCTTGGTTTTGATCGTCAACACACTCTATTCCGTTGCTCTTGCTTGGCCGTTCGCTTTCATTCCATCATCACGTTTTCTCTCTTCGTCAAATTTCAAAATGGCATCCATCAGCAGTACCGACAGCAAACCTATGCCTCGGCTTTCCCTGCCGGAGCCGATCTTTTCGATCACTCCAGGCACATGGGCGTATGATACCATGAGCCGCCGGATTGATGCCGAAATCCTACAACGCACATGGGACGACAATCGGGAAATTTGGTCACAACCTGCCTTCATTGACGTCAAAAAACGTTTCGAAGCATTGCGATTGGAGCTCCAGACTGCCGCCGACACCAAGCTGACGTATTTGGATCCCCTATCGGAAGACGCATCGGAAGAACGCAAGCAAGAATGGAATGAGTGGATGAATATTGTGAGTCCTTTTGTTGAAAAGGATGATACGTGGTTGTCCGCTCCCTGGATGGTCACAGAGTTCTATGTTTATCGAAAATTGATGCAGTGCTTGGACTATTGGAATCCAGAGTCCCCGGGGTATATGTATGATCCATTTTCCTCACAGAAAGATGCGGGCCTGTCGTCTTCTGTAACGTCAGCGGAAGCTATGCTGGCAAAGATTCCGGATCTCCCCAAGAATGCTGCGGGCATCGAAATTGCGGTATCTATTGCCTTGTGGGGCAACAAAATGGACTTGAGCCTATGGCCAGCGGATGCGTCTACAGCAGATCAAGATGTCTTTTCTGAGATCCTGGACGCTGCCACCGAAAATCTTTTGCACGACGATACGGAAGTTTTGGCAGCCCACTGTGACAAGCTACGATCCAAAGGGGGCGGTATGGTGGATATTATTGTGGATAACGCCGGCTTTGAGCTCGTCACAGATTTGGCATTGGCACAGCACTTGGTGGAGTCCGGTATTGCGAAAACCGTCACTTTTCAACTCAAATCTCATCCAACCTTTGTGTCGGACGCGCTCGAAAAGGACCTCCTCCAGACAGTTGAACACTATGTTAATATTGATATGGATAAATTCCCGAATGCTCACAAAGCTGGTCTCGTGTGGCACAAGTTTCTAAGTACAGGTCAATGGAAATGTAGCGAGAATAGCTTTTGGGTTCAGGGTGCTGCCATGTGGGAAATTTCTGCACATCTTCGAGCAGACATGTCCTCGCGGTGTGAATTAGCCTTTGTCAAGGGTGACGCCAACTATCGACGTCTTCTGGGTGACCGTCGTTGGCATTATACCGCACCATTCGAGGAGGTTGTCGGGGCTTACTTTCCCTGCCCGGTGTGCGCGCTACGAACTCTGAAGGCTGAGCTAGGATGCGGCATGGATGCCAATCAAGTAGAGCGCGCCTCCAAAATGGATGAAAACTGGATGGTCAATGGTCGTTTTGGTGTCGTCCAGTTTGGGTATGGTTTCGATGAACCCACAGATTGATCGATTTTGCCGAATATTCTCAAGTGTACCAAAAGATTTCTGGAAGTGTCTTTCTACACAAATCTCTCCTCGAAACAGAAATATATACTTACAGTTATACAAATTTTTTTTTGTGGTAGCACTCTCCCCAAGCGCACACAGACTTGGATCGTAAAATTGCTGCAAACCCGTCGACATCCACTCTTCATCCGTCGCTCCTTCCCAGCTGACTATTTCGTGAGGCGTCCCGCAGCGATATTGCTGTGTCGGATATTTCTTGTCCGTGGCAATAATCTGTGCTTCTGGAACTAATTGGCAAGTATCTTGTAGATACCCAACCATCCTGCGAACTTCGTCAATTGTCACTACTTCGTGTTGCTGGTGAGCGATTTTGAATAGCATTTGGATGCGGTCCGGAACAGGAGCGTTCAGAGCCAGAGATAGGGCCGTCAACCAGAAAAGGAGGGGTTGCGGTTCATCCGTTGATTGCTGGTGCTTCCGTAGAGCTCCCAAAGTCACTCTATCCAAAATATGCCCAAACTCGATCGTGCCTACCATGCCCAACTTATCGTTCGCATCCACCTGATGTTGTAGCGATTGGCGAACCTGATATACCAAATCATGATACGTCGCTTGGCCGTCAGGAAAAACGTCAAACAAGTCATTCGACACTTTGGAAAATACGGATAGGTTCAGTTCGGAGTTGGCGATGCGCAAGTCATCCATTTCCAGGGGATCAATTGCTGCTTCTTCCTCGATAGCATCCCGAACCTTGTTCTTATTTGATGTCCCGTACGAAGACCTTACCAAGGAGGCAACAATTAAGCCAATCGCGGAGAGGAAAATAGTCCCAATATTGTCAATGAATATATTCGAACTATCACTTGTTGTTTTCTTTGTAGCACCTGCCGCAGCAAACGCGACATCTTTAGACATGTTTGCCGCAGCGGAAGAGAGGTAGCGAAATTGGTAGAATGCAGATCTGTGGCTGACCACCGGTAGCTTTTGCTGGAAGTTTTGAAAAAACGTATTTGTCGATCGTTGCGGGGTAGCACAGTTTCCTTTCGACAAAATCTGCCTGTGCCGCAGACAATTTACGGAGCGAGAACTATACATTTAGGCTTGGCTCCAGCACTAGTGAGCTGACCGTCTGCTGATTTGGTGTTTCTCTGTCTATTACAATTGGAGCCTTCTGGACGTATTTACAATGAATGCATTGACACAGTGGAATGGGCACGGCACGGCACGGCATTGCGATTGTCGGTTTATTTAGCCTCGGGACGAGAACAGACGCAACTGCGACTGTTTTGACGGTGAGGAATGACAGTCACGAAAAAGCGGTGGCACCCTAACCCTCCTCTCACTGCAAGGCCCGGCGGCGAATTAATGTAATGTAAGTAACTGACTGGGAATCTTTCTCTCTCTCTGTGTCGTAGAAGATGTTAATTTGGTAAATATATTCAAGATGACATGTATACGATAATACTGCCCAAATCGAAATGAGTGTGCGTCTCCTTCACGCTATGAGAGAGCCTTCTCACAAACGCAAAATTTCTCTCCTTGCTATCTGATGGCTGTCAAAAGGTGACCAATGTGTGAAGAGGGCGCAAAGACTGTAAGACCTGTATTGCTCGCAAAGTTGACTCCCCTTAAGACTCAGCGTGAATTAGCTCTTAACGATGCTGGAACGTCTAGCCGGGAAGATACTGCAACGGTTTCTTGCCAAGTACTTCGACGTCGAAAATAATGAAACCCTTACTATGGGAGTCTGGTCTGGTTTGGTCAGTCTTCAGGATCTTCACGTCAATATCGACCAGATAAATCCTTTGCTAGCGCAGAAAGGTATTCCCGTTAGAATACAGCAGCTTCACATTTCACGTCTAGAAATTACAATTCCATGGAGTCAGCTCAGTTTTAGTAGCGGTACGATGCGAAGCTCGGGCCAACGAAACGAAGCCGCCGAGGTTGTAGTATTAATAGACGGAGTCCATTGTTTGGCTAAATCCTTTTTTGATTTTGACGACATGGCAATCGCTGCAGACCGAATTGCTCAGCGCCAAAAAATACTCAAGGCGGGCTTACAAAGAGACACGGACAAGAGCACCTTTGCCGAAACATTGAAACGGCGCTTGCGAGAGGGGCTTCTTCAACAGCTCGCGGAAAGTCTCCAGGTCCATATTCGAAATGTGCATATTCGCTACGAAGATTCCAATCATGCATTTTCTTGTGGCATGGTTTGCGAAAGTTTGCATTTGCAGCAAGATGTTACGCCATCAAGCGAGGAGGCAATTCGGAAAGTTGTTCAGGTGAATCACGTCGGAATCTACTGGAATCCTGTTGAAAAGCCTAGGAATGGATTGCCAGTTGAGCAGACGTTTCTAGGCCACCTGCCAACTGATCAAATATGCCGAGCTTTGGATCGCTCCGTTGCCCGACGAATGCCAACGCTCCAGGCGAGCAACCCTCTGAACGCTCCGAAACACACGTACCTGATAGTTCCCATTGACGCGTCTGTACATTTATCATTTTCCACTGACCCCAGAGATTTTGAAACGCGCCCCGCACTGGAAGTGATCATTGAAGTTCCGGAACTAACGTTGGGCTTACGCGACTTTCAAATCTATCAAATAATCCGTCTTATCCACGACCTCAAAGAGCACAATTACCGGAAGAAGCACTATCGGCGTTTCCGTCCGTCAAGCCCAGTCACAGAAGATCCAAAAGCCTGGTGGCAGTACGCGGTTGCGGTCGTTCGGTATGAAATACGAGAAAATAGACTGCGTTGGTCTTGGGGACGTTTCCGTCGAAGGTTTGAACAGCGGAAGAGATACTGCTACCTCTATGAACGGATGTTGCGAGTCGAAATAGCAATGCCATACACTCCTATAGAGCGTAGCTCACTTGCTACTGAACTTTCTCTAGCACCTCTCAGTGCCACGGAGTCTCAGGAACTAGAGGACCTCGACAACGGGGTTCTTGGTGATTTGGATGTGCACGATATTTTGCTTTTCCGTCTGCTTGTCAGCAAGCGGATGGGATTGAAGAACAGCGGACAAGCTACAAATGGAAGAACAAATTGGTTTAGACGGACAATGTCTACTTTAGTCAGTGGAGATGACGAAGCGGAGGAGGAATACGAACGATTGCTTTCGTATTGGCAACAAAGGAGCACTTCGGAAAAAAATTGGTCAGATGCTTCCAGTGGCAAATTTTGTGTCGCTCTATCTTCTGAGATAAGAATTGAAAACGGCCGAACGCTGTTGTATTCACCAGTGAGTTCAACAATTGACCTTGAACCATTGCGTAGAATACAGGAATGTTTTCTTGAAATTTCTTTTACAGTGTTGGACGGCCGACTTTCTCTACTGCAGGACTTCGAGACTATCATATCTAATATGTCGCTCCTTGACTTTATCGTCTCAGAAGTGAGCTCGACGCGGCGCGAAAATATTTTGGTAAAACGAATACACAAACCAGGAATTGGCTTGTTTGATTCAAAACGTCTCGACGGCTCTGTTGGACCAGTATTTTCCTTGGTAGTCAGGAAGAACGCCGAAGACTCTGATGAATCTCATATCGAAGTTCAAGCAAGGATAGAGTGTACCGAGGCTCACTTTTCGCCCGAGGATATTTGGTTACCTTGCTTCAAGCGCCTGATGCAGCCTGTCCCTCAGCTTCAGCAAATGGCAACGTTCTGGTCCGAGCTAAGCATGGCTAACATCAATTCTTGGGCCTCAGATCGGCTAAGCCTCGTGGCAAAAGCACGGACAGCAGTGAATCAGCATCGAAACATTGATATAAATCTTGAAATTGAATGTCCGATCATCCGGGTTTCCGATGGAAAAGGCTGTGAACTTGTGTTTGATTTAGGACAAGCATACGTAAGAACTGAGAGGCTCGCCTCTTTTGGATCCAGTAACTTGTCCACTTTTGCTGAGATGGATGACCGAATGCTTTCGAAGGATCGCCGATTTTCCTATCAGCAGAGAAATCCGCTCATTTCACGCGATGTCGCTTCCTTCAAAACTCCTCCACGGCTTTCTACAGCAGCCATAGAGCTTCCGACATCGCCAACGAGGACAGACTACGTACGTTTAGGATTCACGGAAAATATGGATCGCGCAGACGACAATCTGAACCTTATCAACCCGACAAGGTTGCCATTTTCAACGAAAGTCACTTCAATCGCTAGCGCCGACAGCGATCGGTCCTACCGGCACCAATATCGGGGTCAAATGGAAGCAATATTTTACGATGTTTTCGAAATGCGTCTCGTCACTGGGACTGTTGTCTTAGGTGGGACTTCGCGAGATGTGCACAGGATATGTCATCCGGTCGACATGCGTGCGGCAATCCACAAATCAATCATTCCCGCCGACCATACATTATGCCGCCTAAAGCTATTCTGCGATATGGAGGATATTTCTGTAGATCTTTCAGAGCCGATTGTGTTTGCTCTAGGACGCTTTTTCAATGTCTGGAAATTGGTTTTGTCCACTAAGGTATCAAAAACTCTATTGCTGACATCGAACTTGGGAGTAGAGTCCATTCTACCCAACCTTCTGTCAGAAGTAGATGTTTCTGATGATGACTTTGATGAAAATGGTTTCTTCGATGCATTGGAGAGCGAGTCATTTAATTCCCCCGATGCAGATGCTCTCTTCAAAGAGCATTGGGTGTCAGAAACTACGAACTTACTGGATGAAGGTGTCAAGTCTGTTACAAAAAGTGTTCGAAGCCGACGTCGACGCCCGAGATCTGTTTCTGACGTATCTTCACTATCCGAAAGTTCGTTGGCGAGGCGTCGCCTCACGAACCAAGGAAACGGGAACATTTACTTAAGTGCTGAGAACCTTGCTATGTTAGAAGAGGCTGATGAGTCAGGTGGTCTCGATGAAGAAGAGGATGATTACTCCTTTCATTCTGCCTATTCATTGAGCCACTTGTTGACACTTTCCGAAAACGTACAAACAGATATAATCCAGGCAGTTTCCAATGTCCATCGTTTGAAAGACAAAATATATGGCACGGGTGTCTCATCTAGCGTTGGCAGTTTTGTGTCAGTTGATGAAGTGAAACGGAGCTTGACGATGCGCAAGGCGCTCCGTCTCGAACTTGGGAGAGCTACAGCAGAGTTGCAAGCTCTGCGTGATGCACATAAAGATCTTTTGTACCAAATTAAAATCTCATCCAGCGACGAGAACGAAGGAACGCCACTGAAGAGCAATCGTTCCGGGCGCGTGTCAAGATCGATTGAGGTAGCATCAGCCTTACTACAAACTCGGAAGCAGCCTACTTTCGCCGATACTGATGCAAACCTTGAACACACTCTTGTTCGTGGACTAAATCGTGATCTTCTTCAGATCTGGTTGACGTTGCGTTGTGTTTCAATTCGGTTCGTTGTTAATTCAGGTACTGACGGTTCGCTTGAATCGTCCAATACCTTTGCTGTCAAGATCGCCAACAGTAACCTCGTTCGGAGGCAAAGCGCTATTGCTTCGAGGTATTCTTTTAGCCTCGACAATGTAAGTGCAATTCATGAAAACGATGTGGACCCAGCTCTGGACCGGTGCTTCATCGTTGGCGGATCCAGCAGTGAGACTTCTTCGAAGCTTCTTCCGTCGCTATTCCCTCAGTTCATCTCTTCACTATCGATGGAAAACAAATTTTTAAGCGGGGCGGTCTGTCTGCAAAGAAAGAGACAGGCGATGTCTGGAAAGTCGTCAAAGATGGACAAGATTCGGATAGCTTTCGGCGATATTGAGCTGAAAGGTCACACCAACTCCTTGCGTTTGATCCAGCAACAGATGTCATCGTTATCTTCAGTTTTTCGAGTTACAAGTACTGAAGTATACCGTAAAATGCCCAAGACTCAAGAACGAATGCTTGATGGATATTTTGATGTAGGCCTTCGGATTTCTTCGCTGAGGCTCGTCTTTGAGGACGAGGAAGGGCATTTTGCTGCTGCCACTGCATTGACCGAAGTGGATATAAACTTTAGCGGTGCTAGCTTCGGGCGGCAGTTTCAAGATCGGAGTCAGCTAGACATACGCCTTGGCAACTTTCAGGTTTTAAGCATAGAGGATCTAGATAGTGGAGTCGGGAATGAATTGGTTGCGAAACAAGATCTCTACAATCCTTTACTGAGATTGCGGCTTCGACAGCAAATCGTTCCTAGAGGAGAACAGGGTGGTTGGGTGGTAGGTCAGTCATCCACCATGGCCCTTCATTCTAGCCTCGACGAAATCAACATTCACCTTGGTTTACGAATGGATTCCATGGAGTCCCATCTGTCCTTCTCCACCCTTTTTCGACTGTCGAAATCAATCTCCTTCGCGACAAAGGCGTTTGGAAAGTGTCCCACCGTGGGACGTCCCTCGCTTCACACAGTGGACTCCGGTGATTCTAGTTTGCTCTCTTCGGTACCGGTGCGTTGGCGCGTTGATGTCTCGATGAAGAAATTTTTGATGACTCTCGAAAGCTCGGGGGCTTTTCTTGAAACTGGCAGAGAAAACCAGATGGTATTGATGGCTACAGCGAAGTTAAACTGTTCGCTTCAACCTAGTACCACAAAATGTCGTGAAGGGAAGTTTGGAGTTGAAGTTAAATTCACTATCGCAGACTTCTCCATTTCTGTCGTAACTGAGGAACTTCCCGTCCTTGAACCCATATCGATACACATAGACCTGGTTGCTTTCCCCAAAGCTATGCAGTTCGCTCCCTTCACGCTACCGAAAGATTCTCCTTGGAGCGACCAGACTACCCTTAGTACACCCACTGGGCGAATTACGTGGAAGGTCGACTACTTTCAAGACAAACTGCCTATTTCTATCGCAGTCGCGCTGTCGTCCACCCGGATAAACATCTCGCCTTCGAGACTTGGACTCCTACATTCGGCATTGGAAGATTTAGCTAGATGTTCAGCAACTATTCGACGGTCACAGCAATTGGTGTCTAGGCCTGGATCGGAAGATCAAATCGGACGCCTTTACCTTGATCTGACTTGCGAAACTTTGATCATATCCTTGTATCCAGAGACTCGATTACTTAGCTCTCATGCCGATTCCAGAATTCTCGCTCTTTCGCTAGACTACCTTTGTGCTAGTTGGCAGAAGAGAGGCAAGGCCAAACGCTTTGCGTGTGGTTTAAAGACACTTTGCATTGACGATATGTCCTCTCCACCTGGTATGAGAGCTCTGTACGGAAGTCGAGCCGAAAGACAGCTTAAATCTCGAATTGAAAGTACGATTAATCACTTTCCCAGCTTCTTTATGATGAGAATCGAGAACTCTGAAGCAGATGGCAAAAAGTACTTTGAGATCGATTTTAGTATTGGAACAGTTCATTTGCTTTTTCTTCCGAGCCTCGTCCAATCGATCAAATCATTTGTGATTTCGATTCCTTCGCTGAGCGAGAGGAAACTACGATCGCCTGAATCTAGTTCCTCAAGACATGGATTGAGATCGCTTTCAACAGCAGTGGGAATCTATTCGGTGACGGTTGTATCGGATATTTTTGAATGCTTTCTGTCCTCACAAGACATACTCAAGGCTATTCGAGAGACGCCCAGAACAAGCATCGGCGTTGTCGTGTTGAGGCAGAGGGCTGACATAGAGCTTCAACTGGAGATTGTGTCCTCCGATCATTTGGTTGAAAGGTTTCTCGATGAAATTGAACTGAAACAGCGTGTTGAAGGTTTCTTGACTGCTGGAAAATCAAGTACGAAGCAAGTTTCGAGCGTTGTTACCGCAAATTTGGAAGCTGAGGTGCACCAGTTCCAGGTTCTCCGGACGACAATAAAAAGTATAGATAAAGGTGAAGAGACTGACGTTCTCCAGTTCTCTGTTACACCGCCTCAATGGGGTGAGCAACGCATTTCAAATGAGTTCAGTTTTCGCCTTCTACATCAATTAACCGGTGCGTGGTCACGTGCTGGTCGATTGTCTGTTCAGACGTTTTCATTTTCGAACGCATTCGAAATGAAATTTGAGTTCGTTGACATTTTGCTTTACATCGCGCAAAGTTCTGGCGGCATGACTGATGCATTTCAATTCACCGTTTGGCCCATAATTGAAGCTTTGAGCAAAAATTCTGGGCCCAAAAGGCTCTCTGAGGAAAATTCAAATGATTCTGGCTGCAATGCGATTGTCGATGCGCTACTGAAAGGTCTATCGGTTGCTTCGATTCGTGGAGAAGGGATACAACTCACGTGCGTCCCAGGTGGTGCAACGCGATTGACAGAGTCCCCGATCATCAAACTCGAAGTGATGCGTGTCGCGTTTGGTTGCGCTGGGGTGTCGAGTGCAACAGAGCTAGTAAATCTCCCTGTAAGTGGCACTTTCCAGGATGTCGAACAGACAGATAAAATAGGACAGAACTTCGTTTTCGGAGCATGGTCGATGTTTGAAGTTTCAGCTCATTACCATAACCGCCGCTTGGTAGCTTGGGAACCATTTATTGAGCCTTGGAAAGTCAGTATTTTCGGGGGAATGGATTTATGTTGCCCGACAACTTTATTGCCTAGTAAGCACGCTGCTACAGCATCCGACTACACAACTGAAGACGGCTTTGTCACTAGCGTCTATAGTCCTGGTGGAGGGAGACTTCAAGAAATTGGAAGACTCCTGCGGTCACCGTTTCGTGGGGGGATCTCAGCTTCTGGACAAGGAGTTACTAATTCGTCTGAGATGCTACAAAGTGATATCGACTTTTGTTATCTGCTCTTGCTTCACTCCTCCGAAAGTTCTGTTCAGGGCGCATATTTGCCAACAAACGAGCTCCACTGCACCGATGCGAGAAAATGCTTGCCGTCAGATCAACCTCGGAAATGGGTAAGTCACTTTGGCTATCCTCAAGACAAGATATCGCAAGCGAAAAAGATAAAGAAGCACGCGTCTATAACCTTGCTGGGCTCCGACATCACTCCGCTGAACATCAATATAACTGGTGCCCTGATTGAAAACGTATGGGACTACATACGAAAGGACCAAGTAGATGCATCCAGGGGAGTGGCACCCCATTGGGTACGGAATGAGTCAGGCCTGGTACGTAGTTTTTAAATTTGAGATTGCCACACTTTCTTTTGCACCTGCAACTGATGCATTCCACCCTCTTAGACCATCCGTTTCCATGAGGTTCTTGACCCTGAGCGCGTGTTCCGTGGAGAGAAAGCACCAAAATGTATTTTACCTGACGGCTCGGAAGCACCGTTGTCGCTCAAGAGAACTCGGTCACAATCCTGCGATCCTCATAGAGCTTTTATTTTTCTTGAGCTTGGATGCGATGAAGATGTCTGCGGGAGAGAACATCAGAACACATCCCATACCAGTGGTGTTTCCAAAACTTCGAGTTTCTATTTCAAATCTACAACAAAGATTCCAGTAGACACTGTCGGCCTCAACAAATACCATCTCGACCGCAGAATCGAATCGCGGGAAGCCGATGGAAGGCTGGATCGGTCGAGGCCTCTTGGATGCGTTATTGTGCGCGTTGCTCTCCAGGGTGGAGTGAAAGTAGTGTCTGTTGAATCTCCCCTTGTTGTAAAAAATTTGTCGATAACTGATATCATCTGTGAGGCCCGAGATCGTGACAGTTCGACGCTGCTGTGGCGGTCTCTAGTGCCAGGCTTACAAAGCAAAATATTTGGTTCTGCTGCGGGAAGGACAGTACCTGTCCCTGTTGACCTTGTCCCGTATGTTCATGAGAGCTCCTGCTGTTTCTCAGTTCTTTCCGTGAGCGGCTGTCTCGAGAGTGACTTAAGCACGGTTCCTAGCAGCCGACCATACGAAGGCCTAATGCGACTGCCAAAGCCGTATACACGTTCTTCACTTGAGAAGGGGGTCGTCGACGAGATCCATCTCCGCGTGGCATCCTTGATGCTTCCAAGCAAAGTGTTCAATGATGTCCCTCAGTACTTAAATGGGTGCTCTCTTAGAATCGGATCGATTTCACTTTCAGCGACGGCGTACCAGCGAAGAAAAACTGTGATGGACGTTCCAGAGCAAAGAATGGTCTTAATAAGACCAGAAGTTGTGTTCCGGAACCATCTGCCCGTGCCAATTTGTGTCCAGGCCCGACCGAGACCTCAATCGCTAGAGGAAGGACCGCCACCATCAAATTTATGGGTAGACCTTGGTATTTTGAAATGTGGCGAATTCGCTGGTTGGACTGGCGTTGGTCCTTACGACTTCTTTGATATCCGGATTCTGATCATCGAAAAAGACGGAGGACCGAGCAAGCAGTTTCCGCAATGGAGCCATTCTGTACTTGTTTTTTCAGCCGTGCCAGAACAGTCCTCGGGGACTAATCGAGTAGGAAAACAGATCAAAGCAATGTACAAGCTGAGACTCGAGGACTCAGTGGGAACTCCACTCACTTTGTCGGTACATTCAAGCCAAGGCGATAACAAGTTAGTGCCTTTAAACGAATCAAATGTTCGCCCTTTATCGGAGCGATTGCAGCCAGGTAATCGAGTCCTGAGTATCTTCGCACCATATTGGATTGTGGACAGTTCTGGTCTCGATCTTGAGTTTAAGCTGACAAAGCCTATTGCAGGACAAATTGGTCCTTCCGGGTCTCTATCGTGCATGGAGAACGACTCCTTTTCCACACATGGACTTGGGGAGCTTCTAGATGACAGCGACCTCATGTATCTGCCGTCAAGAGGTTTGTTCGAAATTTTGATGGCTGGCGAAGAAGAGTCACGCCAGATGAATGTTCGCCGACGTGCATCTCGAGCCACTGGATTCAACCCAAACACAGCTCCATGGTCGGACACAATTTCCTTGTCCCGAAGATTCGGCTCGTATCACGACACATACGTCCAACCAGCAAGGCGAAGCTCGGTCCATGATCACTCAAATACGGATCACGATTCTTTCGAACCCTTCGCCCTTCGTTCTCGTCTTGTTCGAGCCCCTGAATCCCTCGGAGGTCTCTTGGGAACAAAGATTATGCACTTTTTTTGTCGGTACTCAATATTGAACGAGCTCGGACGCGACATCGAGATCAAAACCTGTGGTCTAAGTCGAGGTGCTCCATGTGTCGTGAAATCCGACTGTTGGCAAAAGCCGTTCCATATCGAAGACTCACGTTTCGTGTCATTTCGACCAAAAGAATATGGGTGGGAATGGTCAGGACGTTTTCACGTCACATCCAAAAGAAGAGTGGAGATGACTTTCCATTTAAGACATACCATTAGAGACGAGTCTATTGGCGTAACAGTTGAGTGTGTCTCCCGCGAAGCATCTGGCACATGTACAGTCATCTTTCGACCTGCACTCCACCTGCCCTGTCGTATCGAAAACAAGAGCATGTTTCCCATAAAAATTTTCCAAAATCCTTCGATAATGTGCGTATGTGGCTTTGGCAGAGAAGGTTCCAAAGACACCGTGATTTTGCCATTTCATAGCTTAGAGTTTGCTTGGGACGAGCCTGAGTCACGTCGCAAATCTGTTCTCGTGAAGGCTGTCAATTTCAGCGCCAATCGCGGGGACGGCAATGCAAGAAACCTGGGAATCTTTGCTCTTGATAGCTTAACACCGGGCACTGTGCGAAAGCTTGAACATAACCTATCAGCCCAAGTTCTTGCCGATGGTCCAACCAAAGTCCTTCGAATCGTCGAAACCTCTGATGACGGGGGGCCCATACATGGAGAGTGTGAAGACGATCAACTTCCAAGTTATCAAAGGCCCTCTGCCAGTTTCCCCTATTCAATTACCGTGAAGCTGGCACACGGAATTGGTCTAAGCGTTGTCGACTGGTCACCACAGGAGCTAATCTATCTCAAATTGGAAGATATCCTTTTTGAGCAAGCTCGCAACAGCTTGGCGGAAAACACTGACGTGAGTGTTGGAAGTGTAGTTGTAGACAACTGTTTGTGGGTATCCCCCTATCCAGTTGCTGTTCGACTTGGGTCACGTTCCCGTAAGCGACGGCATAGAAGGCATAACGGGATTGCGATATCTTGGAGCCGTCCCTTGGTTCAGCGTGCGGCGTTTGGCGATCTGACCATGATTGAACGCATTGAAATATCTACTGAACCGTCAATAATAAGTGTGGACGGCAAGTTGGCCGAGTTTGCGATTGCGATGACAAGACAAGTTAAGAAAATGGGGTATAGTCTAAACGACCTCGATCGAATCGTTGTATCGCGTAACAGTGAGCTGCGAAAGCTTCTCACGATTGCTCTGCCCGTGGACGGAAACGCTTCAGCGATAGCCACGGACAAATCGCACGAATCACGATTATCAGACGACTTGTATGCAGCCGTCGACTGCATGGCAACACCAGCAATTGCTTCTAAACTTCGATCACGATTTCGCCCTTTGACGGCGAAAGGAGTTATTTCGAAGCGCATGGAATCAGCCTTAAGTCCCGCCCCACCACAGCACAAATACTATATCGAAAAATTACGAATATCAGCTACGGCTGCGGAAGTGAGCTGGTCAGGTTCATTACCAGTCGCGTTTTCGTTGCCCCGCTGGATGCGACCAGCGTTGACCTTTGAAGGCTTTCCACTTTTTTTACGACCCTACTCGGTGTCTCATTCATACGGAACGGCCGAAGAACACTTACGGGCCTTGAAATCTCACTACATTAGTATTTGGAGGGTATTTGATTTGGTTGTTGGCCTGGCAAAACCGACATTTTTGATACGGGCGTGGTACTTTACCACTCGGGACATTCTGGCGACAGCACTAATGAGTCTATCAAACGGAGTCTACAATGTTGGTGCAAAGCTGTTCCCGTTGTCGTCTGCAGAGCACAATGTAACGGATGCGACTACACAAGAAAGTTGGCTTAGGCATCCTTATTGGGGCTTGCACTCATGGCGGCATCCCATTGTACAACGAATGTTCTATGTTTGCGCTGGAGGAATGGCAACATCCGCCGCGTGGTTGCGATATAACGCTGCTAGACATGTAGGTGGCTTGGTCAGGGCACGTAATCCGCGACTGTTCGCCTCCACCGGGGACGGCAACGACTTGTTGGTAGAATACGTGGAAAAAGGTGAAAACGCCGGCAAGGCCTTACTATCGCGAGTCCGAATGGGGTCGCACCTGGGTGAAGGCTACGTCTATCACGTGGAAGATGCTCACCGACAGGGATTGAGCAAAAACACAGAGATGGGACACGCAACAATGATTTTAATGTTGACGTTCGATCGCATCGTACTGTTGAACGGTGAATTAGACAGCAATTTTTGTCAAGTGGTTTGGGAAGTGCTCTTTTCCGATTTGGTGCATTTACAGTTAGTCATGGTAGCTATCCCTGCAAACGGCAATGATATAGATTCTACGAGCTCAAGATATCAAGCCATTCGTCTTTGGTACCTTGCAAACAAGCCACGTCAATCACCAAAGCTCGACGAACAGCTGCAAGCTTTGGCTGGCTTGGATGCAATGGAATGTCACTTGGTGTTTGTGCCCCGTCGAGATGTAGGTATGTTGTTGGGCAAAGTCAGATTGGTTAAGGCACACGTATTAGACTAGAGCGTCTGCTGGACACATGACTATCATGCTAACTTCACTATCAAGCATAGCTAGTACGCTTGAATGTCCAAGGTAGCGCGTCCGTAGAGAAGTAAAGATTTCTAAAAATTCACATGGGTCGAACATTAGTGTTTGCGTCTAGGTTAGCTGTAAGTTAGATATTCATTTTTGCCAAATTATACCTAACAGTAAATTTGGTATGAGGCTCGATTCTGTGTAAGATTTGTTGCTGGGTCAATTTTTTCATCATTAGAGAAGCCGATCGAAGTCCATCCTTTTAACATTCTACAATTCCGTTGGGTTATGGCCACCTAAAACCGTTATGTCAGGTGTGTTTTGGCATCGTTTTGAATAACAGCTTATTTATCATTTTAAATCGCAACTTGATTCATTTAACTAGAAAATCATTCCTGAGATCTTTGTCCCCGACAGAAAAAAGATGGGTTACTTTACAAAAAGTGGACTCACTGTCAATAACCTTGAAGGAAAGTGAGAGACGAGAATTTTTTTATCAAGCAAGGAACGATCATAATCTCCCTCGAGACCAGACTTGCGTGATCCAGACTTGTCTTCATGGAGAAACAAATGGTAGACCAACAACATCGGCGGTCGCATATGTTTGTATTACGGTCATCGATGCACTTTGTACTGAGGGCCTTTCTGGTGATATGGGCGCTCCTCTCCGCAACTACGACCACTCTGCTGCACTCCCAAAATTCCTTCTCCATTCTTCCCGCGGACGTCGCTTACTACATGGCTGTGTCGGGAAATAATTCAAATTCACAACAGGAGGAAAGGAAGGATGAATACAAGCTCCACGTGGATAAGGCCTATCAAAAATACAATTTTGAAGTCGATACTCCGACAGCTCCGGTTTGCTATCCGCTAAGGGCTAAAGATGTCGACTTTACCCTTGTGACGCAATTATCTGATGACCGTCTCGCTATGATGCGACCGCACTGCAAGCGCTGGGGAAAGCATACTATTTCTCTGGCAATTGGAACCAACGAGAGCCGAGACACCGTCGAGCAGGCATTGTCAAAATCGGGTTGCGATACAGCTTTGATCACATTAAGTATTGTGCGCGACTTCGATTCCGATCAAAAGTACCCTGTAAATAAATTGCGGAACGTTGCCATGTCCCAGGTCAGAACAAGCCACGCAGTCATCATCGACGCGGATTTCGTTCTCTCGCCGAATCTTTACGAGACCCTTCACTTACACAATAAAACTCTGGCCGCTGACTCTACGAATGCTTTGGTGATTCCATCGTTTGAGCTGCGGAAAGCTTGCCGACGACGAAACAGGCGCTGTATCACCATGTATTCGGCCATGGTTCCACGCAACAAGGACGGGCTTTTGGAGCTGTACGACCCGATGACGGAAGACTCTGCTGGATACGGTATCGCCCAATTCGACATCAGGGGCAATTACCACGGTCACGCGAGTACGCGTTACGCCGACTGGGCGAGCCAGCCGGCCGAGCAACTGTTGCCCATTGAGTGTGTGACCTCCGACCGGTACGAGCCTTACCTGGTCGTCCGTCATTGCCGAGACCTTCCGCCATTTCAAGAAGCCTTTGTTGGGTATGGCCAGAATAAATTGACTTGGATGCAACAAGTCCGCCGGAGGGGCTACAAGCTGTTTCAAGTGGGTGAAGTATTTGCGGTTCATCTGCCCCACAGCAAGTCCCCGGCGTTTAAACAGTGGCATATGGTTGGCAAAGCAAACCGTAGCTTGCTGGCCGTGACGACAATTGCGGACGCATTCGGACTCTGGATGAACGAAACCGTGCCAGATTTCTCACAAGTTCCGTATTGCTCATAGATCAGAGAGTTATATTACAGAGTGGGATTTTCCTTGGCTTGGAGGATTCTCTATTGATACAGCCCTACCCGTGTTTGACCGTTGTACCGACTCTTTTCGAACTGTAAATATAACATCTATCTTGCAGTCTCGATTTTACGCAAGAAATGACATTGGAGCAACCCATGCACCTTATACTGAAGAGATGTACATCCAGTGCTGAAGCTCCTATGCGTGGTATTTCCTACATGCAGTTACTGTTAATAGAAAACGACCTAGTAAAAGAGGCTTGAGGTGGGACTTTTGTTGCGGTAGGTGGACTAATTGTTCCTTACAGTTACTGTTAGTTATGTTAGATATTCGAACTATTAACAGTCACTTCCAAATGGATCTCGCTGAAGAATCGTATATTATACATTTCGATTTTTTGATAGCAACAAGTTGAAGTTCCTTATCGTAGGTTGTTGGGCAGACAGCCGTGTCCTACAAGATATCCTCGACGAACGTGAAAACCTCTCCGTATTCGAACCGACGAGATCTCTCTCGTAGGCAACGCGGCCTTGGGTGTCAGGCGCGTCGACCCTCTTCCAAAGCATACTCTACCGTTGTTGACATTGATTACGGTGCATCGGTCGCTCTCGACATTCCATCACCAACTACCACCGATCGAAGCGTCCCTCGCATTACAGTGCCTCTCTCTAGCGCAGTGTTTCGGGAAGGTTCGGTTGAGTTATTCGGATTTACTGGTCTGGTAGCTGTCCTCACAATACTCTCCCGTCTTTCGACGCGTGACGAACTAGTTCGGAATCACTGTCATTCCATTCATCCCACCTTGGGTCGTACTCGCTTTCCCCTCGTTTTCACATACACACACACACGTCCACTCATGACTCTCGCTACCATCGGTACCTGCTGGCTGCTGCTGTCGGCGATGATCCTTACTAGCCAGACCTCTTTCGCGTCTTCGGCGACGAAACCTAAAAGCCAGGCAAAGCGTCTCACGCTGGACACGATGTACCCCGGACTCCGCAAGATGGAGTACGCCGTCCGTGGCAAGGTGGTGATTGCGGCGGACCAAATTTCCGATAATCTCGCTTCCGGAAAGTCCTACCCATTCGATCACATTGTCTACACCAACATTGGCAATCCCCAGTCGGTGGGACAGCAACCCTTGACGTGGCCCCGACAAGTCCTGGCCTTGGTGGATTTGCCCGACGCCGTCGGCATCCAGCACCCCGATATTCTCCGTTTGTTTCCGGCAGATGCCGTTGCACGGGCGAAGGAAATCAAAGAAGGATTGGGGGGACACGGATCGGGCGCCTATTCGCATTCCAAAGGATGTCGCGCCTTTCGTCGCGACATTGCGGCCTTTCTCCAAGACCGCGACGGCGGACTGCCCGCCGAGCCCGAAGATATTTTCATGACCAACGGAGCGTCGGCCGGAATCAACATGATGCTCAACGCTCTCGTCGCCGACTCTTCCTGCGGAGTCATGATCCCCATTCCTCAATACCCCATCTACTCGGCGACAATCGACCTGTTGGGTGGACAGAAAGTGGGCTACTACCTGAACGAAGCCAACGGGTGGGAACTCAATATGGAAGAACTCGAGCGATCGTTACAGGAAGCTACCGAACAGGGAATCAAAGTGAACGCCTTTGTTTTGATTAATCCGGGGAATCCCAGTGGAACGGTCCTCAGCCGCACAAATTTGCAAGATATTGTCCGCTTTTGCGCCAAACACAATCTCGTTTTGTTGGCCGACGAAGTCTATCAGGAAAACGTCTACGACGAAAACGCCGAGTTTGTTTCGTGCAAGCGCGCAGCCCACCAAGTCGGTCTCTTGGAGGACGACGGCATTGAATTGGTCAGCTTCCATTCGATCAGCAAGGGCGTCTTTGGCGAATGTGGCCGCCGTGGTGGCTACATGGAACTTGTCGGATTCAACGCCGACGTCAAGGACGAACTTTACAAACTCGCCTCGGCCAACCTATGTGCAACTGTTTCTGGGCAAATCATGACGAGTCTCATGGTGCGGGGACCGGACCAGGGAGACGTTTCGTACGAAAGTCACCAAGCGGAAAAGAAAGCCATTTTCGAGAGTCTCCGTCGTCGTTCCAAAATTGTCAGTGACGGTCTCAACAATATTCCGGGGATTTCCTGTCAGACCGCCACCGGTTCCATGTATTGCTTTCCGTCCGTCGAAATGCCTAAAGGCGCCTTGCCGGCAGCCGAAAAAATGGGAGTCTCTCCCGATACGCTGTACTGTATGAGCCTCCTGGAGCGCACCGGGCTTTGCGTCGTACCGGCTTCGGGATTTGGTCAACGCGAAGGACGCTACGGCTTCCGTACCACCTTTCTACCGTCCGAAGACGAAATGGCGAGAGCAGTCGAACAAATTCGGGAACATTACCATGAGTTTTGTGAAATGTACGCGTAAATTAACAAAAAAAACTAGGAATTTTCTGGCGAATCAATGCAATAGTACAGCTTTGATTAAGACATTCTTGGTTACAACAAGTGCAGGGAGGTACATGGCCCCTCTCTTTGGTTGCGTAATATTCCTCTAGTGCGAGCAAGGTTCAGTGAGCTTGTTGAACGGTAGCACAAAGGCAAGCGTTTAGGGACTTGTTGGCGGAATTGTTGATCGGAAACGGAAGCACATAGGGAAGCGTCGATGGACTTGTTGGCGGAATCGTTGATCGGAAACATTAGCACAAAGGCAAGTGCATAGGGATTGTTGGCGGAATCGTCGATAGGAAACGGAATCACAAAGGCAAGCGTCTAGGGACTTTTTGGCGGAATCATTGATCAGAAACGGTAGCACATAGGCAAGCGTCTAGGGACTTGTTGGCGGAATCATTGATCAAAAACGGAAGCACAAAGGCAAGCGTAAGACACTTGTTGGCGGAATCGTTGATCGGAAACGGTAGCACAAAGGCAAGCGGAAGTAAGGTTGTTGGCGGAATTGTTGATCGGAAACGTTAGCACAAAGGCAAGCGCATAGGGACTTGTTGGCGGAAACGGTAGCACAAAAGCAAGCGGAAGTAAGGTTGTTGGCGGAATTGTTGATCGGAAACGTTAGCACATAGGCAAGCGCATAGGGACTTGTTGGCGGAAACGGTAGCACAAATTACTTGGAAATGGAAGTAACGGTAGTACAGTGGTGGCAAGGATATGTGAGCCTGTGGGGTGATTCTGTTGCTTGGAAACAGTTGCACTCAGGAAAGGATCTGTGAGCTAATTGGCTCATTTGTTGATTGGAAATAGTAGAATACCTGGATATCTGCTGCTATCCGTGATGCAGGCTGCGAAAGTCTTGTGCTGTAAGTGGTGACTTTTGTATTGCCGGTAGTTCTGTTATTTTGCGGTACACGAACTACCGGCAATACAATTTTATGAGCGATGTTGGTGTGATCACAACAATTTGATATTGAAATTATTGCTCTATCTGGAAGTCGGCAGGCTCTTGAGCAGGATGTTCGAACTTTTTATATAGGGATTGTATACTCTAATGTCGCAACGGCTCTTGAATACGTCATATCCGGGTGTTTCACATACAATCTCAAAATTTTATTGACTGTCAGGAACTCCTCCCACTCTCATCCAAAGCTTTCTTTATTGTCTGTTCTTACGAAACTCTTGGTACCTTCGTCGCGGCACATTCGCCCCATGAAATTTGCGCTGCAGAGGCGTCCACTGGGTTCTGGTCGGAAAGCCGTAGCCTTTGTGAGCTGGAGTTGCCTGCTCCACACCACAACGTTGGCGATGACGGTGGTTCCGAAAAACGTCGTGGTAGTCGGTGGCGGCGTCCAAGGTACCTCGGTAGCCTACCAGCTGGCGTTGCGGACCCCTGCGTCGACGACCATCACGATCTTGGAATCGCAACAGCCCGCCTCGGCGGCCTCCGGAAAGGGCGGGGGCTTTATGGCCCGCTCCTGGGGGGATGGATCACCGACGCAGGGTTTGCACGAACTGGCCTTCGACATGTACAGCGATCTAGCCCAGACATTGGGATGCGAGTCCTACCGGAAACTTCCCGTCTTATCCGTAAGCCCCGGATACAACGGTATGAAGGCAGCGCGGAAAAATAAGGACCTGGCCAAGATTATACCCGGCTGGCTGGACGGAACAGTCGGACGTGTGGGGAGTATGGGTGGCGGTGAGGACACTGCTCAAATTACGCCCCAGGAATTCGTAGAAAAGATGCTCGAACACCAAAGTCGTATTCAAGTTGTACTGGGAACGTGTTGGGGGGTTGAGACGGATCAGGGATCAGAACGAGGCTCTCGCAAAGTTGCCACGGTCGAGTACAATCCAAAAGAAAATCCAGCAGAAAAGAAACTGCTGCCAGCCGATACCATCATTGTCAGTGCCGGTCCTTGGTCCTGCGCGGCCGAAGACTGGTTTCATGGCGCGGTTCAGTTACCCATGGAAGGTATCAAGAGTACAAGTATTGTCTGGAAGAAACCGGAAGGGAATGATGTTGATGCAACGGCGTTGTTCTGTGGCGAAGACGATCGGTTTGGAACCCACTGTAAGTACGACCACGGCATGGACTTTTGCAGACGCTAGACCACTTGCATCATCTATACGCTCCTGCAGCAGATCTCACACTGCACGCCAATCTCTGTGTAGTGGAAGTGTATCCCCGACCGGACGGTACAATCTACATTTGTGGAATTGGAGGTTCGGACTATGTTTCGAAAGAGGATTTAAAGGAAGGCGCGTTTCGTGAAATTTGCGAGGCCAACGAATTGCGCGTGGCGGCGGCAAAAGCCAGCTTTCAGGAAATGTCGTCCGTGTACAAGACGTCAGGAGAACTCGATCGATCTCAAGCTTGCATGCGACCTTGTCCTCCCGACGCTATGCCATACATGGGTTCAGTTCCGGGATACGAGGGAGCTTACATCAACGCGGGTCACAATTGCTGGTGCGTATGATGCATTTCTGACACACTGGCGGATCAAAAAATGTGACTCTACGGCAGTCAGAATGATAGCTGACTGATGCATCCTTCTTCTTTTTGTTGTTGACTACCATAGGGGAATTGCGTGGGCACCAGCTTGTGGCAAAGCCATGGCTGAGCTGATACTTGATGGTGAGAGCCGTTGCGTCAACTTGACACCATTTGATCCGGCACGATATACGCCAGACGCCCAACGGGGCACACGCGGACGAAAACAACGAGGGAACAACGTCGGGGAACAATGGTAGGAAAGGCTGTCACCGAAACTTGCTTGATAACTAGCTTCCGTAATCTTGTTGCGTCTTGGTTGCTCTGTTGTATTTGAAGTGTATTGACCGTGACAGAGAATTGTTCTTTCGTAGATGAGATATTGACAATACGGGTAGGTCGGGCAGGCCTCACTGTCCTCGTTTGCGACGTTTCGAGAAAGCCCCGCGTTATATTACGGTTGTGACTTTGAAAGTAGGATTCCAAACATGAATAACACAGCGAAAGCAGATATGGTAGGGTTGGAAACCCCAAAATCGCGGAAGCGCACGACGCGGTCAGTGACATCTTGAAGTTCAATGAAGAAATAGTGCCGATTCCCTGACGAAGCAAGATACGAAGACGTCATCGATGACGTCCAGGGTTGTTTGGTCGGTACGCATTCGCCACTGCCACTCCTTGCATCGAACACGTCATCAGCGTCGATACCACCGGGACCCCCCCTTGCGTACGGGACTCATCCGGGTCCGATCCCGGCATCCAACTACGACGACACTGCAGTCCAACTCTCGAAGCGGAACGATCGGATACCCCGAGGGAACCTCCTCCATTCCCCCCCTCTGACGTATCTGACTTTCGTTGCACTCGTCACGCAACCCGTCCCCCGTCCCGCCCCACGCGCACACACACTCTAACCAACCAACGGACCAAATCCAAACCCAATCTCAATAACCCCGGCCCGCCCCAACCCCCGACGACAAATCCCACGCCCGTTGTGGGTAGCTTGGCTTTTTCCCCCCCCCCCTCGGCACTCCCGGCAAGTGTGACACACTCGGACGGCATACCACAGCACAGTAGTTCTCCAGCGAGCCCAAGTCTCTCTCTCTCAGCGCCGCTGGACAACCAACCAACAAACAACGACAACGAGTATCAAACAACGACAAGAAGCCGTATCGACTCCACACCGCGCTGTCGAGTTTGCCACAAGAGAAACCCAAACCTCAACAACGTGTGTTTGGTGTAAGTGAGGGTTTGACCAGTGACGACGCACGGTACTTGCAGAGTTGTCAGTTCAGTATGATTTTCAACCCGCACAAGCTCGGGCTCCACAAAATTCTCAAGCACATTCCTCTCAATGCCATCTTTGATGCCCCGTACAAGCGAAAGCTCGCCAGAGCGGTGAATATTGCGGATCTTCGTTTGATCGCCAAGTCGCGTGCGCACAAGGTACGGGTGTAGTCGTGACGGGGCCGCTGCGCTGTGCTGCAAGCAACTGATGAACCAACTGACGAACTAACCATTTGACTAACGCACCCACTCACCAATTGCCTATCGTCGACTTTGTAGATGGTCTTTGACTACCTTGACGCGGGTGCCGATGACGAGATCAGTCTCCGGCGTGGCAAGGACGCGTATTCCGAATTCGAAATGCACTACAAGGTCCTCGCCGGAATCAAGCCTCCACTCGACTTGTCGACCAAGATCTTTGGCCAGGACGTCACACTCCCATTTTTCGGTTGTCCGACTGCCGGAAACCGAATGTTTCACTGGGAAGGGGAGACAGCGGCGGCCAAAGCTGCCGAACACCACGGAACCATGTACGGACTCTCTTCCCTCGCAACGACCGGTATTACCGAAATTGGCGAGCTATTCAACGGACCCAAGGTCTTTCAACTTTACGTCTGGAAAGACCGTGAACTCGTCAAGGATGTCCTCGCCAAAGCCAAGGAAGGAGGCTTCAACGCTTTGGCCCTCACCGTAGATTTCACTTGGTACGGAAACCGTGAACGTGATATCCGTAACGACTTTTCCATTCCACCCAAGTACAACATCACCCAGACCATTGAAGCCATCCGAAAGCCGGCCTGGACCTACGACTTTCTCTCACACGAACCTTACACCTATGCCTGTATCAATACCGACGTTCCGGCTGACTCACTCGCCGCCTTTGTCAACAGTCAGTTGTCGCCCGAGTTCAGCTGGTCCGATGCCGAATGGCTTTTGGGCGAATGGAACGGACCGGCCGCTCCCAAGGGTGTTGTCCGTCCGGAAGACGCCAAGAAAGCCATCGAAATCGGCTTCTCCAGTATCTGGGTTTCCAACCACGGTGCCCGACAGCTCGAAACCTCACCCGCGACAATTGACGTCCTCCCTTCCATTCGTGCAGCCGTTGGTCCAGATGTCGAAATCATTATGGACGGTGGTGTACAGCGCGGTACCGACATTTGCAAGGCCTTGGCCTTGGGTGCCGACGCGGTCGGTGTCGGGAAACCGTACCTCTGGGGACTCGCCGCTGGCGGTACCGCCGGTGTCATCAAGGCCTACGATATTCTCAAAGTGGAGCTGGACCGTGCCATGGGTCTACTGGGAACACCGACCGTCGCCGCTCTGAAAAAGGAAGGCCCTTCGCTCATCAAACGACGACCCGGTAGTGCTCGTGATTACCCCGACATGTACGCCTACGAACGTGGCTACGGAGGTGGTGTGGTATAAATTTGCGCGAAAGGCTTTTTTGATTTCGAGGCCCTACAAGGTCGTTTTTAGAATCGGGCAAGTCACTTCCACGTATCGGCACTTTGCTGCAGTGTCGTGTGCTTTTTCTAAAACCCCCATTCTAAGAGTATACTTTGGTCGCTAGTGAGACGGGAAAGGTCTAAGGGAGCAACCCACACCCGCGAGTTGTCTACCTTTGCCATAGTATTCACGTGTGTAGACGTAGGCAGCGAGATTTCTAGCCAGTACGTGTTGGAAGATCTACCGGGGAAAGTTTCGAAACACACGAAAGGATCGAGCCCAGCCCCAGTCTACCACGCACGGTCCCCACAAAGTTCACATTGGAAACGAGTGCTATCTTTATTTACTTTTCTTATTCTCGCCCAGGGCTGCTTCTAAGATGTTGGCTACTTCGTCGTTGCCTTCCTTTCGTGCCGTCTCCACCGGTGTATTTCCTTCCTTATCTTGTACCTTGAGTAGCTGTGTCTCCGAGGTCAGTGCGCGGGCTCCTTCCGCACTGTTATGAAAGGCGGCCCAATGTAATGCATTCCATCCTTCGACGTCGACTACAGCTGGATTGGCTCCCATGTCCAAGACGGCTCGAATGGCGCTCGCCGTGCCCTTCGCCCCTAATCCAGCCAGAATCATAATGGGCGTCCAGTGATCCGCTTTCGTTTGATAATTGCAATTCTTTTTGTTTAAGGCTTCCATCAGAGATCCGAGGTCGGCCTTGGCACCGGCATCCCAGGTATCCAACAGGATGTCTTCCAAAGACTTCTTGGCTTCCTTGTCTTTAACAGCCGTACCCGCATTCCGGACCACAATGTTTCCGGATCCATCCACGACTTCGTCGTCGGGCGTGAGATCATCCGCCGTCTTTTCGTCGAAAATCTTGTGCTCCGGCGCAATACCCTGCCCGAGGAAGAGCGCCTTGACGAGGGCGTTCTCGGCGAGGTTCAAGGGACCCATGACGGTTTGAATAGCGAGGCCTACGACCATGCCCTTGTACACGTGCAGACCCACGGTCAGCGCCACGCCGAAAAGGGTGGATCCGACCAAGGATCGCGCCGTCGATACCACGTGAGCACCGTACGCTACTTCAGTGTACTTTTTCTTGGCGTTGGGATCGGCAAACGGCTGTGTGTATGTGGAGGGTAGTTGACACGGTGTGGCGAACGAGGAAACCGAGTGAGGACGACGGCCTTTGTGTGGAAGCAAAAAGACAAGATCTCGCGCGTCACAAATAATAGATCGACACAAATCAACGAGACTACGAGAATCGCAGCAGACGTACCGTGGCTGCCGGGGGAACGTAAACGACCTTGTCGTCCTTGATTGCCTGGGCTTTGAGATAAACGTAAAGGACCGCCGAAACACAAACCACCTGCATAACGGCGTACGCAATTCGCAGCATATTCACGATGTTGGGATCCTCTCCATCAAGTTTGCGAGCCGCAAACATGACCGGAAGCATGACGAACATCTTGTTAAATTGCACCATCTTGCTGTGGAGCGAACGTCGTCGAAAAAGATGAGATGCCAAAAAACTAATGGGAGAAGTGGCCGCTTTCGAGTCCAGACTATGGAACTCTAGAATCTAATAGAATCTCGCCAAAGCGTAAGCAATAAATACTCGATTGCTCTACTACTTGCAATCGCTGGAAACAAGGAAGAGTCGTTGATCTACGGGCTTGCCCGAGCCGAACGCAATTTGGTTTACAGGTAATATTTGTCGGACCTTTACAAAAGGTCGGCGTCGGTTTTGGGCACCGGGAGGCAACAGCGTCTTCCACGGTCGGTTCTTCCCCTGCACACTAACAGTAAGCAGGGGTCGTGTAGCCAACAGACAACGTAGGTCCGTCGTCCAATACTCACTCTCAAAGGGGCTTGGACGGGTGACTGCGAGTCGGTGCGACAAACGGTGTATCACAATGTAAGTCACAACGGACGCGAGCAAGGTCTTCTCTCTTTACACGTGTCGATATTCTCACAGTGAAGCACGGTATGCAAACCTGAGAACGTACGAAGGCAGGACTCCTTAAGCCGGGCGAAGGCCAGAGCAGCCATGTCAATGAAAACTGCGGGTACTAATTGTTACGTTTGCTCGCCCAGAAGTAACCTAATCTAGCTAGCTACGTTACAGAGTAAGTGATGAAACCGGTCATTGCTTCCTAAAGATTAGAGTCCATTATTCATACATTTATTCATTGAAAGCAGCTTTGACTGGTTAGTCTTGCGCTTCGATTGCTATTCCCGTGTAGTCTTCGCCACCCCGTGCCCCCGCCACTTGAGCAGCCAATCCTTCCAACGTGGCTGTATCTTCGTCAGAAATTTCAATCTTGGTTGAATCCAGATTGCTAATTGCGTGGCTCAGCTTTGTAGATCCCGGAATAGGAACTACAGCCACACCAAGTTCGTTGGCCTTGTGGAAGAGCCACGCTAGGGAAAGCTGAGCAGTTGTTCCGTTGTACTTTGCGGCAAGCTCTTCCAACTTTTCCACAATCTTGCGGTTTGCTCCAAAATTTTCCTTGGAGTAACGAGGAAGCTTAGCCCGCCAGTCTTTGGGCGCCTCTTCGAGCTTGGTCGCCAGTAGATTTCGGGCGAGAGGACTATACGCAACAATGGTAATATCAAGTTCCTTACAAACCGGAACCAGTTCATCCTCCAAGTTACGGGTAAGCAAGCTCCATTCCTGTTGCACAGCGTCAATGGGATAGATGTTGTTGATTTGTTTGAGCCACTTGCCGCCCACTTCGCTCAGACCAACCTCTTTGATAAGTCCTTCTTCTTTAAGACGCTTGGCGGTGCGCGCAAAATCCATACCACCTTCTAAGGTCATGACTCGATGCGCATAATAGAGATCCACGTACTCAAGCTGAAGACGATCCAGAGAGCCAGTCAAAGAGGCCTTGACGGTCTCATAATCGTAAGCGCCATCCTTGGGCCAGAATTTGGTCGCGACCGTAAACGAATCACGGGGAATTTTTTTGAAGAAGCGTCCAAGGACCAGTTCATTGTGAGTTCTTCGGCTGTGTAGACTTCCGCTGTGTCAAAGTGACGACATCCCTTGTCGTAAATAGTCTGGAGGAGTTCCATTGCCTTGTCTTCGGGCATGGGATCACCGTAGAAAGACGTGATGCCCATGGACCCAAAGCCGAGACCGGATTTGCCATTTCCAGCAGTCGAAGGGAGAGCAAACTTGGAGAACAATTTCATGTCGTGAGTCGTCGTCTATATGTTGTTTTCCAAAGAAAGAAAGATTCAGATTATGAGTTCGCACAACTGGAGGGGTTTAAGATACGTCGAGGATCGATTTGATATCAGGGGGGTCTGTTTCGAAGCATTGAGATCACATTGGAAATGTACAGGATTCTTGTACGAAAATTCTCTACCAAGAGTGATTCACGGATTCTGTTAGGAACACAATGGAGTTTGAACGGAAGCAGGTGTACAAGTAGTACTGGGAAAGCTCATCATATCTCATGCCTCATGAAAGACATCTGAGTGGCTTCTCATCTAACAATAAATGAGGATTCTTGTCTGCGTGGAAAAGCTATGCTCTACCATTTCATCAAAATACTGACGTTGGGCTGAGCTTTCTTAACGTATGGCCTCGTAGAAATGAGAAGGTCATGTAAACCAATGTATAACAAGTACTATTCAGATTAGTGCTAAGTTAAGGTGGCACTCTCGTGTTGCAAGGCCAACTCCTCATCGTGTCCAGGATTATCAGTCATACCTAATGTAGCGTTTCTTCCGCCTTCACTTTCTTCCCCTAGAAGATGAGTCCAACTCGTTGCGAATGCGCTCTTCCGCCTCCTGCTCAGCCTCCTGTAGCAGACGATGAAATTGCCATGCCCTGTACACACAAAGCATCCAAACCATTCCCGGCAGTACCATGACAGACAAAGCCGCTTCCAGTAATTCACGAGTGGATTCGATGGGAACAAAGTCCGTGTCAGTATGATGTGATGCCCTTTCTGCCGCATATTGTTTGTCCTTATCGTACGTCATGAAATAGTTTAGCGCCATCCAGCCGACGCCTGCCAAAACCGTCCCGTACAAGTAACGCTTCGCCAGACGCAAAGTGTTTTCGTTCGAAGCACGCAATCCCAACATTGCAACGTATACGCCTAAAACCGAAACGGCCAGGTCAACCCAGTTGGCGCCGCTCCAGTCAGTATAGGTAACGCCGGCAGTATTTGTATCGCTGCCAGTATCGCTGGAATTACTGCTTGGCTGTGACCAGGCATCATTCGTTTCAAGAGAAGGCGGCAACGGTCCAAGAATATCGTCTTCTTCACCGACAGGGTAGCTGGCTTCGTCCTGGTCTTGAGGAACCCCCAAAGCAATGGCTAAAAGGTTCAAAAGCTCGATACAAGATATGATCAAAAGCATAAAAGAAAACAACTTCACATTGTTTTGGGTTTCGATAAATTCAACTGAACCAAGAACCAAAATTTGTGATCGACGCTCGGCTTCCGTTGTCTCGAGAAAAATTGTCGGGACATGAGCAGCATCTGCATCTTCAGTTTGTGATGAGTTTTCAGCGTTGGCGTCGCTGTTCAATGCATTGCCGCCTGACGCGGCATTCGAATCCTGAATAACGACCCGTGGTTTAGGAAACAAATGAACGATGACACCGTCTTCCTTAATTCCCGCATTTGCCAATAATGTTGTGTCTGCCAACAGCTGGCCACGAAATATTAAACGCTGACGAGAGGCTGGTACCTTGTGTACAATCGCTCCATTTTGTTTCAGCACCGCCACCGTCGTCGACGACGAAACGGCCACATTGAATTTCTTTTGAGTGTAATCCAAAATAACAACATTAATACGAACACCATCAGTCTCTTCGTCTTCGTCATTCGTTGACCCTTTCGCAGAGTTAAACTCTATTTGTTCTTCCGTCTCGGAAATGTCATTGTAACCTTGCTGCAACTGCTGCGCTTCTTCATCATCACCACCTTCCTGGCCAATAGATATTCGACTGTATTGCTCTATTCGATTAACACGACGTAATGAAGAAGTCGATGATGATTCCCCACCTTCTAACACAGCTTCCAGCTCTTCATTCCCATCGGAAGAAATGCGTTCGTAAGCTGCACGACAGTTGCCGTTGTTGTTCCGGTTCGGTCGTGCCATGATGCCTCCTCGGTTCTTTTTAACTAATATACTAGTGGGAAAAATCCCGTTTTGAGAATGTATTACTCGTGGAAGTTTTCGTCAGTCTTGTGCAATGGATTGATGGTGTGTTGCTGTGGTTCGTTTTGCTTCGCTGCGGTTGTCTCGGGAAGGTTTGCTTCTATTTCGAGTTGGTCGTGCTTACGCACCGAGCCATATGGAGTAGGACAAACTTGGTGTTTGATCTGCTCCATAGTTGCGTGTGCTCTATAATTCGGTAGTTCACTAGTTTACCTCGATCCCCAATCCACAAGAATTCTCTCCAGGAAATATTGACTGTGAGGCAGGAAGGTGGGGCTCCAGTCTACCATATATACTATACACTTAACTGTGTTGTGTTGTAGAATTGACACATTCACGTTGGGGTATTCACATGCAAAAATTGTATGAGTCGTAAATGTGGGAAATGGCTAAGTAGTTTTCTTGTTTAGAAGAGTGCTTGGTCACGCACACATCTAGTGAAGATATGTTATTTGATGGATGAGTTTTATATATTATTCTGGCCCCGTATGCGCTCTACTCGAATGATTTCTTTTTTCCAATACCGCTTGCATTAGCGAATAATGTTCAAATGATTGTCAATATATTCACAAAAATAAGCACGACTTGATAGTGGATGAGCGAAAGGACAGAAGGGTCCCCTTTGGGCATAATTTAGATATGTGTATACATTGTTGCAACGACGCCCAATTTTTTTATATAAGCATGGAACGCAATTCTAGATTGTACTGTTTTTCCACTATACACATTGCAAATCGTATATGGACTGGTCTCAACGAATATGCCTTATGTGGATTGGTTCCATCTATTTATATTCGCTTATAAGACAGGAATTATGCTCTCTTGTGACTGACATTTCCTACACAGCCTCAATTTTACTTTCATGTGCATCAGCGTGAGTTTCATCCATAATGCAGCGAACCCAATCATAATTATCCGCTATATGTGTAGGTACTCTATTGGGACCTTAGATACTGTGTTGTGTTTGTTTGTGCAGTATTGTAGAGAACCACGGAGGCAGAGATCTTCTAAATTGTCTCTCGCCGCGTTCCCATCTCAGAAGGCATAATCCTTTTGCCTGCTCTCAAATTCTGCAGATTCACCTCAATCCTGCATCTGTTTACAATGGTCGCAAACTACAACTACTGTCATCCACTTGATGAAAGGAACCCATCCAGCCTATCTAAATCGAATAAGCTGGTAAATGAAATGCAAGAGACGCAAACGACTCGCTCTATCGTAGTGCATGAAAAGCCGTGGCCTCTAGGCGAAGATTACTGTCCAACACATTTGGACGTGTCTTGCGGTAGAGGTAAAACAAACTGGAACCATGCCGGGAACACCATGTTTCGAAAACTCATCAAGAAAAATGTGGATCGATACTTTTCAGCAGCAAGCAAAGCCGACAAGACCACGCTGATTGTTGCCATCGTGGAAAAGATTCGCCAAAGAGGAGGCCTATTTGTCAAAAACGACAACGGAAAGAACTGGTACGATATTGGAAATCGCCAGGCTCGAGAAAAAGTAGGCCATTCTCTCCGAGATCAGGTTGCGAGTATGGTAAAAAACAAACGGCAAAATCATATGTCCACCAGCGGGAGTCGAGAACATGATCTTTCACCAATCCCATTCGATGTACCTTCCAGCATCAAGACTCCAGAGCTTGGCCCACCGTTCAACTCTGGCCTCCAATCTACTGCTGATCGCGACTCGCCGACACTCGCCGATACCCATCGCTTTCTTGCAAACGCTGAGCAAGATTTTCTGGATCCCATTCCAATCACCGATAATTTCTACAACTTGGACTATGACACACGTGTTGAGTTCCATGTTCCTTGTTGCAGGATGAACAGACTACAGTCTCCCCACAACAACATCACTCCTGCTTCGCGCAGTGGTGTTAGAGAATCAGTTCCTTCCAAAGATTATTATCTGGCAAATGGAGACTACCCTTTTAGCCTCCCAAGCTTCAAACATCCTACATTCAATTTTTCTGCCATCAAGGACCTTGAACCGTTCGACATCTTCTACAAGCACTCTTCAGTAGGCCACTACAGCGAAGTTATTTAGAAGCTATCTCGACCTGATATGAAAATGCTGTTGAATTAGCATTATTTAACAGTTTGTTGAGAATTTTAAGGTCCAAATAATCTGCACTATTGTGTAAAACGGATGTGAAAAAGTTCGTATCTCGCTCACGATATAGTCTTGGGACGTGAGGTAAGGCTGTCTAATCTTACCGTGAAGCAGAGCTTTTTTTGAACAAGCGTTCACCTTGTGTGCCAGATGTTCGAAATGCTGTGACGTGACAGTGAATGGAAGCCTGCTCGAGCTATATGTACGAGCTCTCTGGTTAAAATTCAGCAGACCAATGACCGGTGAGGTGGGCGGGCGAAGACAGACACTTATGTAAGAAAGCACAATTGGAAACACGTAATTCTCGCTCTTTGCACTGCGCGAGTGACAGGCCGCATAGCGCGGAATTCTCTGAAAATTCGTTGTCTTCCATTGCGAAAAAAGTGTAAGTCCTTTCGTTTTTTCATATACATGTAAGCCATTGATTCCTACGTGTTTTTGTTTGTGTGCAAGCTGCGTACGGAGAATGAGATTCGAAGCTCTGTCGCGAAACCTCGTAGTCTTGTCTTCGCAGAGCCATGGTTCGTTCCATGGATGGGCATACAAATTCCACTTGACTACACAAATTCGCAACCTAGGATACGTCATCAAAACGATAAGTGTCAGGAGCAATGCTCCTTTCTATGCTTATAATTGGCTAAAACATGTTTTGTGTCGTCATTCCTGGTCTTGGGAAAGCAGAAAAGGACTGCATCCCGATCCCAATAGTCTTCCAAGTCTATTAAGTAGACTTTCATTGACGTCATGGTATCTTACAGACTTATCGACTTCAATGATTACGACTTTTGACTTCACATCGTTTAGCGCTTTGACATCTTGTTTTCATCGGTGCGAGGATAGGAACTTTTTGACGCCAGCCTTCTGCTGAGGTTTTCGATACGAGAGCAGAATAGCACCGTTGCTACGTTTGGTATTGCCTTTCAACATACGAGGTGTTTATCTTCACCCTTCTCACTCCTGGTCTGCTCTTTTCTACTTCACCTTAGCGCAGTTTCTGGTTTCTTCATCAGGAGAAAAGAGCGATAACTTATCAACTTGAGCACTTTCCAGAAGAATCTCTTTCGAAAATGACTGAAATTTCATCCCACAGTCAGTATTCTCACAGAACTAGTCCTGGACGTAGTACGGTTCCCTTTCGGCGCCACCAGTCGCTCCCGGTGCACCTTCGCCGGCGCTCGAGTCTCTGGCGTAGGCCTCTACGAAAAGCAAGCACCGCGCCCAAAGCAACAAACCATTTTAGCTTGCGCTCCAATCCATACATCGGATGGTTCCGCCATTCTCCGTCTGCTTCTAGTGACAAGTCGTCTGTCTGGTGTTCGGAGGCATCATATTCCAAAGACGTCAAGACTGCTCCGCAGCCATGGAAGTCTTCTCCTTACGTAGGCTGGTTCCGCCATTCTCCTCCGTCTATGTGGTCCACACTTTCAAAACAAGCTCTGGTTGATTACGATCTTCTGGAGGCAATCTCTATTAATGCTATTGAAAAGCGAAATGAAGACGAATTCGTCATTCATCTGAGAGATTTGCTTTCGGGGCAATTGCGAGGCGGTAGTGGGGGTGGCATGCAATACCACGCCCATCACTCTGGGACAGTCCACGTTCTCCACAAACTGGCCAGCTGGTTTTTCACTCCTTTTCACGAGTTGGAGCAAAACTTATCTCCAAAGACGTTAAAGTATGACGACGACTCTTCTTGTCACACCGCAGAAGAAGTTGACAACGATTGTGAGGAAGAGGACGATCAACTCGACGACTACGATTCCATATGTGGTAGCCGTCAACAGACAAGTCCTCCGAATGATTACGGCGTAGTTTCTAGTCAAGCTCAAGCCTACTATGACCATCAAACAACAGTAAATTTGTTAGGCTTGGAAGACGTCTCGGCAACAGCAAGCTCGAGGCTCGATTATGTCATCACCCAAATGGACATTGTTCGCATGACTAGAAACGCTGCGCGCCACTTGGATGTGGACTCGATCGCCAAACTACCCATCATGAAGTACCGATCCACAAAAGTAGCCTCACCAACTACAGCACACGCTTCTACGGTGCGAGAAGGGTGGAGCTGGATGATGGTGCAAGGAGAAGCCAATGAGGAACACGAGTATCAGCACTATCAAAGCTCTTTACTTTCTGCTGCAGTTACCACATCCCAACCCAATGAAACTATTGTCACTTCAGCCCACGAGGATGTTTGTGTTATTTGCCTGGAGTGTTTCGATGATGGCGATAGTCTCAGAGTCTTGCCGTGCAACCATTCCTTTCATGTGGGCTGCATTGACCGATGGTTATCTGGCTCGTCATCATACGAGGATTGCTACACTTCTGGTTGCCCGACTTGCAAAATTTGCCCAGACGGAAGTCTACCACCTTGGGCCTTTGCTCAGATCGGCAATGCTCTGTCCCGATCGATGATATAATGGGAATGTATTTCGCAACGGTCATTATAATCTGTATCTGCACGTGTACATTACACTTATGTTAGCGCTCGTTTTCGACTGATCTTGATGAATCCAACATAGTTCTAATCTTTCCGGTAGTAACGTAAATGACCGCATCATTTTTAACCTTATAAAAGTTGCTTACTGATCATCAATAGTGGTGGCATGGTATTCCTGTTACAGTTGTAGAAATAGTCCGCTCACTAAGCAAACGAAGGAGGCAAGGACTCATCAAGCAATGCTTGAACATCCTCTCCCAAAGGGATCCGATATTCGGCCTCGTATTGTGTGACGTTCGTTGGCAACTGCTCCAGATCGTAGCGATAGTTCACCATTATACCGAAACTGTTGTGCCACCCCTTACGGCTTGTGTCGGCATTGACGTTGATGCGGTGTAAAATTGCGCCGTTACCTACATGAAAGCGGGCGACACCGTCGAGAGGTTTACGGCGGTGCGTTTCCGTCACCAAATAGCGAGCCGCAAGTTTGGCAAGAGTGCCGCGTAAGAGCGGGGCGACGAGATTCTCAACCTCAACTGCATTGTCATCCAAACAGGAAGGACCTTCTTGACGCAATGTTTCTACCATACGCGAGACTGCCTCATCTTCACGACATTGCAAAAAGTGGGAAAGCTTTGCCAAATCTTCGCCTACGACAAGATCGTTGGATGCGAATTTGCCAGTGACGTGCTGGACACGTTCTTCCAGCCATTTCCGAAAGCGTGGAACTGGAGACAATGTCACGAACGTGTCGAGGCCAATACGACCCTGCAGACGATGGACCGCTGTTTTAATAAGGTGTTCTCCCAGGCCGACTCCAGATAGCCCAGCTTGCAGATTTGAAATGGAATAGAAGGCAGCGACCCTTGCATCACTACGCAAGGAACCTTCGTTGTAGACCTGATTCATGTATGCGGGTATTTCTGGTTGTAAAGATGTATGCAATACAACGAGAGGACGTTCCGGGAGCAGAACATGAAAGAGGGCGTAAACTCGCCTGTCGGGACCAAATCGAGTGCGCAAATCATCTAAATTCTTGACGGGATGAACTGCCTCTTGACGAACAATTTGTTCAATTATCGATGCAGGTGTTCCATCGTAGGTAATACGTTGCACTTCGAGTAGCCCTGGAGAGAACCAGGTAGATAGCAATCGTCGCAGAAACGTATCTAGCTGTTTCAAATGAATCAGCAAGTCGCCTTGGGAGTCAACTTCCTTGGGCGGTGGATGTGTTCGTAAATACGGCATCCACAGCAAGATGTCGCGTCGTAGATCCAGTAAAAACCGCATCGATTCGGTTGCATTTTGCTGGAGCAAGCATCTGATAATTTCTTCGTATTTTGGAGTGGAGACTTCCTGTAGACGCAACGCTAGATGGATGGGTCGCAAATCGGGGTCCGTTGCCTTTTTTTGGTAAGACTCGACGGCATCAGCAATCAAGTTTTGATCTCGGCTCGTATCAAGCGCCAAGAACTTCAAAAAAGAATGCCGCTCACAGACTCGATTGGGGTCATCCATACTACTTTTCCAAATAATCGAAGGGAGTGCAGGATACTGTACACACACCTTGGAAGCCAAAGCTCGCAAAGAAGTTTGTATCGAAGATCTCGGACGTTGGTGTGACTTGCTCTGCTCAATTTTGGCGACCAGCTGCTGCAGTGCGCGAATAGTGCTTCCTTCTTCCAAGCAACCTTCTGCTTTGACTGTGAACACCCGTACTGAATCGCGGAGCCTAAAAAAGCCCATCATCGATATTTTTGACCGGTCAAACGAGCAGAATCCGGTCCATGTCCTCAAGGAAGCTTTTTGAAGCAACGGGACGGACATGATAGGCGCCTTCTCCAGAGCCGACCCCACGTTCGTTGGACTTGCGATAGCGGTCGATCATGAAAGGGCAAGCGAGGAACACAGTGTCGCTTGGGATGCAGTGTTCGGTTTGAACTCACTCTCATTTCAGCCTGTCCATTCTTGCGAAAGAAAACGGATTGTCGTTTCCGAATATTCGTCCTTGGCGCTTGTGCTTTTTGCTATTATTTGGCATATTCGCCATTGATTGACTGACATAAGACCCGATTTCTCTTGACTGTGCACCCTCAACGAGCCGAACCCAAGTCGAATGGTTCGCGTGTTAACAAACAATACCGTTTGTCGTTCCTACCAGCATTTTTGTCTCATACAGAATCATGAAAAACGACAGTCCACACAATCTGGAAGCTTTGAGAGTCGCGGACCAAGAACTGTCTGCTGGAAACACGCAAGGGAAAGTCTTTATCCAGTATTCGCCCGGGTCAGCCGCCTTTCTCGTGGATCGATCCGTTGCTCAAGTGCGCGTTAGTCGGCATTTGCAGGATGCGATTTCGAAGCAACCAATAGTTCCTGATAATTCCAAACAATGAATGCCTCTCCGTCAGCAGCAATTTTTCGTATCGTTGGCCGCGCCGCCTGACTAAACTTTGGAATACGCCGCGGATGCAGGACACGGGAATTGAAATACAATGAATGGATTGCATAGCAAGGAGCGGAGTTACATGCGGAGGATGGAACTGCAAGGATGGCGCACGAGAGAGAGGATTCGACTCTGATCTGGGCTGCGCTAGCCAATATCAGGTTCAAGCAACTCCCTGCCACCGCTGTCGGATAAGAAAGTGGTACATCAGGTGGTACGATTTGACGTTGCTCTACCTTGACGTGGGGACTTATATAGATACCCAGGGTTTCGTTGACTTCATTGCATTGCTCGTTCGTTACGGCAATCCCAATGCGTAATTTTTCGTAAAGTTAAAGCAAATTGCGGCGTTTCGCATTCATTCCTGACGGAAAGTCCTGTCGGTTTCCCTCTCGGTGCGTCTACGGATTTGTACAAAGGAGTCTAGCGCCGACATGCTCATAGATTGGCATATCGTCTTTTTCTGAAGTGCTGTAGACCAAGTGAAATCATCTTGCACCTAACAGTATACGATACTCTATCTCACTTGTCAATTCATTCGTCTCATTTCTGGATGTCGTTTTCGACGAACACATTTACGTATCTCGACGTCATACCTAAACCTACTTATATGCCCAATCGATTTGACTAGAAACGAGCATAGAATTGACCGGCGACGTCCTTTGTTTCCAATGGCTTCACGAATGTTTCGAATATCCTTCCTATCCGTTTGACAATCCAATCCCACAGAACGTCCGGTTCGAGCGACACGGTGGGAACCATGTCTTCTGTCTTGGGAGGGTGGTCAAACGAGGAATCCTCGGCCGGGATTCCCGAGCCAGAGCAGGGCCCGCTGCCCAGTCGCCGTGAAGTCCATGCATGCCAGTTCTCAAGCTGGTACGCCACCTTTGCCAACCTCCCACCGAACGAGCTCGGCCGCAAGAACGTGACAGTCCCGTCAGAGATTCTAAATCTACCCGAAACTTTCCGAGACTATCTCCTTTGCGACGGAGTTCAACTTCCCGCGGGAGCGCGCACATCGGGTATGCTCGCTATGAGCGGCGTCGGTGACGACGAAAGTGTGTGGTCGAGCGACAGTGAGGCGGAAGAAGTCTCTAACGAACTGTTCCATTTCTCCGCACTAAATTCTGCCATTGATGCAGCGATCCGGCGCCTCGGAGGGCTCGTGGCACCCAAACTGAACTGGTCGTCTCCGAAAGACGCAATTTGGGTCAACGGAGGTACGCTGCAGTGCAAGACAGCTGGGGATGTTTACCTCCTCCTCAAGAGTAGCGATTTTTGCGCTTTTGACATTCAGCACTCCTGGAAAGAAGTCCGTGACGGCGACGACACCAGCGACGAGACGGCTACCGACTGTCACGGAGCAATACCACTACAGCTTGTCTTGCGAAAATGGTGCAACCTCTATCCCAGTCAAGAGTTTCGGTGCTTCGTCCGAGAACAGGAGCTAGTTGCTGTGAGCCAAAGACAGCACTCGCAACACTTCGAGCATCTTGTACGAGATCAGTACCTAATTCGGTCTCTAGTGGTTGAGTTTTTCGACGAGATCATCAAACCCCATTCCCAGTCGTTGAACAATTATACTTTTGACGTTTATCTGGACAAGAAAGAACGCGTTTGGCTGGTAGACTTCAATGTCTGGGGTCGTCGTACGGATCCTCTCTTGTTTACCTGGGACGAGTTGCCCTGCTTACCAACCACCGACACGGCAATTCGTGTGGTTGAGACGGAAAAGCAAGTACGTGCTGACCCACTTTCGTCCTATCGCGCACCTATTGATACCGTGCACGTGGCATCCCTGACTGGCGGCGATTCCAGCAAGTTCCAGGAATTTATGGATCTTTGCGAAAGGCCAACGGTGCTGGAAAGTGAGTTGTTGGATGCACACGACGAGTGAACGCATAGGTAAAATGTCCATCTAAAGGATTGTGATTTCTAGTCCAGCAGCAGGATGTATTTCTAGTAGGCACCGTCTTCACTTCATATTGGCGATAAAAAGAGGCCCTGCAACCAGAATAGTAGTCGATAGCTTTCCAAAAACAGGTGTTGTAAGGGGGTGTTCTGGATTGCATACGCAATTGTCCCTCCGTGACATCTTCTACTTACCAGTTTGATTACAACGTGGAGTGAGGGACCGGCGGTATCCTTAAAGGGGTCGCCGACGGTATCACCAGTCACCGACGCCTTGTGTGCCTCAGAATTCTTGCCGCCAAAGTTTCCGAGCTCAATATACTTTTTCGCATTGTCCCAGGCACCACCGGCAGTATCAAGAAATAAAGCCATGAGAATTCCTGTCACGGTCCCGAACATGAGATACGCAGCCAAGACTTCGGCTCCAAGTAGAGGACGACTGGTAGCCTCACCGACGAACCGAAAAATCAGTCCGACAAGGATTGGTGTCGCAACGCAAACGAGTCCAGGAAATTGCATCTCCTTCAAGGCGGCCTTTGTCACGAGCCCGACACAGCGATCGTAGTCTGGCTTGGCTTTATAATCCATGATATCCGGATTCTCTTTGAATTGTCGCCGGACTTCAATAACGACTTCGTGAGCGGTCCGGCCGACCGCAGCGATCGCAAGACCAGTGAAGTAAAAGATGATCATGCTTCCTATCAGACCTCCAACGAGTACTTCCGGTGTCGCGATGTCCACTGTGGTGAACGGAAGACCACTGTACTCTGAAAACTCGTCCATGAATGCGCCAAATAACAGAAAGCACGCCATAGAAGCCGAACCAATCGAATATCCCTTCGTAATGGCCTTGGTCACGTTGCCCGCGGCATCCAAGCGATCCGTCACATCTCGGACTTGCTCCGGCTGCATGCTCATTTCCGCGATGCCTCCCGCGTTGTCGGCAATGGGACCAAAGCAGTTCATCGACAGGATGTAGACAGCGTTACTCAGCATTCCCATGGTAGCCACCGCCGTGCCAAAAAGTCCGGCGTTGCGGCCGTTTCCAATTCCGGTACTGGCACCTACGTGATAGGCCAGCAATACGGCCACCGCTACAGTCAATGTGGGTACCAACGTGGCTTTCATACCGACACTGACTCCGACAATGATGTTCGTACCGTGACCAGTGGTACTGGCTTCCGCAATACTTTGGACCGGTCGGTGTGCGTAATCGGTATTGTACTGCGTGGACAAGACCACAATGTAGGCGCAGATCATTCCCACGATACCGCACAAGAAGAATCTGAACGCGGCCTCGGGATTTTCGGGAAGCGCCAGCAGCCAGTGGGTAATAATGTAAAAGCCCACGACGGAGAGCAGGAGTGCTACACGGTAGCCTCGTTGCAGAGCTTTCATGGGATCGCTATCGGCGGAGTCGCGGGTGACCCCCACAAAGGCAATCCCAACACTACTGACAACAATATCCATGGCGTGTACCACTAGTGGAAAGAACATAAACTTGGTCGCATGGTTGTGACTCATACCGGCCTCATCGGCCAGGGTGGAGCCCAGAATCATGGCTCCAATAATTTCGGCCGCCACGGATTCAAAGACGTCGGCCGAAGACCCGACGCAGTCACCCACCATATCCCCGACGAGGTCCGCAATTACTGCGGGATTGCGAGGGTCGTCTTCGGGAATACTCTGTTCGATCTTCCCCACCAGGTCGGCGCCAACGTCGGCGGCTTTGGTATAAATACCACCCCCGAGTTGCATAAAGAGCGCGACGAAGGATGCCCCGAAACCGTACCCGACCAAGAGCATGGGTATATCTGTCGACTCCAACCCCGCAGCGTTCACAAAGACGGTGCTCAGCATCGTGTACAGTGTAGTGACTCCCACTATACAGAGGGTCAAATTCAAGACGGCCGAAAAGGCGCCACCGCGAAAGCAAACCACGAGAGCTTCTCCGTAGGTCCGACGAGCCGCCGACGCGACTCGAATATTGGATTGTGCCGCCACCCACATGGATACGTATCCCGAGAGTGCCGAGCAGAGTGCGCCAAAGACAAAGCCGACGGCCGCGACGACCCCCAGCAGGGTGTTGCCCAACAATCCGACACCCTTGGCGTCGTGCGGGTGCAGTGGTCGGAATTGGTAGGAGAATACAATGAGTGCGGCGAGTGGTACGGCAAACTTGGCAATGGACGTGTACTGGACCCTAAGAAAGCCCTCCGCGCCTTCGCGGATGGGATCCGAAACGGCGCGCATTTCGGGCGTCCCGTCGTCGCACTGCAGGACGGCGCGACTGAGCCAGAGAGAGGCAATGGCGCCGAATCCGCAGGACCCAAAGACCAGAGACAAAATAGCCCATTCTATTGGTAATGCAAAGAAGAAAAGCATCGTAACGGCTAGCAGTATCAGCGCATACATCCGCAATGCGTCGGGGGACGAGTTGACGAGATGGGTGTAGGACACACCCGACCGTCCTTGGCGACGTCGACGGGACTTCGAGACGTCCGACGCGTCGTTGTAAAAGGCATCGTTGCTTCCTACACGCACATTTATGGGGGAGGGAGCGGTAGACGACGTGTGGGATAGCGACGAATTGGAATGTCGCGGTGGGGGACGGGCGTACGAGTTCGTGTAGGGGGACGACGACACGCTGCCGGCGGCGGTACCACCACCACCGCCTTCGAGATCATCCAAACTCGACTGCCGCCGTTCCTTGTATGCTGCCGTCCCTCGGGCTCTCATGGCTCGAGGTCAACCGTAGTTGTACAATCGCTGTCGAAGCAACAAACGACCAATGATGGGCAACCAGCAAAACCAGACCCGTGTGTGTGTGTTGCGTCTTCCCACCCAAATACACCATCAAATACACCATTCAAAGTTGTCTCGATCGATAGTGCATTGGATGTTTGTTGAAGGTCAATAAGTTTTCGTGTCCAGTTTGCATCGCAGATCTGATTCAATATAAAAAGTACGACATACTGAAAGTCGAATGAATACCGGTCGGTATCTTCCCTATATATTTATGAGTCGTCTTTACAGTTCGATAGCGCGGGACACAAAGACTGGACAAGGTTCCAAGTTTGGGTCGTCTCACAAAGAATGGTCTGTACGCTTCCGGTATGAAATAGTGGACTGCCTTGGACTGCACGTTGCGTCCTCCCTGTCCCAGACTGTCGTAATTTTTCCACACGAATTGGGGGAATTGGGGGGTCGGTCCACCTGACATTCGTTGAGTTGGGCCGAGGTTCCGCCGACGCCACGAGGAGATAGGTTTTTTGGCTTTGAACAGCGTTTCGGTGTAAGGAGGACCAAACGAACAAACAAACAAACAATCACTCCCGCATCCTTTGAAAACGCGCGATCGAAGTGCCACTGTCTCCCTCCACTCTGATCTTTCGCAAACGACTCGACGAAGGATGAACAGCAACAGTGGAGTCTTGGTGGCGGCTCCGGGTCGGTCGAGTATCGGTCCCAGCAACACGACGACCAGTATTGTGACGCCGTTGGGAGAGCACCCGGACGACGAAAAGGACACTTTCTCGTCGTGGCACAACATGACTCGCACGCTCGCGCACTACGAGCGCCAGGAACAGATTGGGGAAGGCACGTACGGTCAGGTGTACCGAGCGCGGTGCAAGGACACGGGTCGGGTCGTCGCGCTCAAGAAAATGCGGATGCACCACGGAGGTTACTGGGGCATGCCGCTACAGTTTATTCGAGAAATCAAAATTCTGAAGAAACTCACGCATCCGAATCTGCTGCAAATGATTGAAGTGGTCACCAGTAAGGGTGTCGAGGAACTGGATGAGGACGATCCGATCACCAAACCACACAGCGGCAAGGCCAACGGCGCGGAGAAAGATCGCGTCTCCGACGCTAGGGAAAGCTACAAGGGGAATCTCTTTCTCGTTCTCGAATACGTGTCGCACGATCTCACCGGTCTCATGGACGTGGCTTACCAATTCACGGAAGTGCAGGTCAAATGCATTTTTCGACAGTTGCTCGAAGCCTGCGCCTATATGCACCAGCACAAATACGTGCACCGCGATATCAAAAGCTCCAACATTCTCTTGGATTCCCATTTTCGCGTTAAACTCGCTGATTTCGGTCTGGCCCGCAACATTGAACCGCCCTTGTTGGATCAAATGCACGACCGAAGCAACAGCAGTAGCGGCAGCAGCAGCAGCAGTGTGGAATTCACCAACAAGGTCATTACCCTCTGGTACCGTCCACCCGAAATTCTCACTGGCGCCACGCAGTACGGACCCGCAGTGGACGTGTGGAGTGCCGGTTGTATTCTGGCCGAGCTGCTCCTGGGCAAGCCTTTACTGCCGGGCAAGTCGGATTTGGAACAACTCAAACTCATCGCGGACATGCTGGGCACACCGGCTCCGGATACGTGGGACTATTTGTCGAGCATGAAACGGGTTCGTTCCGGGGAAATTACACTGGACATGCGCAAACCCAAAGTGTCGCGTTTGCGTGACAAATACGCGGCCAAAATCCCCACGACTGCCATGAACTTGTTGGACAAATTGTTGGCTTGGGATCCCCGCAAGCGTCTAACGGCAACAGGAGCCTTGCAAAACAAGTACTTTTGGTCGCAACCAGTGGCGCCGGAAGATCCAGCCGAACTGGGAGAAATACAAGTCGGCCCCGGGGGACATTTTCACGAATTTCAGACAAAAAAGAAACGCAAAGAAGCCAAGATTGTGGCCGAAGCCGCCCGAGAAAAGGCGAAGTTCAAAGGGGCCACGGAAGAAGAAGCACAAGATGAGTTCGACAATGTGTATCGAGGTTTGATGAAAAAGGTAGCACAGGAAGGCTTGGGCGATGTGGGTAAGAAGAAGGAAATCCAAAAACCGGGACTTGTTTCTACTCAAAGCATGAAGAAAGATATTGACACTGTTGAACAAGACGAATCTTCACGTCGACGTAGAGAGGAAACGGATAGTCGGTCCGATCGTCCAAAACACCACCGCGATAAGGAAAGGCGATCGAGCGGCGACAAATCGGATCGCAGACGGAATAGTAGGGATGCGGAAGACTTCGATGGTTCGCACAAACGTCGTTTGAGCGATAACGGTGTGGACGACCGACCCAACAAACGGCTTGGTAGAGATCGACCGTCAGAGGAGAGGAGGAGCACCCGTCGCTATTCAGTGGATGACGAGGACGACTATTCGAGAAGACATTATGATGACGATGAGAACAGTGACCGAAGATCAAGAAGCCATCGATCGTCGAAAAGCAAAAAGAGCAAAAGAAAAAGTAAAGATCGGCCGCACGGGAGAGAGCGATCTCGAAATGATCGTCATCGTTCGCGAGACAGGGACGCCGTCCTTCCGCACATACCCATGCCTGGTTTCAAAGACCGCCGGCAAGAAGGAGACCCATATGAGGCCCCTGCTTTTCCACCGATGGGACAGAATTCCCCGTCGCGCGAAGAGGGTCACAATAGCGAGAAAACTCAGAACATGTCTCGCTCTGCCATTTTCCCACCAGTCACTAGTGACAGCAAAGACAGCCACTTGATGGAGAAAGAACGAAGAAAAGATACAATACAAACAGCAGTCAATGAACGAGGAGATCGAGATCAGGGTGCTCCGCAAAAAGCTGGGCCATCTCTTGAACGTCGGATGCGTAATGACACTGACCGAGTTCGAGACGGTCGTGATCGACGTGGTGTCCCATTACGGGAAGGCCCACCTTCTGGTAGGGATATGGATGGTTTTAGGGACAATTCTCGCGGCCCGCCCATGATGAGAGGTCCTCCACCTCAACGTAACCGAGACGGCGGGCCTGGGCATTTCCGGGATGAACGACGGGACATGCCAAGGGCTATTCATCAGCCTCCCCAACAAGAGAGAGACGTCGATCGCGGACCTAATCGCTTTCGCGACGATCGTAGAGGTATGGGAAGGAATCAACCAATGTCACCCGATCGTCCGAGAGCAGGACGGGACCGCGACCTAGGTCGTGATGATCGGAGAGGTCCAGGAATGGATGGGCCACTTCCTGGACCGCACGGATCTGCTGGTCAGTATGGACCCCCCATTGACGATCGACCACCACCGTCAAGGTCTGACGGACATCCAGATTTCGGGCAGTATGGAAGAAGAATAGGCAATGATCAAGGCCCACCCGAAGGTAGACGACGCAACGAGCAGGCTGGTCACTATGGACCGCCGAGCCAACGCCGTGAACGCGACCATCGCCGTCGTTAGTGAATGTAAACAATTTTCTAGGCTTATTCCGTGTCAACGTTTGGAATCGCAACTCTAGCTCACGGTATGTGTCTTTTGATGTTGTCTAATTCATAGCGTATCACCACATGTTTACAGTGAATTGTGCGACATATTGGTCCTGACCTAATGTAATGGCCGGCCACCCATGCTACCCTCATTTTAGTTTTTACAAGGGTCCGTCTGATGAAAGGTATCTGCGATACATCTGGCTCATCGTTGGATACGGGACAGGTGCAAATACCACCTGATCTTCTCGGTTTTTTAAGTTTTACAGTGTCTTTCCTCTTGAAAGCATTCGTCGCTGAATGTGGATACCATGAGAGCTTTGTGTCTCTGTTGGTTGCGTCTACTTGGGTTCATATTTTTTAGATACACTGCGGAACAATGTTCTTCATTCCAGTACGTTCCTGAAAGATTTCATCGATCGACCCGCAGAAAATCGAAGAGCTCGCTCTTCACAAGAAGTGATCATCTCACTGCAGCCATGACTGAAGCTAGTAGCGAAAGCGACGGCGTCTTTAGCGTTCCTGGACCGATTCATTCCCCTGTATTGCGACAGGTCTACCCTGCCATGCTGCAACACATAGAAAAGTACGGCAACCCCAACATTCCATTAGGATCTTCGGATGGTCGCATGTGCCAAACTCTTCGCAGATTGCACACGCAAGGAAAGCTTCCTTCAGAAGAAGTTGCACTTCTTGAAAAAATCGGTTTTACCTGGCATTCGCTTGAGGACGTGTATACCACAGGAGACTTTGATGATCTGTACGGTCGTCTTTTGCAGTACGCAAGCACTCATGAAGGCGACTGCTCTCCCCCCAAGAAGTATCCTTCCGATCCAGAGCTGGGGGCTTGGGTAACGGGAATACGTCGTCTAGGGCTTGAGCAAGTTGATCCAGAGCACGCCAAAAGGTTAGACAAAATCAACTTCCTATGGGTGAGCGATCGAAAGTGTGGCAGCGCTTTCATGAAGCAGTATCGAATAATACAGGCACGGCTCGAGGAGACTACGGATGCAATTTTGACCGATCCTGGTGTCCAGCAGTGGATACAGGCACAGCGTGAAGCAGTCGCTCGAGGGACTCTTAGTGAAACTAGGAAACATTACATGGAAGAGCTAGTTGGTGAAGACTGGTTGCAGGATGCATAGCGTCCACATTTCTACAATGAGTTTATGGAAAATAACGCGACATCCGCTGTCTTGAAAAACTTGTTTCATTTTGTACACTGATGCTTACAATATCATCTCTCCTACCTTTCTTCCCTACGTGACCATGTCGATCTGGACTATTGTGCATTTCTATTGGTGGGCCCGGAAGGCCTTCTTTTGCAGCATGAAACCGCCTCCCAGGTCCGTCTCTCGCACAATCGTTCGATCGTCGTGCCGCAAAATCCTCCAGTTGGTTGGACTGGAAACGACTTGTGCATACGCCAGCACTATATCTTCCGGCAAGGCTAGGTCAGACGGTTTCGGTATATTGCGCTGCAGATTGCGTCGGCCTACCGGTCCGTAGTACGCCGCGAGCTGCACGTAGTCGTTTCGATTGGGACTCAAATTATTGGCGGGGTCGTTGGTCGAGTCCAAGCATGTGCCCAGATCTTGATTTAAAAAGCCTTCGTCAACGTTCGCCAATCCCAAACCATTACCTATGTGTCGACACAGCGTATGACGTCGTGCGTCTACACTATTATCGGACAAATAAAAGTCGTTGAGCTCGGCCGTGGCGGCAACAATGAGACCGTCCTGCAGCAATAGATTGTTGAATCCAAAAAATCCGGTTCGACCGGCATTGCCATTGCAGACTTTGAGAACACCTTGCGTAGATGGGACTGCACAGGACGTGTCTACCGCGACGCGTTGCACATTCAACGTCACAGCGTCCGGTATGCCATTGTCCCAGTCGTTGCGTACAAGGGTAAAGGTTTCTTGCCAGTCTGGCGAAAGAGCATTCTGCACGGTCAAAGACAAACCGTTGCTGGTGGATGGCCAGCGGTTGAGAATAACAAACGCTGTTGGGGTGTTGGTAGGACTGGCTCCCATGGTTGGTGTCGCGGAAGGGAAGTTAGAACCCGTTGCAGTCGGTGCTAGGGATTGGGTTGGAAATGTGGAAGGGGCTACGGTACGAGTCGGAGACGGTGTCGTGGTGGGGCCCGAAGTCGATAGCACGGGTGGGGTTTCCGGTACGTTGTCATCATTCTGATTTTGCTGGGAATCCGGATCGGACACTGTGCTATTGCGACTGTCTCGTGTGAGAACAACTCCGAGTACGGTCGCAAGAATGAATGCCAACACAATCAAGGAGGCAAAGAGAATAGATCTTCGTCTTTGACGTTTGCGATATTCGCTCACTTCGTCAGTGACGCTCTGTTCTTCAGGTCTCCGTCGGGAAACTTGATTTTCGACCTTGTCATTAGTCATTATTGACGGCAAATTGTGGACCCACGCCGTCGTCGGATCTCCCAACACGGGACAAAACCGATCGTGTCGGACAAAAAAGGGGTCGGTCATTGTCTACCGCGTTCGCAAGACCCCTTTCCTCCAAACCCTTGGCGGGTTGGGTTGTCTGAGTCCTGTTTGATCATGTTTGACTGATTCTGGAACTCCACGTGTGACACCAATTCACTGTCATTCGCAGATTGCTGGAATTCGGGTTCGATTATTCGGTAGCGCACGATGACGATCGTGAACACGATTTCCGGGTTTGGTTCTTTCGAAATCTTGAGACGCCGTCTGCCGTGTTCTCCGGGTGTTGCTGAAGAATCCTAAGTTCTGATTCGCTGATTCTGCCGAGGAATGGAACCCAAGCCGAACGGTGTCGTTTTCGACGGTGATTGGATACTTCTGTTCGAGACCCGCAGCCCAGGGTTTGTGTGTACGACTGTCACCGGGGCTTTTCCACGACGTGCACAAACCAAATCAAGCCCATCGAAACAATCGCAACATAAATAGCGCAGCTCCGTTTTGATTCTTCTCAACCGCCATGAACAAAAATGAAAATCGAAAGTATGAAGAATCATCACTCGACGGCGTAAGCGCTGCCAAATCTCGGGATCGGCGTCTCGACGTGATCCCGGGATCTACCGCTCCCAATGGCCCCGATTTTCGGTACGTTGTCGACTCGTGAGATTCCAAATGTCCACCGTGGTTGGACGTGCACCAGACGGCAAAACGGCACTGGACGAATCGTGTCCGACAGGGGTCCAACGGAGCCCCACGAGAAAATGCAATTTCGTCGTGTTTGAATTCAATCTTGTATGGTGAGACACGAACCTTCACATCTACGTCTGGAACGCAAGACTGCTTCTCATTTGGGATCGTTCTGTGTTTCACAAATTAAACGCTTTGAACGTATTTCACAACCAATACAATGAGGCGGTTCGGAAAGCAGATGTCAGACCATATTGACAACGAAGCTAACTACTTCACTGGTTCACTTTACAGAGCTGCCGTGATGCACTTGGCCGAACCGGCATTGGCACGTCCGTCGTCGACGCCGGAAACCGCCAAGCTATTTCCAACGGGTACTGCCATCCGCCAAAGTGCCTCAGTTCCCATCAATACCTTCAACACGGAAAAGATGGAGTTCACCACCGAAGTGAACAAGGCTACCTGGAAAAAGGAAGGCCGTGTACTTACCCGTATGGGTATGTACCATCCTTTGGAAATCAGCCATATTCGCTTTCCATGCGATCGACTATCGGAAGTACTTGATTTTCTAGAGGAAGTTTTCCGGGCCCTTTCTCTCCGCACAATCTACCACGACGCCCCCTTGGCTGCATCCTGTGAAAGCTTGGAACAACTCGAACTTCGGGTCTCGCTATGGAAAGACCGGAAAGATTCGGCAGAAGCCGTACTCGAAGTCCAACGGGTGTTGGGCGACTCTGTACTCTTCTGCATGTACGCCAAACGCATTCTAAATGCCGTACGCGGAGAAAAATTGGAACTTGCCATGTCTCGACACGTACCTATGCCAGCTTTGCGTAAGGCCGAATACACCTTGCAGTATGCCATGCGTGAAACCAACATTTCCGAGGATCCCGTTGTTTCGGCTTTGGAAATAGCGCACAATCTAATTTGCGCTGATCGTCACGATGCTCGAATCTTGGGATTAGAAAGCCTCTGCATTATGACAGATCCCGGAAAAACGGGTTTGGAAACAGCCGAAAGAGTGGCACGATGCGTGCTGCTTGGGGAGGCGGCGTCCCAGACGAATCACGCAGTGCTTGCCCCAATTCAAGAACGGGTTCTTACCTTGACAGTGCTAGGAGCATGGCCAGGTACTTCTATTCGGGAAGCAGGGAAACGAGATGCTTACCTGGCACTTGTAACAGTTGCCAACGGGTTGCGCCTGTTGGCGCCCGCCGACTTGACGAACGCTTTGAACGAATGTGTCCGATTGACGGGCGTCGAATTGGTCGAGGTGCTGCTTGCCAAGGTAGAGGAAGCTGCTCATCACCCGCATTCGGCGTACTTTGCTCTTGAAGCGCTGGAAGCTCTCTGTGCCCTACCGGCAGTCCGTGGACACATCCAAGTTCCCTTAGTCAAACACGCTCAAGGGGTGGGATCAAGTAGTCACGCCGCTCTAGCTTCTGTCAGTAGCCGCGTGCTCGTCGCTTTAGAAGCATAATGCTTCATGCAAACAGGGCGCCTTCGAGTAGATATCAGTGCATGTGCTTAGCTACTCTTTCGTTCGAGAACGTATATTTTGGCTTCATCTCGGGAACCTTGCAGCCAATGTACTTCTTTGATCGACAGTAAATGTACATAACTTAGGGCAAACACAGTTCTATTGTGATCTTCCTTTCCATAGCAGCCGAACACAATCGTCGTGGGACCATCAATCAGCATCGAAGCGTTTCTCAAGTGAATAGCGTCTGTCCATAAAAGGGTAATGATAATGCGGATCCATTCAAAAAAATTCAAACAAATTTGCTTTGCGTTGCTGCCCTGGCACTGCAATGCTACCACTTCAATTTTTGGGGTCCAATTTGGTTGCCGAACTCACTGTCAGTCTACTTTCACACAAGTCCTACACAGAGTGGCCGTCCTCACGATATAATTGTCTTGCATGCATTGCATTGCTTGTCGTCCAGTGCGAACACCTTCGACTAGATAGTAGACAAGTGCTGCGCTTCTGTTTCGTTCGGATAGTTCGTCGTTGTCTAAACAAACGATGACGATATTTATCTACATTTTTCGTCGTTGTCTAAGAAACGATGGTGATGTTTATCTACATTTGATGAAGCTGATCAACATTAAAAGCTGATTCGTCATGAAGGATTTAGATTTGATTCGGACGCGGAAAAATGCCCTAAGAACAATACGGAATTTGAGTTGAGTCTGGAATATGTTCTTTCATCCATTGCTTGAAAGCGGAAGCAGTTTCTTTCACTCCCACTCCAAAAGGGTTCTTTTTGCCATTCTGCCTGAACTGGACGGACGCTACCGACCGGGCGTGGGGAAAATGAATGACAAAGCCTTCACCAATCTGAAAGAACTTGTACCCCATACGTCGGACTTGCTGGAACCAGGTCAGTTTGTTTTGACCGTAGCCAACGAATGCCTCTTGAAAGGGTGCGAGGAATTGACAAGGACGGACAACGAGGTAGGGCTCGTAGCTATCCGAAGTCACGCACTCGATGGGGAGGAGCTTTTCTGCAGGTTGTGTCATCCAGTCTTCGTAGCGCGTACTGGCGTGCGCATGAAAAGCAGCTTGTTCTCTAAACTGCGTCACACTGGGATTGGGGCCGACATGGTCTTTTGCCGTCCAGTACTGCTTCACCAGCTCATTCTTCGTGTCCGGAAGCATTGCCAAATGCTTGGCTGTGCAATTTTCGTTTTGCTCATTGCAAACCGCTTGGAGTTCAAAGGCTGGTACCACCAAAGTATGCAAGTGGTCCGTAGCAAGCATAGCCCGATGTAGACGGAGCATCTGGTAGAGATTTGTCGACAAAACAAAGTCAGCGTCAATGACGAAAGCGTGGCTCGTCTGGACCCGAGACATGGCAAGATTGCGGAGTCGGTTCACGGGGTATTCTCCTTCGGAATTGAAGTCGCTCACAAAGCTCACCGTGACCAAATTTTTTTGGCAACCAAACTCCGACAGGGTCTTTTCAATGTTCTCGATATCCTCCGTAGTTCCGATTGCGAGAGAAATGGGATGATTTCCCCAGCGCTCGCAGTGTTGTTCCATGATCGCTAGTCGGCTGGGGGAGAGCTGCGTGACCAAGGTAAAGTCGACATCTTTCTCTTCCAGAGGAGAACACGAAGGACTCGACAGGGTGTGGATCTTGAAATTATACTGGTCGTAGTCGCTACCGTTGCCGTTCCGCAAGCTAGTTTCGAGGCTGGCGCCAACGCCGTGTACAGGGATCTCTTGGGAAACAACTTCTGAACCGAGACGTTTCGGCGGGAGAGCCTGGGAAAGATTTCGGCTGTTGAATGTATAGAGGTTGATGGCGAGGAGTCCGATCGCCCCTATCCACCAACACCGCAAGACGAGACGAATGGACAAAATCATCTGTACAAAAACAATGTTTTTTTGGTTTTACCAAATAGGTGGGCACGCAGCAGGTCGAGAAGAACCTCGCTGGCCAATTGTTTCACACAAGGGACGACTTACAAAAAGCCTCCCCCGGGGGCGGGAAACGAGTGAGCATTGGCACACTCTTATCGGCACGAGTTTTCGATTTCGAAAGAGACAATATTCGTTTCATGCATATTGATACGATATTTGGAAACACGGCGCCAATACACTTAGGTACGTTGGCGCGGTTCCATTCACGGATTGACCGAGTTCGACTTCGGGAGGCTTAGATGTGAGCTGTCAAATTGAATCCCGATAGGATATGTTCTTGGGAATGTTACTTTGATTTTCCGAAAGAAAAAGAAAGCATATTATACCTTTTCAGCTAGAAAAATCAATAGTGATAAGATGGGTTGATTCCAAGGGAGCCTGATGGACACGGACACTGGGTAAACTATTTCTTTCTTATCGATCAGGAGAACGCTAAAATCAATCATATCGTATAGATGCGGCCAGGCCCCGTTCGGGATGGCATCGAACAGATTGTATGTGAGTCTGGCAATCAACCGCAGTTGGTGCTTCTTTCACTCTCGTCACCGAGCACGGACGACGTCCATGACGGTTTACGACCCATTCCTGTACCGTGCGTGCACAGCCATCGTCCGCTTCATTGCTCGCATGAAAGGCTTTTGGGCGAGAAAGTGGGAATGGATGCTTGGGACAAGCTTTTCTCGTCGATCAAAGGTTTGCCCTCGTCAGCAGCTTTTGAAACGGTAAGCTCCACCTTAAGCCCCATCCTCGACGATCTTGACGCTGGCTACAAAGACGATCCCCCAAGGCTGCCCCTGGAAAGGGCACGAGTCAACGCATTGACACTTGCCTGCGACCTAGGACAGGCAGAGGTCGTGCGATGGATTGTGGATCGTTGGGAAGCGGTTAGCAATAGTGCTCGTGATGATCCAGTTGTGCTGTCTCTACTCGGAAGCCCGTGCGACGCGTCTCCGGAAGAACACGGTGGAAACTTTCCCGCACACCACGCAGCACTGGCAGGCTGTGTACCGGTACTCGACATGCTGGCCCGTCTTTTACTGTGCACGTCAACACAGGATGCAGCACGGACTTTTGTTGACACAAAGATGTGGGCGCGACGCATGGACTGCGTTCGCTACCTGGGAAGTCAGACCAATGCGCACGGTGACACGCCTCTCATGATGGCGTCGGTATCGGGACATGTAACGTTTCTACAAGAATGGGTTTACCTTGCCTCGGAGGACACGGAACCAGCCGTCGATCCCTGCCTCCAAAAAATATTGCAAGTGCGCAACGCGTCCCACGATTCGGCACTCTCCTTGGCGTGTGGACATGGTCGGGAAGACGTTGTGCAATTCTTATTGCATGGGGACGGTATGAAGGACTGGGAATCACTCGCAACATTTGAGGACGTATGCATAGCAAGAGCGGTGCTGAAGCGACTCGACGGGATAGTTCGGAGCCGCGAGCACGAAGGTTCGGATCAAGGACTGACGGATCTGATAATGAAACGTGCCAGCATTCAAGTGTGCTTGGAATGGGTGGAAGCGTCCCTAACTAGAAAAGCTAATAATTTGGCCGCCGAGCTTTCCCTGGACGAGTGCAGAAGAAAAAACACGCTTCCGGCTGCACGCAAACCTAGATCAAAACGACGGACCGCGAAAAGTCAGGTTACAAAGGATGTTTGTGTCGCTGGCGCGTCGCCGCGTTCGAGCTCAATTGAAACCGACGAAGCCGCCTCGGTCAACCTGACACAACTAGCCGATGGTACACGGGCGGTCGTTGTCGAAGGTACCCTGGAAGACATTCCCCCTGACGTGCTTCCAATGTCCAACGAAACGGCTCTTTCCAAATCAGTAAACCAACTGCTGCGCGAACGGTGGCACACTACGCATCAAGATTCCGAGATTGACGCCGTAATGGATGCGTTGTGCTTGGATGTGTCGATGCTTCTGCTGACGCCACATGGTATGGCTCTTCACCTTTCCCCATCCCAACTGGATGCCGTTGATCGGATTCTTGAAAAGCAACAACTCGCCGTCCAACAAGCTCGATGCATTCAGGATCGACTGCACGGCAGCGGTAGCTCCGTCCAAAGAAGCCTATGAAAGTCATTCACAAAGCTCACTCAATGATCAGTGCCTCGGAGTAAGTTGCTTTTGTACCAAAGAATCGCGACATACCCGCATCGGCCACGGGCTCTGTAATAGGTTTTGATGTCTGTTTCCATGTGCTGTCGATACGCTTAGGTCGGTCGCACTCGTTTTTTACACACAAAAAACCATGATCACAGTCAGTTTAAAGTGGTGTGGGCAGGGAGTTTGGTTTGACAGTGACTTACGGATACATCAACAAAGAAAGGCCGCGACGCTGTTGTTGGTCGTGGACACTATTATGTCGTTTGTATCGACAGTCAGCAACGATGTGTGAGACTGAAATTACATTACTGATAGCTTGTTTACGGTGTTGCTGTATTTTGTCATTCAAGAACATAGCTCTACGATTAGCGATTTGAACCTTATGATCCCTTCTGTCAATATGTAGGAATATGTCTCAGTGATTATGACCGGTCCCGGATCATTGGGTTTTTTGATTGTAATAGTTTTGAGACGTAGTCGTTGACGGAAGATTCTGATCAAAATATAGATTCCGTTTGTACATGTGCGATTCGATTCGAAATACAATGTATCGGAGTGCAAATAAAAGTTGAAAAGATACGGAATCATCGTTCACAGACGTACCATAGTAGCCCGCTCTCCGGCCCGTAGCGTTTAACACTTGTCGTTACTATCTCCCTTCAACTTATTGCCCGATAGAAGGAGCTCTGTTCATGCGTTACAAACGGATTCCTCCTGCTACTATTTCGATTTCCTCCTTTGCTATTGGATAGCATTCCCCAGTTTCCAGTGCTAGAAGCTCGCATTGTGCACCCTCCAACCAAAGGACGGTAGACCCCAGGCGTACTCCGGAAATTTCCGACTTGGACAGGCAATGCCCTTCGTGAACGACCTAGAAATGCCTCCCACCGTGTCTACCGAATTCACGCCTCTGCTGCGTCACGAAAGCGAGACGGAGGAGGGAGAAGCTGCCCCGACATCCCGTGAGCGTCTCTACCTATTTTTAGAAGCCAAAACTCCGGCAGGTCGCTGGTACGAACGCTTCATCTTCGCGCTAATTCTCCTCAACGTCGCGAGTTTCATTCTCGCTTCCCTGTTTGTGGAGGACTACAACGACGCTCCTTGGGCCTCTCGCAAACACGGCTTGTGCGGAAATCTCTGCGACGCACTCTGGTTCGGCAATTATCGCGACAATGGTTTGGAATGGCTGCAGTTGGGCTCGACCAGTGTACTAGAGATTGGTACCGTATTGGTCTTTTCCGTAGAGTATGTGCTGCGTCTTTACACGGCCGATTTGGAAGATGCTCGCTATACCGGCCTTGCTGGTCGTCTCCGTTACGTGCCGACTTTCTTCAGCATGGTGGACCTCGCCTCGACGGTGCCGTTTTACGTCGATATCTTTTTGCGCCATACGGATTTAGCTGCGTCCAGTTTTTTGCGAATGTTTCGGCTCTTCCGGATGATGCGAGTCGAAGGACGCTACGATACAGCCTTGACCATGGTGGATGACGTCTTTGCCGCCCAAAAAGCTATTCTTGGAACCGCCCTTTTTGTCGGCTTTACGACGTGGATGACGGTTAGCAGTCTCTACTACCTAGTAGAACGCCGAAGTAATGACATGATATATTGTGGCGCGGCACCGGAATACTGCCCTGGCGACCTCGATACGAATCTATGTGTTATCGACGATTGGGGTGTGACGAATTGCACCGCGGCGGGATGTCCAGCGACCGAAGAATACCCCGAACCGTGTTACAACCTATTCAATTCCATTCCTATGGCGAGCTACTACGCTCTGTTAAATCTTTTTGGTGAATTCCCGCTTATTGATCAGCATTCTTCGGCCGGTCAAGTGATTGGCACTTTGACGGCGGTGGTGGCGGTCGCGGTTTTCGCTTTGCCCGCAGGCATAATAGGAAACGGCTTTGAAGATGTAATTGAGAAACGCCGGGACACTTCTGACGAACCATCAGAAATTGTCGAAGAAGGAGGAATGACGAGCGGACACCAATCTCCGAACGCCACTCCTCGAGGATGGTGGTACAATCTATTACACGCCCAAACAATTCCTGGAGCGGCGGCTCTCGATCGCTTCATCAATTCACTCATTGTGTTGACCGCCTTGTCCTTTATGCTGGATACAATTTCGACGCTGTCGTCCAAGACGCACATCCTTTTGGATAGTTTTGAGCTCATTTCTGTTACCGTCTTCACATTAGAATTTGCAATGCGTGTTTATGCAGCCAAGGAAGATCCTAAATACAACCACCCCGGTGGCCGATTTGCATACATGATGACGTTCCTCGCACTTGTAGATATTCTGAGTTTTCTACCCTTTTGGTTCGAAGTTATCTTCACTGGAAAGATTATTACCCCGTACTCCGACTCGTCTTCAACCTGGAGTAACGTCGTCAAGGGTCTCCGATTGCTACGTATTTTACGTTTTGAACGATACACGCACGCCTTCACCAGCTTTGACGACGTACTGGCACGCAACAAGGACGTGTTGGCCGTCACTGCGTTCACTGCTATACTTTTCTGGGTATTCTTTGGGGCGTTTTTGTACTTCACCGAACGCGACAATCCCGACGAAGAAATGGCGTCCAATTACAACACTGTACCAAATGCCATGTGGATCACCTTGCTTAATCTGGCCGGCGAATCACCCTTGAGCCAGTATTCAATGGCTGGCAAAGTGGCCACGGGCGTTCTTGGTCTGTTCGCGACAGGGTAAGCTTTGTCGTACGGCCATTTCCGATCATGTCACGTTGTATTCCATTTCTAACACAACCCATTCCTTGAATGACAGAGTATTTGGTATTCCGATTGGTGTGTTGGGGGCTGGGTTTGAAGAAGTCGTCGAACAGGAAAATGAAGACAATACGGAAGAGCTGGAGTTTCAAGACCATTCTACAAGAAGTACGGAAAACCTTGGAATTTCCGTGGAACAAGCTGCCTACAATTTTGTCAATGGAAACGGGTCTACAGCGGCGCAGTATTTTGAAAAAATGATCTATGTTCTTATTTTCTTGGCTGTAGCGGTCGGTGTGTGGCAGACTCTGGAAGGGCAAGAGAACACCTTCAGTGAAGTGGAATGGGGCGCAGTGATCATATTTACCGCCGAATACCTCATTCGGCTAATAGGTGCTGGGGCTGATCCTGACTTTGCCAAGGGCTGTGGTGTAGTTCAGAGTCGTCTCCGATTTCTGATCAGTTTCTACTCGATCATTGATCTGTTAGCGATTATCCCTTTTTACGTCGCATTTGCTTTGCCGAATTCGATTGTGAATGACTACGACGAGTACCTAAGAATGCTTCGTATCCTACGATTAATCAAGCTGGATAAATATGTCCCGAGCATTACTTTAATTGACGACGTGATTCGGCTAAAATTTAACTCATTGAGGGTGGCATTTTTTGCTGCCATTACTCTCTGGATTTTGTTTGCAGCCCTCCTCTTTCTTTGCGAGCATAAGGATGGATGGAACAGCATTGACAACGTGCCGCTATACGGTTGCGATGAGAACTGCTCGATGGTGGACCGTTTCCAGAACTTTTTCGACAGTATGGTGTACACTGGTATTCATTTGACCGGTGATTGTAAGCAAATTCGTTGTTCCTTGGTCATCTGCTTTCCACTTACACTCACATTCGAGCATTTTTTGCAGATCCCATCATTACATACTCCTGGCCGGCACGATTCGTCAATTTTTTCATGGTCATAGCTGCAGTAGGGGTTGTTTCGATCCCCAGTGGTTTGATCGCAAGTGGGTTTGTTCAAATCGTACAGAGTAAGAATAAAGTTCAGCGTGGCGAGGATCCTATTTCTCCTGGTGGCCGGGCAGGAGATGATTGGTACGAAATTCACTATCGCACTCTCGAAGGAGTAGATCCTCCTCCTTCACCTCTCGGTCCAAAAGTTGACGAATGGCAACATGCAGTGAACAAGTTCTTGAATGGGACCAAAATCTCCGGTAGCCACACGCAGTGGACCCGAGTTTCCTACGCATCGCGAGTGTTTATTTTTGCCGTCATTATTTCAAACGTGCTTGCTGTCCTGGTAGAAAGCATCCCACGTATCGACAAGGCTGTCGGCAACCAGGCTGGCAACTTCTTCGATGTTTTTGAAGCTTTTTCTGTCATGATTTTTGCTTCCGAGTATATTTTGCGACTCTTCTGCGCACCTAAGAATCGTGAAGCCCTCTACAGTACCTTCATTTATGCAACAACATTCTTTGGTATTGTTGATTTGCTCTCTACAGCTCCTTGGTTTGTGCAAGAAGCTTTAATTGCGACTGGCCGACTGAATGCCGGCGGCGACTCAGCCAAAATATTCCGTCTGTTTCGTATTTTCCGTATCCTGCAATTAGAGGACTTCATCACGGCGTTTAGCAAGCTCGATAACGTCTTTCGAGCTTCAAAGGATGTACTCAAAGCCACAGGTTTAATGGCGTTGATTATATGGGTCGGGTGTGGAGCGCTGTTCTTTATCTTTGAAGAGAACAACCCGAATTGGCGCGTATGCGACGCTTCGATTCCGTTATCGACGCCAGATCCAAACCAACCAGGGTGCTACGATTTTGGCAGTACAGCAGCTTGCAACCAAATCTATCCCGGCTTGTGTACGCAAAAGGCCTTTACAGATATGCCGAATGCGTTGTACTATACAGCCGTCTTTCTCGGTGGGGAATGGGGTGTGGTGGACTTTACATGGCCTGGTAGGATGGTCTGTCTCTTTCTGTGCGTCATCGGAATCGGGCTATACGCAATTCCGATTGGTTCACTTTTTGACAGCTTTGGAGCCGTCTTGGGTATGGGAGGTGACGATGATGAAGAAGAGGAGAGAGCCGAGGAGGGTCCCGAAGGAAAGTAAGGGGCTTCACCGTAAATCCTAATTTTTTTCAAAGAAATCAAAATCAGTTGGCTCTATTGCTGTACGGCTTAACTTTTTCGGAAAGACTATTGTATGTCTGCCCAAGCTTCAAATCGGTTAGGAAAGAATCGCGTCGACTCCAATGTTTCGTCCCGCACCAAAATGCCCATGCGTTCAGCCGCCAGTAGTTCTTCGTGAGCCAGCAAGGCTGAGATTTGACACTGTCGTGAGGCTTCCGTTTCCGTCAAACCCTGTGGGGCGTCCAAAGCCAAAGCTTGCAGTTTCTCTGCCATAGCGTGATCGTCAAAGGAGTCATCCTGAATAACAATTAGTCCACTTGGAAAAACCCGTCGAGACATCCCGATGGACAATGCGTCCATCTGAGACGCTGCCTTGGTCAAGTCTTCGGGCGAAATCAGGTTTGTGCCACGCGCACGATTAAACAAGCAGTACACATCCGTCAGTGTTAGTATACCACCAGCCTTGTGTAAATGGGGTTCTAAAAAGTCGGCCAGCTGTCGGGCCAATTGCGTATAGTATGCATCTTCCGAGCCTAGAAAGTTCGCTTTGGACAGGGCCGACGTCATTCCCATGTTTTGCAGCAAATCTGCCAAACGGGTTGCATCCTGTTCGTCTTGTGAGGAAACTTCTTTTTGCTTATCGAGCGTTGCCACGTATTTGTGAATGACAGCGACGAGTTCATGGGCTTCCCGTAGCAACGTTTCGGCGTCTCCATCGAAAGCGGAGTCCGTGAGACGAGCCGCTTGAGCGTGCCGAGTTTTGTGCTTGGCGAGAACCGCGTCGACGCCTACCTTGCGGGAAGTCAAATTTGCTACAGCCTTTCGGTGTTGCGCTGCCCGGTCGGCTGTCTCCCAATCTTGACGTGAAAGCGCCTTTTGTATGTGGTAGAGCACGGCATCTCGATCTTTATTGGCCTCTTTGCCTTTGAACACGAGAAGAAACTCCCCGCTGTAGGAGTCCAATATTATTTTAGGACTCTTAAAAAGTTGGTTTTCAGTCACAGCGGCTAGAACGTGAGAAAGGTGGATATAACGAGCGTTGACTCGTTTGTCCGACGTTTGCTGCATGAGGACGATCCGGTGGGTTGTGATAGTGACAGTCAAGCCCATCTTTCGATCCACCCAAGCCTTCCCATGTGTGGATACCGCTTGTCCGTTGGCACCTATTGCTACCATGGGATCGTCCACTCCACTACGCAATTCGCAATCGTTTTCTCGGGCAATAAGCTCGACTTCAATATCATCCTGCTTCTGTAGTAGACCAGCCGAAGTCAAGTCAGCCACTGGTAAGCACTCAAAAGGCGAATATGTTTCATTCATACTCGTTGAGTCAAACGGAGAGTGCTCACTTGTGTCAAATCAAGCTTGTAATTGATGAAATGACTGTCCGCTTTATCGGAAAGCCCGCACGTGTGCAACTGCTCATTGTCTCGATTGTTTGTCGCCATCTTCAGGCGACTGCTACTCTTCTCCTCATTTTCGGGTTGTCGCGATGATGGGAGACAGATAAGAGAGTCTAATTTCAGGAGCAAGAATTGATTCAAGATACATTTAACAACCAGATATGCGGTACGACACATAGAAGATACATTTTGGACATCAAAAACGACAAGCAATCAAAGCTAACTCTAACTCCGGTCGCAAAATCAAATATGCAACCCTAAGTACTGGACTAGGTTAACAGTCCGTAAATACTGCATGTCCGCAACCCGTAGAACCTTTGAATCACGACATGCACACATCAAGTAATGGAAGTCGACACGAATTTCATCTTTTTGCGGATTGGCATTACTCTGTCCATCATCGGGTTTGAGAAGCACGCTTCGTCACGTGGAAACGAGAATCAACAACACAGCTTCATAGTTTGGATACTATTGATCGACCCTCAGCTTTCAGGCGAGCGTGAGGGCTTTGGAAATTCCCTCGGTCAATAGACGACAAACGAAAATAGTTTTTTAGTCCGTTTTGGCGTGATAGTGTCAGAGACCGTGCAAATCAAAGCAACGCGTTCAGTGGTTTTCAAGAGGACTAAAGGTGATATCGGACTTGAGGATGCAGGCAAGATCATCCTCCAGTTGCTGCACATTTGTAATACTGCTAGCTTTGGAATACATCTACTCATATTGGTCGGTCCAAGCCTTTTCTATTTATTCTCGTACCAAGTTTTCGGCATCGAGGCTATCTCATTCAACATCTACCGCACTTATGGGAATTAAAGGCTTTCGCAGTTGGTTTGAATCCCAATTTCCCAGTGCCATTCTCGGCATGGTTGCGGAAGATTCGAACGACGTCTTTGATCACGTCCTTGTCGATATGAATCAACTCTTGCACATTTGCGTCCGCAAAAGTCGGTCGGATGGACACGGCCTTACCTTGCTTATGAAGGAACTCGATGCGGTTGTCGCCTTGGCCACCCCCACACAAAGTCTCGTGCTGGCGATGGATGGCCCCCCGAGTGCCGCCAAACTCGCGACGCAGCGCCGCAGACGGTACAGTACTATTGTCAAGTCGGAATGGAAACTCAAACACCTCTCCCGCCTCGGTGCCCGCCGGATCAACGCCAAAACCCTGGCCCGTAAGAAACGACGGGCGGCTTCTGAATTGCGAACACTTTGTATCACACCTGGAACCGACTTTATGGAGAAGGCCGAAAGCGCCATACTGTACTGGGCGTGGCAACGACTGAGCTCGAACAAATCCATCCTGTCCAAAAACAATGTCAAAATCTTTTTGAGCCCCAGCACCGTCCCTGGAGAAGGCGAAGTGAAGCTTCTGGAGTGGATTTACAGTAAACCACGTAAAGGAGGATCGATTGCAATTTTGGGGGGTGATTCCGATTTGGTGTTAGAGGGTCTGGTTATTCCGCCCGCATCGACCCACAACGTTTTTGTATTGTTGCCCGACGGTAACAAGCGCTATCTTTCTGTAAGCTTATGGGAAACTACCCGCAAACTGCACAAATATCTCAACCACATGACAGCGGCCAGTATGATGAAAGTACGGACTGATCTAGTGCTGCTGCTGATCTTAAACGGTAACGATTACTTGCCTAAGCTTCGTGGCTCCAGCGGCTTCAACAAACTATTTCATTCCTACTTGCGACTGCATCGGGAGTGGAATACCAAAGGACAAGGACATCAGGCTTTCTTGATTGATCCAGATGCCTTGGAATTTAATCTACCCTTTGCTCTGGCCTACTTTCGATACTTGGTAAGCTCCCCATGAACTTGTCCATTTAATATATCGTCGACTCTCACCCAGGCAATTCCATTTACAGGCGGCACTAGCTCCAACCAATTTGTGGAGTAGAGAAAGAATAGATAGTAGCAGCCAGTCCACACTACGCACGTCGACTCTGCAGCAATTGAACAATCTGGTGGACGGGGGACTCTTGCCTTCGCCAGTGGAATTTGAGGTCATTAGAGGAGAAGGAGACGAAGACTATGACGAGAACGACATAGAGCGAGACTATATTTCCGACGACGACGAGGAAGACGAAGATGTTGACGACGTCGATGCAGACAGCGAAGGTGCAGACGTTGAAGACGATTCCATCCTCGTTAGGTTAGTGCTAGGTGAAGCCGGAACAGAGGATTTTTACTCCTTTGAAATTTGGCACCCGAAAGGACAGTCGCTCAAATCGGCGCGACACAGACTCTCCAAAATGGCACTTTCTGAACTGATGGAAGTCGACGACAGCGTCGATGATGAAGAAGAAGAATCAGATGGGACTCCCGGGATTAACAGCAGTGGGTATGAGTGGGAAATTCACCATGCGGTCGATGGAAAGGTAGATACGTACATGTACGGTCTATTTTGGAATCTACAGACTTATCAAGATGGTGTATGCTCAGATTATGCATACAACTACGGGAAGCGGCTTTCCCCAACCGCTGGGGACATAGTTACTTTCCTAGACGATGCCCGCAAGGAAAACCGATCTGTTGGTCTCAAGAGTCTGAGCAGCACTTCATTCACTGCGCCCATTAGTGCTGGTCTTTCATGCCTGGCAGCGTTGCCATCTGCGGTTAAAGACTTAGTACCCGAGCCGTACAAAAGATTGGACGATGCAACTGTCGAAACGATATATTCACTGTGCATGGACCCTAAGGACAACTACTTTGATATGAGAAAGTTCGAAGAACTGTGTGAAGATCAAGTGAACAAAATTTTGCCCAATTTTCGGGATGACAGAGATAAAGAATTGAAGTCTGAAGTCAAGGGCCGCCACATCACTGGGGGTGATCACTATTGGACGGTCGTGCTAAAAGTCGGAAAACCTTTGCCGAAACCATTCCATCCGCCGCCTCCTTTTTGTGATCGGCTGTCTACACTACGGGGCAACAATCGAATTCGCATTAATCGTATCGCAGCAACAGATAAATGCCGACCGCGATCAATTTGGGGAGATACTTCGATTCCGACTACCGAACAGCATTTGTCTCTTAGCGAGGAGCCAAAGGAAATAATCCACTCCTTTCCAGGCACCTTCTTGACTAAACACACCTTGGAGGCTGTCCCCTATAAGACAGCATACCGAAAGGAAAGCCCTCGCGCAGCAAGACATAAAGCGAGATTAAAGACGGCTGCCAAACCAATCAACTCAAGAATTGAGAATCCGTCAGGTACTCTAGCTGTGCGTGTTCACAACGAAACAGGTCCTGCGGGGGTAAGAATTGAAGCCTTTGGTGTCACTGGCCCCCCTGCGGAGCCTATGAAAACGCCTGATGGACTTACTGCAATGGCATGTTTGAAGCAGTTGGAAGACGCAGGTTTCGTCGGTAAAATGCAATGGACCTCCGTACGCCCGTCAACTTCTTCTAACACCTTGTCGAATGCGGAGGCGAATGAGCTGGTAGGGCTTACTTTATTGGCAGCTGACGATGGCAATTCTATTCTTCGCGAAAATTTGTTTTATGAGCATGATAGGGACGTGAATACTATTTCAAAACAAGCAATCAAACACCATCTTGCGTCGCTTGCTCTTTGTGATGTAGTAGGTCCAAATTGGCCAGATCTTTCATTCAAAGAACTAAAAAAGTTGCTGGTAAAAAAGCCGGCTGTTGAACATCAGTCGGATAGCTGAACGCTGCGCTATTCCTCCATCTCTTCTGTGATTCACGTGTCCAAATTGCGCACATTTGATCACAGGGTCTTGCTTCCGACTTTGTGTGCATAATTGTGTGTTGTTGTAATGCATAGAAAGTGTTACTACTTATCCTAAGATCAGCGACATTGAAACGCCGACGCTTGAACGTGCGCTGTTCCGCCGACAATGGTAACAAGTTCTTGTCTCGAAACGTACTGCTGTAAATCCGAGTAGCGTGCGAGAAACTTGACTTTCTCTCGAGTTCTTGGCGAATCCACAAGCTTCGATAACGTAAAGGCGCCTCCAATTGCAGTACGAGTATATTTTGTGTTCCCATGCCCGACAACAACCAACGCTTTGTGCAGCCGTTCGGGATAGTGCGACAGCGCAATCTTCAACAAACGCTTGACAACAGCTTCGTTCGTGTGAGCATGCCAGTGTTCTTCTGAATCGATACGGGGATTGTTACCTCTGGGCTCATTGATCGCGTCGTCAATTCCCACTTCGCCGTCCAACTGCTCCGAGGTTTCAGACTCATCCTGCTCTTCATCGAGGTCCATCTCAAATACAGCGGAAGCAGCATTGGAATCCAATACATGGGTTTTGTCACCCCTATTTTCGGTCATCGACGCCGATCCAGCGGACATTTTTCTCCGCTTCGCCATTTGAGGCCGTCCTAGTGTGACAATTAAAGTACACCGGACACCCGAATCTTCTTTTAAAAGCTTTCTCAAGCTCTTGTCGAATCTGTAAAAAACAGCGGCAACAACAGCATTTTCGTCTCCCCTCCATGGACCGAGGCATGTGTGTCGAAAGTAGAAAATCGGATTGCCCATTAAATCAATACCTTGCTGGAAGAATTGAGCATTTTGAAGCTCGACGCGGCACAATGGCTTGTTTATAGGAAAGGTAAGACCTTGCCAAGCAGCACTTTCGACCAATCGCACTGCGGTGTTTTTGAGGCTGCATTCACTTCCTATATAAAATCGAAGGATATCCGATCGGTTTACTGTTCGAAGAATTGGAATTTGTAGCACTTCATCCCAATGTTGCCCACCTCCTGAATCTGCAAGCCATGGTACGTCATGAGATGACGAGAACGGCGTAGTTGCCATCGGATCGAACTTTCGATGATTCAACTGCTCCCTCCGTACTGGAACGGTCACATCCTTAAGAATCACAATTAGCTCGTTTACAGCTTTTTCAAATGGATTGATGGTCGAAACTACCACCGCTTCGTCATCGAATTTTGGATGATTTGGTGTATTAGACCTTTTTTTTCTACCGGTTGTTGAGTAAAAATCTAGAATGCGACCGACTTTCTTCCCTATCAAGCGGGCAGCAGCAACAACTGGATCCGTAACGAAGATTTGGAAGAAGAGACTCATCATTGGTCTCGGGGCTCTTGAATTTGCCAAAGAGACGAGTTCGTTGGTATCGTCGTCGTTTCTCGTGATCGAAGGACGTAAACAATTTAAATGGAGACTTGTGTCTTCGGGGTTCGTTCGTACAACTCGGACTGCTGCGATTGCCCTCTCGGGTAACTCATCAATTTTCTCAGCCGCAATAAGAAACGTAAAGTCAACCACATCTCGTGCCAGTCCTCCACACTCGACGTAACTCAAGAGAATTCGAGTCGCAAACGAATTGGATTTCCGGGAATCCAGATGAACAACCGTGGCAACGTAGTTCAAAGGCAACGACTTATCTCCTTGAAGAGATCCCCCGTAGTGAAATGTTGATCCAATGCTGGCCACATGCAAGGCAGGAATCAACCTTCGCTCTGGATATGAGACGCTCTGTGGTACACATCGAAAGCCCGTCCAAGCTAATCTAATCAGGAGCGACAACATGTTCAATGCGCACCACGTCAAAAGTGTCATTTTGTTGGCTTCAATTCCCAGTTGAAAGATCACCTCCAGCTTTCGATCACGCAAACTCTTATCCCCTTTTACATATCGATCAAACTATGTCAAGAGGAAGTCGAGGTTAGAGGCCTTACATGTTCAAAACGTTTTTTTGGCCGCTATCATACTGCACTCGCGCTTACCACCAAGTCGAATGCCAAATCTATTCCTTTTGCCAAGCTCCGAACCCAAACATAAATGTGTGCGACTCTTTGTGTTTCCTGAAACCAAGCTGTTACAAAAAATTGCAAGTCAGTATTTTCTTCCACCAGCTTACGTAAGGACGGGATCACTAGGACGGGATCGTTTCGACAGAGTCCTTCTACGGAAGGCTCGTTGGCCGGAATGTGAAACATGTGCACGGCAACCAGCGTGCAAGCTTGTGTTGCGCTGATCGTCGACCGTTTGATTTTGTTGTTGACCAATTGCCAATCACGCTTGCTCCGCAGACCTTGTAAGCCCCGTACCTGACATGGGATATCACGGGAAACTGTAGGCTCGTAGTAAACGTTCTTCTCATCACAATCACATAAATAATTATCGGTATTATCATCGTATGCCAACCGCTTTCGAATATAATTTTTCGCTCGAGGATACTGCAGCAATTTCCATCCTTTATTTGCGACCGAGCGTGCTTTCACATATGAATCAACCAAGACGGAAGCACGAGCTACGCGCTTTCGCCAACGAAGCAACTGCTCCATCCGAGACGGATCACTTCGCTCATGAGGCACAGCATCTTCTGGTAAGCGTGGAACGAAAAGGCGAAAGAAATCAACCGGACCTAGCAAGAGCCGCTGCTTGGAGTATTTGTAGAGATCAGACATATGCCCCTTGCCGTCACTCGCATCACTGCTTTCCACAGGGGTTGTGGCCTGCTTGGACTCAGGGTTTGTTGCGTCTTTCTTGCTGCGTGAGTGAGGTCGGCTAGCTTTGTTCGACTGCAACCATCGTATCATGTCTAGCGTAAACCGAATTGCGGGAAAGCTACTACCCAAGCATCGCATCAGATCGTCCCACGCAATTCCTTCGCAAACACAATGTAATTTTTCGTTTAAGGGTTGCCACTGAGTATCGTGAAGAACGTATTCGGAGCCAGCAAATGCTTCACTCCCCTGATGTAATATTGACAAGGCATCGTACATATGCCGAATCTGTGCTCCTAGTAGTTGCAGCGCAATTACGTCTGTTTGAAATTGTGCCGCTGCCGCTGCTGATTCGAAGGTATGCTCCATCCATTCCGAACGCGGCTTGCCTTTGACGTAGACATGCATCACACCGCCCTCCGGGAGGCCATGCGTCTGGACAGAGCAGTCAGCTGCTAGCCAACGCAGTGCTTTTCTTTCCAACAGATCTGATGAGGACCCGTTTGTTTTGAGATGCGGGGTTTTATTTGACGAGGCTGAAGATAGCGTGACTACTCTTTTCGTCCTATCCAAGACAGTCAGAGTTGCTGTAGAAGTAGCCAACGACAGTTGTAGGGTCCGTTGCAATTGTCCGACGCTCGATAACAGTCGTTTGGAAGCTTCAGCCCAGGTTGGCGGGGGTGTCCAAGTAGTGAAAGCAATAGTCGTCACTGAGGGTCCATAATATCGAGCATGCGATTCTTCGGAAGGCTGTTGTCGTTCGTAGTTTTTTTCGTACATCCAATCTTCGTCGTCGTCATATGCGGCCAGCATCATCTCATGTGCAAAGCTGTTACTGGCACTCCGCTGTGAATGATCTTTCCATGACGAATACGCGGATGTGTTGGGTGGAAAGTCCTGACTGCGGGTCCTTTCTGGTACACGGGTCCGCCTCCACCACCATTGGCGCGCTGTGAAGGAAGACCATGAACGCGCCCCACTCTCGCTAGTAGAGGCACGAGCACGAGCACTCCCCGACAACAACAAGGAAGGCGGTCGAGGACGTTGACTTCGCAACGAAAGCTGTAGCCGCCGTTTTTGACGACGATACACTCGCCACACACCAATCCAGAAAACAGCACTAAGCAGCGACACAAACATGTATGCAAGTGGCATGCCTTCCACACGACGCTCTGCGTTTTTGTATGCTACCATCCACAGCGCTGGGAGCTTAACATTGGAAAAGAGACTGCGAGTGATGCCGGGAAACAGACTCGCTGTGTCGGACGGCGGCACGGAACCACCAATTGGGTCGTCCAACAAGTCAGGCATTTCAGGCACTGCCTGTGAAACTGTTGTCATGCCCTTTGATGCAAGCGCTTCGCTCCTGGGTTGGACGCTTTAACTCGTACGGGATATGGAATGATGCCACCAAAGACCCCAAAGCTACTACTTCCATTGTGAAATACAATCTGCGGGAATGGGCAATCCCTGTTGTAAGTGCATTCATTCACTGTCAGACCGTGCTATCATTGTTACAACGTGCTATCCTTTGGCTGGGGATGTCGCTGGACTTATGTGTCCAAAAAGCTATTCACCGACACTTATTGTTTTTCCGATTTCTCTGAGGAAGACTACAGAAGAGACATGAATATGATACACATAGCTGGACAATCATAGTAGAGAAAAACATCTGTAGACGTCGTTCGGTACTGGAAACATTGAAAACAGCTGTCAATTGTGTAGGATACCCTTTTCACTGTCAATCCGCGTTCGCATTCTCAGAGGTTCGAACAATCAAATTCACGGGCAAGCCTGCGAGAAAGGACATTGTTCGCACAGTCAATCAAGCAGCGAGAATACGCGATAGATCAATGGCTCGTGGCCTGCTGAACCGAATTCATCTTCGTTTTTTGCTGCGGGGATTCCTAGTTTCTACTACACAACCGATTACTGACAGTAAAAAATACTCGTGAAAGAAGTAGTAGTCCTGCAGATCGACTCGTTGCTTCGCATAAATTCGTTTGAGGCCAGGTGCAAATAGTCGACGAACGCTAGCGTCGTCGCCAAGAAGAATGAAGCAAACCCAGCTTTGGAGTGTCCTTTATTCGAGCTGTTGTATCATTTCGGCCGTCCGAGCCTTTAACGATCCTGTTCCCCAGTCTCTGAAGCTTCCTCAACCACCAGGTCCAGTCATGCGTGCCTGGACGTGTCACGGTCGCACACAAGCGGAACTTGTCGACCGCTTGACGCAGGCCAACATTGTGCAGAGTCCGCTCGTTCAAAGCGTCTTGCAGGCGGTCGATCGAGCCAACTACGTACCCAACGATCCCTACATGGACGCTCCGCAAGCAATTGGTCAGGGTCAGACTATTTCGGCACCCCACATGCACGCATACGCCCTCGAAGCTCTCTTGCCTTGTCTCCAGCAGCAAAAGCAGCATCCAGAACAGCAACGAGACCTCCGTATTCTCGATGTCGGCTGCGGAAGTGGCTATCTGACAGCCTGCATGGGACGTTGGCTGCACTCTCGGAATCCGCAAGAACCGCCCCTACTGGCCAAAGGACAGGTTTACGGAATTGACATTCACGCAGATTTGGTCGACCAAACGCGACGCAACATGCAACTAGGGGATGCCGATTTGCTGTCCTCCGGAACGGTTCAACTGAGCGAGTCGAACGGCTGGAATGGTTGGCCAGTGGCGGCACCGTTTGACGCCATTCACGTAGGGGCTGCGGCGGCTGAATTTCCCCGGACCCTGGCGACGCAGCTCAGCGTGGGTGGTTGCATGGTGGTGCCGATTGGACCGCAAGGGGGTGCCCAACATTTGTACAAGGTCACACGCCTACGAGGACACGGCGATTCCCAGACCGATGCGAATTTACAAGCTCCGTCTTTTGTCATGCAGGATTTTGAAGTATCGCAATTGTTAGGTGTACGGTATGTTCCGTTGGTGGAAGGACCGAAACACTGACCTTTTCCAAGTAGATTTTCTTCGGGGGTTGCAAAACGAAAGGAAGGACATGCCTCCTCCTGTGAAAGGTGCAAGAATCGAGCACATCTAGATACTCTATATGACCTATTAAGCTCGTAACGTTACCAATAATGTAAGTAAAAAAATTAATTGTCATTTACTCTTTGCACTCGCATAGATTCATTCATGTGTTTCGAGTCAAGGGCGAAGATGAATTACAGACCTCACTATGCGTAGTGCACGAAGCGAAACGCAGATCCCACCTTGCACTTTCTTTGATGCGGCTGAAGGAGTATGCATAGAAGATCCAAGCCGTTCTTGTACTTTCGTTGAATTGAAACCCAGTGGTATCGAACGAGTGCTATTAAGTATCGTTCACCCTCGCCAAGCTGATTGCTTTCAGACCGAAACAAATTCGACGCCCTCGTCGTCCATCTAGCCGCTGCACATCATTAATGCGATGAGTTTGAAAGCAGAACCAGCAACCAGCGTTATATTCAGAGTAAGACTGTCACCAGCAACGGCTCGATTTTTTCCTAAGTCGTGCTCGTACAAATAGGAAACGCTCATGTTTGCGTCGTGGTAGGCAGGAATGGTAAAATTGTCCCGGAAGTCGGTGGAATTTGGATTGCCTCGGATAATAGTCAAATCAAACAATGCTTCCGATCCCTCCCAGGGATCACCGTAGCTTCTTAAGGTCTGCAAGGAAATCATCTGAATGAGAGTTGTGACGTGCTCGAGTGACAAGATAATTGAAGCACCGATACCGGTGGGCATGAGACCGATCTTATTTTGCCAGCCGTTGCGGATATCATTTCTGCCATACCAGCCAGTGTTGACTGTCACAAAGGGTTTTAAGTAATCATCCACAGCACGGGCTTGACGAGTGGTACCCACGGGTGTTGCCACGAAGGCCAGGGGACACAATGTGCCTTGCGTATTCATTTCGTCTTCGCAAAGGAGTTTTTCGCTACGATACTGCTGTTGCTGAGTTGCTCGCCAAGTTTTCGCAATATTCACAAGCGACAATGTGTCCTGACCGAGTGGTGGCGGCAGGTAGGTACGATCCAGCAACGTTTGCATGTCGGCGAGCTGCGAGGTAAACTGGCCGTCCTGTAACCGTATTGTAGATATACTATCCGTGAAGGCATGATCGGCGCAGTAGTCGAGTACGGTTTGCAATGCTGCGTATGCAAAGGTCCACGATGCGTGAACATGCCCGGGCATTCCAAAATGCCCGTCCACGATGCGAGATTTTTTGACGGGATCTTCCCAATCAGGAGAAAACAAGGTTTCGTCCGGGTCAGACAGGAAGAAAGAGCGCACGGAAAAGGACGAACTGACGTAACCAAGCTCATAGTAGTCCGCCAAGAGACGGACCGCATCCTTTTGTATGTCTTCACCGAGGAGACTTTCGATGTAATTACCAAAGTGCTCGTCAAAAAACCAAACCATTGGTGGATCGTGACAGGGGCGCGACTTCCAAACCGCGCGAATGAAGTCCTCCGCGCGAGCGAGCGATGCGTTAAAGTGAGTGTACGTTGCCGTCGCGGCAGTGCTCGAAAAATAGGCATTATCGTTGACGGCATATCCATTGATGACAACATCGGGTCCACCTATATTCACTAGATCCGCCGCACCCGAGTAGAGACGGTATTTGACAATCGGGACCGCCAGTTGTGAATTGGTGCCTCCGACACCGAGGTTGTAAATCTTCACGACTCCTTCGCCCAGTGCGTAATCGACTAGGGCTTGCAATCGATTGGGCCAAGTGCAGCTTCTTCCCTTTATAACAGTATCGTACATATTTCTCTTTCTTTCTCTGAGTAAAGAACGGTTCGTCACTAGTTCGAGTGCAGCCGGGGGAATAAAATCGCAATTAGTCCCTTCCACCACTGATCCTCCAAATACAGCGACATACAAGGGCGGCGCCGATGAATTGGCTAGCTTGGTTTCCACAATATTTAAAACGCGTTTCGTATCCGCCGCATTCGGTGGATTGCGAAGTCCGCGTTGCAACAAGAAGGGACTCACCGTGTCAAAGAGTTTCTCTATCCATGGTCGATGTCGCCCGTCCTCATCGTTGGCATGATTGGTTTTATTCATAATCGCTTCTCGATGCGAGGACCAGAGCGCACTTGCTGACTGTTCGTACCGGAATCTTTGGCAGAAGGGGTGGGAGGATGTGCGGGCGCGAGCTGCGGCAGCAAAGTCCGAGCCGTCGACCAGCAGTTCGCTCCGGGAATCCTCTTTCGTGTCCTCTACAAGTGGAGTTTGACATGCTTCATCGCTGGATGAGGTAGGCATGCGTTCTTCCTCGAATGCGGAAAAGTATGTAGGATTCTCGATGGCCAAAGGTGGAAGCCACTGTACCGTTTGACGTTCTTGAAAAAAGAGCCGCCTCACCACCGAAAGCGCCAGGCTTGCCAGAATAGCCATCACAACTAGACGCCAACGCCATTTCTTCCCTCGTGACAGCTTGGCCGAAGCCATCACAGACAGTCCTCAGGATTCCAAAGAACGGAGTTTTCCAAGTTGGTTCTGTGAATGTAAGCGTTGTCTAAAGGTATAATGGTTGGTTGGTTGGGTTGTTGGTCATTGTAATTATCGGTGTTTGTGAAGAAACCACCGAAACAAGCTAGGAATGTGCGGACTTTTTGGGATGCCGACGAACGATGGATGCAGCGAGTCTTGCTAACACTGGAACCAATTCACGTTTGTGACGTCATTAGACTGAAGGTGTTGAATTGGAAGGGGCCCAGAGTGGCAACGGCGTCACAGTTTACTGTCACTGTTACTGTCAGTTCGAACCTAAAGAGCGCTTCTTCAACCTGGATCTCCGAACTGTAAATACACGATCAATTTGGTGCCGTCGAGTGTTTCGTCCATTGCAACCCATCCAGCACTTTAAGCCAAGCCCTTCCTTGAACAACAAACTTTCGAATCCAAAAAGCTTGCAACGCAAACGATGGGTCTCTTGTCGTTTCTCTTGTGCTTGAAGGCACTACAGACGGCAACGGCCTTTGGGAGGCAACCGCTTCGGACGATGCGTGCGTACGCTCCACGGAGCTTACGAAGCACTCCGTTGCCCTTGGCTGGGCAAGCTACGGAGCTGCCGGATTCCCTAGAAGACGCAGCAACCCGTGCCGCGCAGGCGACGGCCAATTTTGCGTCCCAGTCGGGGCCGTTGGCACGCTGCCGGGTAGATTTTGACACCAGCGTTGGCGACGAAACCTACACACTCCTTAAATCTAGTACGGAATTTATGCAAAATTTCGTTTCGGCTTTGTGCTACGCCACCATTCCGGGATTGCAGGAGCAAAGACAGGCGGAAATGATGAAGGTTGCGGAAGCGCGAGCGGAGCTTAAAGTGCTCTTCCAGGAAAACCCTGAAGACGATCGCGTCCGTGAGCTTCAAAAAATGCTTGCTGCGAATGGGCGTGATCCGGACGCGGGTCCGTGGACAGGCCCGGTAGCGCGTGTGTACTTTCCCGATGAAGGCAGTGCGGCTTTGGCACGCCGAGACTGGTTGGGGGTGGATCCGAAGGTACCTCCGTGTGTCCAATTTGCTTCCTGTGGTGGAGTGCAAGTTGGCGACATTCAGAAAGATCGTATTGTCTTTTTCTTTTGTCCAAAGGCGAGCGAAAGTGAATACGTGGAAAAGATTCTAATCAACACGGAAACGACAGCGACAGATTTGCAACTTTCTGTCTTGGTGAATCCAAACTTGGTGGATATGGGAGTCACGGGCTTTGGCATGGCGGGGCGGCGTCTGCGCGAGCGTCTCATTGATCCCTTGCAGAATACTTACTACCTACGAACGTTGCCTTGGGGGGCACTCACCCGGCTCTGGCCCCAGGCCTACAGCGTCTGGCAAGAAGATACCGACGCCGAAGGCGGCTACCGCCTTATTAAAACGTTGGGCCGCCTGCCGTCGAACCCTGAAGTCGAAGATATCTACGATATTGAAAACGGAAACATGGAAGCACGACAGTCGGGCGGACCGCTGGATCAGCTAGCAGACTTTGTCAACGGTATGATGCGATTGTAACTTTTAACTTCAATTCTAGACGCTCATCAACAAATCGTTCGTTGCGCTGCTGCAAACAGCACACTATTTCTAGAAACCTTCCGCGCCACCACAATACTTAAAAACCGTCCGTTTGGAAATTGTACGGGTGCGTGTAAAGGCGATCCATGAAACCCTGCTCACACCATGCCCTGTCTTCAGGCCACTTGGAGGGCCAGTCTATGCACTCGCAAAAGACTTTGTAATGAGTGTCGCGCGTCTCCATGAGCGGTCGAGCGACAGAAATCTTTGTGGGGTCGTCCTCGTTTACCTTGGCGGCCGTATCGGGCTGGCACGATGCAAGAGGATCATCAAGGGGAGCAATACGCTCCTTGAGCAAGCGGTGCATTTCGTCAATTTGACGCTGCGTCACGCGAAGGGGATCTTTCATAAAACGCCAATGGTTCGTCTGTTTACGGCTGCCCCCGATATGACGACCATAGCAGGGTGGGACGGTTTGGCTACCCGAGTAACGGTAGTAATACTCTGTACGGACGTCTACCAAGGGAAAGTAGTTGAACCAAGGTCCAACGTGATCATAGTTCATCAACTCACGATGTTCCTGCGATGAGGTGGATTTGGCGACTTGCTCGGCAACAAAAGCCCCCCAGTCAAAGTCGGGATCGGCTTCGGCGTGGTCGTCTTCGGATAAAATCAGCTTGTGGGGCTTGAAGGTCGCGTTGCTCTGCATTTGTTCGTGATTTTGAAGGATGATATCGTGCACCGACTTGACCTTTGGCCGAAGATTACGAGAGGTCGTGCGAAGTTTGCGCTGACCGTTGCTGATGCTCTGCGTCGTTACAGCCGAATCCGTGTGGCCACGGTTGTAAAAGAAACAACCGGGGTATTCCGTCAAAATCGAAGGCAAACCACATTCCTCGCGCGTCTTTTCCTCCGCTTCACGCCACTGGCAGATGAGCCTATTCAGCATAGGGTAGTCCGGAATATCATCGTAGGCTTCCAAGAAAAAAGCGACCGACGCCATCTAATATTCGAGTCGAAAAGGCAAAGTGCACACACAGGTGAGATATTGGGGGCGTCAGGAGAATGTGAGAGTTTGTGTTCGTGTTTGTCCATTCTATCGTACCTCATTGTCGATTCCTGCTTCCGCTCCAGTGACGGAATAAAAGTGGTACATATGCAATTCGCCATCGTATCTCTTTCCCTCTTGTGTATGCTCCGAAGGGACGTGAAAGTCCATGTGGGAAAGGAACCACCACTGCGAAAAGCCTTTGGAGAAATCAATCCGTCCAAAGCGTTTGCCACTGTCGTCACGACAGGCGATTTCCCATTCTCCGCTCGTCGTTTCCGTGATGGGCTGGACCACCTTCAACGCGTGGCGCTCCACGCTAAAGGCATTGAGCTCTTTCAATGTGTCCCAAGTGCAGGTACTGTCGTAGTAAGCCATCCAGTGCACGTCGATGCACTCGTTTTCGTCGGGATCTCCCGGCACCGCACGATTTCGCTGCAAGTCAATCGGAGATTGATGATGAGTTCCGCAGCTGCTGCTTCCGGCGGGACACCAACGACAAAAGTTATCCTTCAGGCTCCATCCGCGGGACGCTTCGAAGGCATCGGGCCAACCCAGGCAGTTTTCGGTATCGGAGCAGGACACCTGGTCCCAATCTTCCGGTCCGTAATCCGTACCTTCCGTTCCACGGTAGTTGAACCGATCCAGATTACTGCCTTCCTGAGCAGTCGCGAACGAAGCGACGAGACTCCAAAGTAGAAACGAGCGCATGATGTTGTACGCTTGAGGAATTGGTACGCGAGAGAAAATCGGCGGCTTTTTTGTGTAGGACCAATCGTATCCAATGTGCTTCGAACAACTTTGGAATAATGGAGACGGATATGAAACAGGAAATGCTACAATTACTGGAAACACTTTTTCGATTTTGGGGAAAATCGAGTCACCTTGGCGCTCAACCGTTCCATCCGCACGTGTCAATATCGATCGAACGGAAAGTGCGAGGTCGTGTATACAACAGTCCCACACGTTTGTGTCACACGACTCCTTAAATAAAAGAAATAGTTACGGAATCTCTTGCATATATGCTGGATTCGTGGCGCCAACCATTTTCCACACCGAAAGCTCGTCGGGCACGAGCAAACCAGTGAGGGGACGGTTGAATCTCGAGAATCCAGGGTCGTCCGTTGATTTCGCAGCATTGCCTATATTTCTACGGCATATCAAGACAGGTACCGAGCGCGACCGCACCGTTTTTAGATATATTTATACCTTTATACGTGGGATTCATAGACCAGGGACAGAACTACGTACGAAAAAGGCGGCGGATCGCATCTTTGCTCGTAAGCAGACTTTGTGACCGTGCTCTGGACAGACGATTCGTATAGGTAGCTATCTCGTTAATTGTAAAGGGAGGGAAACTTATATTATTGCCCCGGATCGAAATTACATAGTAATAGCAGTCGCTAGCTTGGCAGGCCTCACACACGTTTTCTTGGCCTTGGTTACCAGCCGCTTCAATTCGGTCGCCGGGACTAGATAGCAACGTTGCCGATCGACGGGATCGGCTCGACTCAAAATACCAACCACGCGACCTTCGTCGTTCACACACGGACCACCACTGTGTCCCGAAATTGTCGGGCACATGATCACGATTTCTTCGCGTGGCGAAAACGTCTTGCCCGACGAATTGGATGAGTGCGATCCGTCGTCGGAAATCGCAGCTTTGAACTTTTTGCAGATATAGCCCTTGGCAAAGTCAGCGGACCGGTTTACGTGTTTGCCCAGCTCAAAGACACCTTCACCTCCTTGGTTGAACCCGAGGATGCGGACAGACTCCTCTAGCTCGAATCGGTTCGTCATTTTCAACGAACGGAGTTTTTCGGACTCCACAGCCTCGTAGTCTAAAGAAATCTCGGTTTGATTCACACAGCCCGTGCCTTCATCGTCAACGTCTTCAGCCATTTTGCTCGTAACACGCACAACGCATGCGTCTACGTTGTGGACGTCGCTCAGCACGATCTCACCAAAGTAGCGGAAGACTGCGTTGTGCCCTTCATCGGGAATGATTCCAATCACAACCTTGGCGTCGGGTAAACCGAAGAAAGGAACCCCAAACCTGGGCCCCTCTTCCATGTCGTAGAGAACATGAGCAGCTGTTACTACCAACCCAAGACGTTTGTCGACGATGAATCCAGATCCAACGTTTCGAATCTCCTTTTGCTGCGCATCCCATAGACCCACCAGTACAACGCTGGGCAGCATCTCGGGAACAGGCTTGGACACTCGTTGAGAATGAGACGATTCCACGGCTGGCGTTTTTACTTCGGCATCTTTGGCGTTGCCAGAAATTAGGCTGCTGTCGACACGATGTCCACGCATGCATCGAACAACTGCGTCTTTGCGCTCAACGGCAGCAACGACACTATCCCACCCCCATGTACAAGCATTACTTGGACTTGAGTGGGCGAGACATTCTGGACATACCACTTGCGAATCCACGTTGGGGTACGTAGAGAGCGATGACCGAACCGAGTCCAATACAACCTCAAAGCCACCCTTCCACAACTTGCGTCCATGGTGGCCTACCTGACCTTTCCCACTGACTATAACCCGATGCATACTGGCGCGCATCGCATCTGACGCGACACATTGACTTGAGCTCTGATCAACAACCGTCACGAAAACTTCCACAAAACTTTCCCGTAGCTCCCCACTGTCCTGATCGGCAAATACAGTCCCGATCTTTACAAGAACTGAAGTCTTCCAACACATGATTTGATGCACCTTGATGCGACCGATCGCTTGTGTATCATGCTCTTCCAGAAACTGGTGCAAGGACCCCCGTCCTATTGGTACCGTGTGCGACCGCTGAGGATACTCCTGTTTGGGAGTTCCTTGGAAGTCTTGAGAAAATTCATACAGGTCCTTCAGCAATTCGACGGACACATGCTCCATGAGATCCGATGGGGCACCATCGCGGAACAACCAGGAGTAACACAAGGTGGTCATCCAACTTTCACTGGATTTGAACGTCCAAACATCCCGAGGATCCGTTTGCGTCAAGAGACTAGGTATAAAAAACACTTCAGACTGCACCGGTTGGTCCAAGGCCATTGTCGGTGGTGGCGAAGCTCGTAGGGGCAGTAGAACACCGGAGTGGACCAATAGTCGTTCCAAAAAGTAAAACATGGTCGGCGCCGTGGTGGCACTTTCCGTCAGCTCGGCATACCGATCCGATGCTTCGCGCATGAAACTCATGGACTGCCAAAGCATGCGCGCATCGCTATCGCTGAGCAATGGACAGCTCGCCGTGCTACTGACGAGCACTTTTGTAATTTCGCTCTCGGGAAATTTCTGGTCGCTGTAAATACATTGCATATTCATGAATCTTCTAGTTTCGGTCAACTCACGCTTAAGGTCATTGCGGAGAATGCATGACAAGGCTGACACAAGCCACTTTCGACTAAGGATAATGTATCGCGATAGAACTTCATCATCTGACGTTCCAAAGTATAGAATTTCGCCAATGCTCGATAAAAAGTGCAAAGCTTGGACTACTGTAGCCATATCCAAGCCCGGACCGAGCTCACCCAATAAATGATCTAGCAAGATAAGCTTGTGATCTTGTTTGAGTCGCCGGACCGTATCCAGTACCCTGCCTGTCCCCGTCGGTACTGGTGCACCCATGTGTTCAAATACAGATCGCGATGAATCTGTGGCTATGGCCACCATTGTTTCCTGCAGCTGTTCGATCCCTGACCCGGTCACCTCGTCGACACAAAGAATCGTATCTTGGCCCAGCAACAGTTTCGGAGAATATTCGCTCCCATCAAAACGATGGAGGTGGTTCTCGAGAAGATTCTGCATTGTATCACATCGTCGCTTGACCTCTATTTCGTTCATGTGGGAAGGGATAAGAGCTACCGGCAAAATGGCGGACCCAGGTCCGCGCAAGGCAATCGTATCCACCCAAGATAGAAGGCGTGTTTGTATGTCTGCGTACAAGGCCCGATCAGCCTGACGGTTGGCTTCTTCCCGCAAGAAATCGTCTTCGTATTCTTCTTCGTCCTCGGAACTGTCGAAGCAATCTTCGCCGTCATGCCGACGACTGGGACAACGATTCGTAGCCACGTTTTGACAAGCCAAATCCCACACCAACAAATACAGGCACGAGGAAGAAAAGAAAAGTGCCTGAGTTGCGGCGTGCGCACCGAAATTAGGCGCCCCGTGGTCTCGGGACGTCGCACCTTGGACTTCCCATATTGCAAACTTTACGTCCGACCTGGGCGACCAGGAGTGTACGTCGACTCCCAAAGTGACGCGCTTTCGTCCCCTTTTATGACTTTGCCGGATGGCTCGGGCGACATAGGATTTGTCCACGCCTGGTGCTCCAACCATGACTACTTTCAGCATATCGTTGTGTACGTGCGCATCGCTGCCAGTGGCGAGACTGAGCGGAACCGAAGACCCGTCTGACTTGACTCGTTTCGGACGCAGGGGCTGGGCAGCCGTGCTTTCTGACGCCTCCAGATCCGATACGGTTTCGAGTGCGGCTCTCCGCAGCATACTTTCAAAATCGGGGGCTTCGGCCTTGTCCACCTTGTAGTCGGCATCAAAAGGTACGACGCTGGCTACGAGAGAATCGTCCTTTTTCAAGGCCTCGTCGCTGTCGTATTCTACGTAGGCTTCCGCAGCAAAGCCGGTCGGCAGGACACCAGCCTCGAGAACGTCCGCCGTTGTCCCAACAAATCTGGCTTCGACGGACGCAGCTCTTCCTCCTGAAAACATGTTGCTCGCGTCCAAGGTTTCCTGAATCGGTGTCATGGGAGGCATAGGGGGTCGAATCGACGCGGCCGACCGATTGGCGAGCGCAGAAATTGTGGTAAAAGTGGCAGGGCGCGGACCCGTACGCGACGAGAATTCACCCGAACGGCTTTCGAATATGTCTGGCGACGTCTCGTCATCAAAGTCGTCGTTCTCTCCACCACTGCTGTCAGTCCGCCGCCAAGAACGTCGTTTTCCACGGCGTTTGTCTTTCTTCCTGGGGGGAGATTTGGGATTATTGTTGGAATTGATCCCACCGTTGTTTGTGGTGTGATTCAGAGTGGTTATAGAATCAGCTCCCGACGGCGCGGTTAAGAAGTCGGCGGAAAGAGACGGTAACGAAGATCCGTCGTGCGAGGTGTGCGCCGAGGAGTCATCGACGTGGTGCACATGCGATTGCGCGCTTTCCTTACTTGACGCTCGACGGAGACCGTTCTTACGCTTAAAAATCTTTCCAAGCTTCCGGACACCTCTGCGGACGCGATTCGGTTGACACGACTTGACGGCGGGATGGTCGGGGTGATACCTGGCGCGCAACGAAAAGTGTCGTTCAAATTCCTGATTCTGCAAATGGCGGACGAGACCGTCCTGCTCGGCCGCGTTGGGCGGCGGGGGCGGCATGAGCACCAGTTCGCCGTCAACGAGTATGAATTCGGCATCCTCGTGTTCGTCGTCCAGATCATTGATGGTTCGGGCCGACACCGTCGCCGTGGATTCCATAAATGCCGCCGCGGCCTCGGAGCGCATGGCCAGAGCGTCCGACTCACTACGCACGGAGAGTGGGCGATAGGCATCGCTGTCGTCGTCTTCTACTCGATTGTGGGTTCCGTGAGGGCGTGTACCAGTTCCATCTCGCTGTGCAGTCGACGACGACTCTTGTTGCTGCCAGGCTGACTCGATTTGGTCCATCCCCGTACGGACCAGATCGCGTACAAACGTGGCTACGGGATACGAGTACGCAGGTCGACGATCTTCCGCTTCCGGGGATCGATCGGGCCAGATCACGGCGGGAGCCACCGGAGTGGAAGGCGGCGGCGGTGCCGGATTCCATTCGCGCAGCAACACGGGAGGTCCTTCTTCCGGTGCAAGGACTGGAGCCTGGGTGACGCTGCCTTCGGTATTCTGGTTCGTACTGTGGCTATTACTGTCACTACCACAACGGCTCCTTCCCCCATTACTACTGCTCCCACTTCCGGGACGCAACGGTTCGTTTGTCGACATGTTGTAACGTATGGTGATAACGTCGTCAATGTACCTACTGCCGCAGCAACCAGAAGGATGTTTCGAGCTCACTTCTCGGAGTTCCTTTTTGTCTTCGATTACATGCGTCAAAATGATTCTCCACTACTCTAGCAGCTCGACCGACCTACTACGAGAGAGAAAGAGATGTTCGGAACATCCGTGTGTATTTGCTATGCGTAAATAGGGTTATAGGATCTGCCCGTCAGTACAAAACAAGTCGTGTTTTGCAAAACCCGGAGTTTACTGTGCCTGCATGTTCATCCAGATGGATCCGTTCACCGAGACTCACTGTCAGAGTTCTACGGTGTCCCGCAGACTTTAAACCGAGCATTCTTCATCGGCGAACTATGTTGTGCAGATGTTAAAACCCGTCTGTTTCAAAGTTGTAAGGATGGTTGAACAATCGATCTTGCAAACCCTTTTTGCACCATTCCACATCTTCCGGAAACTTGGAGCGCCAGTCTTCACACTCACAAAACACCTTGTAGTGGGTACTGCGTGTTTCCATTACGGGGCGCGCCACAGAAATCTTGGTCGGGTCGTTCTCGTCTACCTTGGCAGCTGTATCGGGTTCGCATGAGGCCAGTGGATCGTCTACGGAAGCAATGCGTTCCTTCAAAAGGCGATGCATCTCATCCACTTGGCGCTGGGTTACCCGAATAGGATCCTTCAGGACTCTCCAATGGTTGGTCTGACGACGATTATTTCCTTCGAAAAAACGCCCGTAACAGGGTGGGACAGTCTGGGTTCCGGAATAACGGTAGTAGTACTCGGTGCGTACCCCCAACATGGGAAAATAGTTGAACCAAGGACCCACGTGATCGTAATTTAGAAGCTGGCGATTTCCTTGTGTAATGTTGGCATTCCCGTCTTGGCGGGTAACAAACTTTTCCCAGTCGAAATTGGGATCGGCCTCAGCGTGATCCTCTTCGGAATGCAACAACCTTTTGGGTGTGTAAGAAGAGTTTGTCTGACTCTGGGCGTAGTTGTAAAGGATAAGGTCGTGAACCGACATGGATTTAGGTCGCAGGTTGCGACTTTTTTGACGAAGATTTCTCTGTGTGCCGTCTTGTGTGAGGGCAATAGTGTTGAAACCGTCAATGGTATGCCCCCTCTGATAGTAAAAGCATCCAGGATACTCCGTCTCGACCGACGGTAAACCACATTCTTCTCGAGTCTTGTCTTCGACTTGGCGCCACTGACAAATGAGACGATTTAACATGGGATAGTCGGGAACGTCATCGTAGGCCTCGAGGAAAATAGTTACAGACGCCATCTACAAGAGAGTGAAAAGATTCGGGGTCAAAAATCAGGTGCAACACCTTACGACTACAAAACTTGTGCGGAACGACTCACCTCGTTGTTTGTACTGGATTGGGATCCAGGAATAGAGTAAAAATGATACAAATGAATCTCTCCGTCGTATCTCTTGCCCTCTTGCGTATGCTCCGAAGGTACATGGATATCCATATGGGACATTAGCCACCACTCAGAAAATCCCTTCGAAAAGTCGATTCGCCCAAACCGCCGACCAGAAGCATTACGACACGCTAGACGGTAATCTCCACTTGCCAATTGTTCAATGGGTTGGTTGACCTTCAAAGCGTGACGCTCAATCGAAAACGCGTTGAGGGCTTTCAAGTTCTCCCAGTCGCAGGTGCTGTCATAGTAGGCCATCCAATGGACGTCAATGCATTCCTTCTCCTCCGGATCTCCTGGAACCGCTCGATTGCGCTGCAAGTCAATAGGAGATTGATGATGAATTCCACATTGTCTCGTGCCTAGAGGACACCAACGGCAGTGATTTTCTCCCAAATCCCAGCCGCGGGCCGTTTCAAAGCCGTCCGGCCAACCAAGGCAGGTTTCGGTATCAGTACAGGAAACCTGGTCCCAATCTTCTGGACCGTAATCGGTGCCGTCCGTCCCACGGTAGTTAAACCGATCCAGATCCCGTCCAGTCTGCGCAGTTGTAAATGCAATGAGAGTGCACAATAGTACTGATGGAAGACCCACCATGGCTACCAAAATCTGATAAAGGTACAAGAAGCCAGCTAACGTAAGTGGAAACACAATATGAAATTTATGGGTAAGAGGGAACTTTTTGGCCCTGAGAAAAGAGGCAGCATTCCAGAGTCCTGCAACCGTTTTATACGACCGACTTGCTCGTCTGTGTGCCCACATAACTTTAGAGCACGTGCGGACTATCTTTGTACTCTCTTCCTCAACGGATTTGTCCCCGGGTGAAATTTCTTTCTTTATATATTATTTAGCTGACGACACTGCCAAACCAGTCGTGGGGTTGTAAGCGTTGCAGGGTAGAGTATTCTACAAGTATGAATTGAACTCCGGAATCCCGGACTTCACCTACATGGGAAAGGTTCTCATGACTTTGAGTACTACCTATTTGGCTCCGTGTAGGAATTTACAATTAGATTAAATTAGTCTAATAAGTCACTTCGTAAGCTGGTACGACTGTTGTAGTCACCAGATCGCTGAACAAGGAAGCCAGTTCATTGATGATCTGATGGCTGCGTTTTTCCCATTAGTACGTGCACTACCCAAACCATGGTATTGTCTTTATACAGTTTTTACAGTAGAAGACAACTCCCTACTTTGAAAAAAACAGACCTTGTAGCCCTCCGTTCTTGAGAGAATTCTACCTGCTTACGAATGTATTTGTAGAATACGACGAAAGAGTAGAAGTTGGGGAAAAGCCTCGTAGAGGCTCCGATTGTTTTAATTGGTAGGTTTTTAGATTGAGATTGTGAGACTAAAATATAGATTCCAAAATGAAACCTTTTGTGTTGGAAACAGAATGTACGAACGTAGAAACCCCGTAGCCAATGTACTGGCTATCGAACCATTGACATAGTTTTTGTCGAGACGATTGGATCACATATGTGATGGCCAAACCATCGAGTTCGGATGGTGCCAACAGTATCTGTTGACAACTTTCATCTAGGGAAACCGTATGGTAATCAGGAATATTTCCGGTTTGATAAGACGAGTCGTCTTATACGCCTCATGTAACGGAAACCAGAGTTGTGTATGTTGCAAACATTTGGATGCATAACGCAAATATTTGGTTTCCTATGAGACGCTTCTTATTTTCCTCCGGCATGCCACACACGGGTAATGAACCCGACGAGGACAGTCGTCTGGCCACTGCGTCTGTCCTACGACAGAGCCAGGAAAAAGGAAATGGCAACGAGGCCAATATCTAGAGCTAGTGAATCCTAGATAGATGTTCCAACAAACAATGCTAAAGCTCAGCAATTCTATCTACAACGTAGTATCAAATTGTAGCATTGTGTGGCTATAATTTATCATTCTCAACATACAGTCGTTATCATCCAACTGCAAAATGTATTCTAACTTGCTCTATCTTATCACTCAATCTGAAGAGATAAACACGACCATAAGTTCCAATGGATTTCAGCACCCTTATTGTTAGCGCTTTTTTATACACCCTGTGAATAGAAGAAAAACTGAACAGCAGTCAAAAGTTACCAGTCACTTTTTTGGGAGGTGTGCAAATTTAAACTTCAAATCATTCTGTGAGGCTACGTAAGACCAACGATTCCCCGCCATTTTCACATTCTAGTAGAGCCATTTCCTTCACTGCTTCAGTCATTACCTGGACAAAACCTAGGATTGTTACTCCGTGAAGCAAATAAGGCCTGAACGGGACCTTTGCACAAGTATTGACCATCAAAAATGACCAACTGCGTGGTCTTCTCTCTTCTCTCCACGATAGATCCCACCACAGAAACGCAATGGAAGGTAACTGTGGTGATTGCTTTAGTACAAAGCTGTCTGCAAAGGCGTTAGAGAGAGGTCGTCTCCATTTATCGTGTGAGCAAAACATGACGGATCTGACTGTCACTCGCAGAAAGAATTACACACCCTCTGATTGTTACCGACTTTCGTTATTTTCTTTCCATGCTCAATATACTTTTGCTGTATCAGCGTTCATAGCTTGAAAGGTTTAGGTAGTTGGTGCCTTGTTGCCATTTAAACCTTACTTTAGTTAGAGGAATGCAGAAATTTCGAACCCGAGAGTCTACACAACTCACTCGGAATATAACATCCGTTAATTGACTTACGCGGTTTTTCCTCAGGAACCAATTGGTGGTGAAGGCGATAGGACGAGGCTGTTTTTGTTGCCGTCGTTGGTTGGGGTCTCTGATGTACTACAGAGAAAAGAAAATGTATACATTTTTTCTACATATCCTAATCTAGCTTAATGAGAATTCCAGTTAGCCTTTTGTGATCACAAATATAGAAAAATTTGGCCATAATTACTTTTATCGATTTTTATACGATTTCTTCCCAAACCTCGTTAATTCCAGTTAACAATAGATATAACGTAATTTTGATTTTGTAAATGCATTTCCGAGTTTCTAGCCAGTCATCGACAACTTGATGTGAATTCGCATATCGTTGGGGAAAGAAAACGCCATGTTTCATGGTTTCGCCGTAGGCAGATTCTAGAACACTGACTGCTCCTACCGAGCTACCAACTGGTCTCGATCTGCTCTTGTGCGGAGAGACGATATACTAGGCATTTTGGAGTGTCATACCTCAAGTCGTTGTTCAACAATGGTAAGGATTGACACCAAAAGCCGGTCGCCAAAGCCAATTGGTGTGTTGTGTACGAGTCAAATCTTCAGGTTTGTCGCATTTGTATTAGCCGTTTTCGTTGCTGTCCAGACAATAAGCATCCTGCAGTCGACACCACACCCTCGAATCGGCGAAATAGGTGCACTTTCTGTGACATCTCCGGTTTTGCGTAGCCCTCATGACTTGGAGCAATGTCGATTCTACTTGGCCGAGTCGGCCATTCCACATGGAGGTCTTGGTCTATTTGCAGGCGTGGGCCTTCTAAAAGGTGATATGGTAGGATTCCCAGACATCTGCATTTTTGTTTCTGATGCACCGGACCACTGGACCCATTTGAGATCACACACGTTTGGCTGGGCATCGTTTTTTGGTCAATATGAGGGAAAGAATTCTCGTGCTGCCTGCGAAGGGTTTGCCACCACGTTCAACACAATGCCGTTGACACATATTAATACAAAACTTAAATCTCCAGTTCAACCAACGAACGCCGGCCTTGAACGCGGAAGCCAACCGGGAGCAGGAGCAATTACTCATCACTACGGAATGCATGCAGAAGCTCTTGATGTCATACCTGCTGGATTTGAGTTCACAATAGACTATGGTAAGCTTGGTCACTTGTACAGCGTCTTTGTATCTCTCTCCGATATCTTATTTTATGAAATCTACCGCAGGCGATTGGGATTTTGACGACAACCAAGAGTACACTAAGCCGCAGCGGACGATACCGAACTTGAAAGAAACAGGGTGGTGCATTGATAACATTGACATTCGTCAAGCAATGGATCCGTTTATGGGACGCGGTGCATTTGCAAAAAGATTCCTTGCATCGGGAACGGTAGTCGCTCCAGCCCCCTTACAGTGCTTTGAAGACAGAGCCGTCTTTCAAAAGACGAAACCAGAGCAACTCTACGTTAACTATTGTCTACAACCGAAAAACTCAAAGATGATCTTCTTTCCGTATGGTCCAGGCGTCGGGCTCATTAACCACAGTATCGATAAAGCAAATGTGGAATTCAAATGGTCCAGAAATGCCATGCATCATAGTGGTTGGTTAAGTCTCAGTTATAATGACTTTTGGAAAGTCGCAACACCTGGTGGTCTCATTCTGGATGTTGTAGCAACTCGAGATATTTTGCCGGGTGAAGAGCTCTTTCTGAATTATGGGACCGACTGGGACACAGCTTGGGGGAAGCATGTGCAGGAATGGCTACCTCCAAATGGGGCAAACGATTACATTTACCCGGAAGACATGGACGAAACTGGCATTTTGCGCACACTGCAGGAACAGAAAATAAACCCTTACCCAGAGAATCTAGCCCTACTTTGCAATACTCCTGATTGGGAACGTAAAGAATCATATCATATTGATTGGGCGGAACCTGAGCACGAATGGGCCGAAGGTATGGTTTATTGCCATATAATAGAGAGGACGATAGCGAAGAACGGTGATGTCGAGTATACGGTTGCCCTGGATTTTCACACACAAAAAGGGAAGAAAACGACAAGAAGCTACAATGACTCGAAACCTTTCGAGAGACAATATGTCGATCGAAAAGTACCACGCAGAGCAATTCGATGGATTGAAAAACCATACTATGACGACGAACACATGGAAAGGGCTTTTCGCCATCCAATATCCTTTCCCAAGGACCTGGTTCCTAGTGCCTGGAAAACGAAGCTGTAGGATGAACTGAGATAAGCCCGTTGATTCAACCACAGTAGATTTTAGACGCGATCAAACAGACTCTTGTGAATTAGTTGGAAACACTTCCTGCACCAGGATCAACTTTAAGAGTACAGGGTGTTAGCAGGTAAAATTACCTTATAATTATATCCTCGATTGTGGATAACGCGTACCCTTCCTTTCCCGGTCACAAAGAGTTGACGTCTTTTCCATTTCAGGCTGTTTAGGTCATTTGTGGTCATCCTAATTCTCTGCAATAGATTCCTAGCATTAACACACCATGTGACAAAATGCCAACCAATTTGATTTTGCATTTCTCCAAGTAAGGAAATATTTTACCTAATTCGTACTCTCATTTGAATCATTACATTCCGTAGCCCTTCAATTCAATTTACTCCTTCCTCTTCAAGACGATTCATTCATATCTATCATGGACGATTTTGATATGGGCCTGCTTGACGACAACACCTACAAGGTCTCTGTCCTGCGGCAGAAAATGCTGGGAATAGCACCGGTTTTTATGTATCGCATACCGAAAGTCTCAGATGCTGATGACGAATATTTGTAAGTCATCAGATAAACTACGCATTCTTAAAAACATCATTGTTCGCTGACTTTGTTTGCCTGGTGTGATTCTTAAAGGGCCAACGAGTGGAATCTCCGCAAACCACTGCAACAGTGCTCTCTGCGTATCGAACGCCGCGGCGATGTGTTACTGGTTGTTTTTACATACAAAAACGAAGGAAGCCCGCCAAAGCTGTTTGCCGTCAGCAAGATTCTACTGGACGACTATGATCTTTCTCATTTTGTCCAGCCCGTTGGTGATTCCAGTCGGTACTTTGCCATTCGTGTTACGGATGAAAAAGAAGGTCGCGAAGCTGTCATCGGACTCGGCTTCCGCGAGAGAGAAGAAGCCGCCGATTTCTCTCAATGTCTGATCAACTTCAACAGTGCGATTTTCAAAGAGCGACTTGCCCGAGGTGCAGAGATGGCTCATCAATGAGATTAAGAAAAACATATACAAATTGATACTGCTTGTGGCGATTTCTCAGATGCAATTATGGCGTAGGACAACAATGCCAATAAATTGAAGTCATTTACTCTTAATATTGGTTCCTCCCAAACATGCACCTTTTGTTGTAGGACTCCAGTGTCTTCTAGGAGTCAGACAAATTCTTAGAAGCAAGGGGAAAGAATGCAACACCAAAAGGTTCAGCAGAATTGGAAGTGCATGGTTGATCCGGCAACTCTTCGACGCAAGCAGTCTCACTGCAGATCAAGTGAATTATTATTTTGGTGGCCAAGAATGACCCGAAATTATATAGAAATCTGCAGGGATTCCGCAAATATATTAAATGATAAAAAACTCAAATTGGTGGTTGCTATCTGGGTCATTCAACAAGGCGTTGACTGTGAATACCTGATTTTGGTAACAACCTCTCCCTCGAGCCAACGTAAAACAGAAAAACGAAACGTTCGTCGCAATCTTGTACCAACTACTTTTCCGGTAAAAACGGAGTGGAAGAGCAAATACCACGGCTCACCGATAACAATGCCGAAAAGCGACAGCGACAATGATTCCGACTCTTCTGGAGATGAGTCGTGTAGTGAGCCTGGAATGCTCGGTGCTTTCATCAAGGTACAAGAGCGTAAAAGAGGCGACCTCACACAGTTTGAAGGGTTTGAAGAAGGAGATGATGGTACAGTTGTTCAAAAGATGAAAAATATTCTTTCTTTGCGAGAGTCGCTTGGCATGGACAGAGACACAGCCTTCGAAGCTGAACAAGAACGCAAAGCAGCTGACAAGAGACGTATGGCCACGATGTCGGTCGAAGAACGAATGCAGTATGAAGAGACCCAGACAGGGGACATCATGTCCAAAATCCGTGATAGGCATCTCAAAAAACAAAAAGAATTGAAAGAAATGAAAAAGCGGGATGATGGTGAGCGAGCCGTAAAATCCGGTTTAATTCGTCGTGCGTCGACTGACCCCGCGGATGAGTCGTTGCTGCTGCCGCAGGAGAAACTGAAGAAAAAGAAAAATAAGCCTGTCGACGGAGAGCCCCTATCCACTACTTCTAGGGTCGGATTACGACAGAAGAGCAAGCGTGGAATTGAGAAACCTAAGGTTTCGTTGGACCAAGGAGATTCAGCAAAGCGAGAAAAGAAGAAGAAACCCGTTGATCAGGTCCCAATGCAGCACAAAGCCGTACGTGAAGCTCGCACTAGTGAAGACGCTGGTTTAATGAAGAAAAAGAAAAAAAGTAAGACCATTGACGGTGTCCTCGACACTGACAGTGCGTCCCGGAAACGACTTGCAAAAAAGAAGAAACCGAAGGAACTGAACGTTTGTGAAGCCCAGTCCCAGCTTGACGTGGAGAAAAAGAGACACAAGAAGAAGCGACCGGAAGCGCTATAACATGAGCGAAACGCGACGAAGTTTGGAAGTGCAACCTATCCGACTCACGCTGTTAGCCAAGTAGTATTGAAAAATTGCAACTGGAGTACCATAGACGATACTACTACTACTACGTGCTATCAACCATTGCGTTCTACCAACTAAAGTTTTTGTAGTGGACTTTCTATTGATAAGATAGCATTTTCGCGTTCCCAGCATCAATGGACTCAAGCAATAACAAACGTCTATATTTAGCACCTCTCATGTGTTCGCCTCCGAATCTTCCCAGTACGGAAGTTTTTCATTGTCTCTGTACGCCTTGCAAGTCTGTTCCTCACATATCTTGCAGCCAACCGGTCTTTGGAACAACGTAGAATGCCCTCTACCACTACAGTCGCCTTTCAGACATTCATTCGCAGGTCTTCCATTTGTATAGTAGTACAAAGCTAAGGATCTGCGAGCCCGACCTTCCGGTGTAGATAAAGGCTGGGGATGACCATGGTACGAAAAATCGGTGGACGAAAAGACAACGAAGCGCCCAAAGACTGGAAGAATGCGCTGGACACAGGAACCCATATCTTTTGTCCAGAACTCCAAATGCCCACCGTAGGACTCAGGCCAGTCTTGATTTAGAAATACAAAAGAATTAACTCGCCGGTCCAGCTGGTAGGCCTCATACTTGTTGAAGTCAGCGTGGACGTTGAGGTTCCCGCCGGTAGCTGTCAAATGTATGCCACTACCACGGTAATGCGGATCGGGTATGATATCTTGAATGCCCGTTAGCATTTCCAGAAAATGAATGAAGTTTGAGCTTTTCATCGCAGAAAATAGAATCTTGGTGTGTAGTCCCATCAGATCGTCTTCTTCAATAGCTGATTTCTTTTTCTGGACTCTCTCTTGAAAACACTTCCCAGCACCTGCGAGGCATCCATTCGCACCAACAGATTCGTGGTTTTCTTTTAAAACTTCCTCCAAAAATCGCTTGGGAAAAATTCCGTCGATTGTTATATGTGGAAACGGATCATTGAGTGAATATACTTCCTTGAACTTGTTTGCAATCCGAGCCAACCTCTCTGATGAAATAGCTTGATACAACTCTTCGATCACAGACGCATCTATTGGTGCGCTTTGCTGAATAAGCTCATGAATACGCTGCTGGCGGCCCATCTCGTACAGTTCAACTTTGAATTTTTGTACGGCCAGTTGGTAGACAACAAAGCAAAGAAGGCTTGACGAAACAAGAAGGGTCCACAGATTTAGCGTGACAGTTGGCCATTTTGGAAATGCCATGGCAACCTTCTTGCGTTGTAAAGGGAGCATGGCGACTTGATATCTTTTGGTTGTTCACGGTCAGTCAATTGCCTTACATGAACTCGTACATGCAGAACTTCATGAGCGGAATATTTCACAAAGAAAAGTAGGTATCGCAGAATCGAGCATGGATTTTGTTCTCCGGGCTTCCAAGAATAAGTCTGCTACACGAATTGTTGATCTAGAGAGAGTTATGGCTATAGATGCGCGAAATCTAGCAACACCTCACATAAATAAATCGGTTCGTGGCTGGCTTTTAAATGTAACTCCTCGTTGAAGGCGTTCATTTCGTAGCGTTAGATGCAACCTAATTAATTGGCTGTCAAGGTTTTCAAATAGACAGCGAAGACCAGCCAAAAAAACTCCAGGAAGACTTATATAGAGGGTCAGTGACTGTGAGATGCAGCTACGTCTCGGCACTGTTCTCGCAGGCGAAATGAAAATAACACAAGGGTTTTTCTGAGGGTTCACTTCAACAGCAATTCTTTTCGCCATTTTCTGAGTGCTGCGCACATCATGGTCACCGTCAGTGCATCGAATAAAAAGTGGACCACTTGTCTGGTTTTGTCGAATCGTAGAAAACCAACAAAACAGGCATACCCCAGGCAAGACTTCCTTTGTATAAGCTTTTTTGTGTAGAATGGGAGACAAAGACGAGGTACCAGCAGGCACTTCTTGGAGGCAAACACTGTTGACTTCCGACGAAGTCTATCTATATACGGTGCCCACCCTGAAGACTTCTAGTGGTCACAGGTAAGCCACTCGAAACAAAAAGATCCTTTAAAAGCAACCCATGCAAAATCTCAATACTTTCTCTTTATAAGAGCGGAAGACTGGAATCTGGCGAACCCCATACAAACGTGCAAACTTCTTGTCGAGCGTCGTGGAGATTCTCTCGCACTGGAATTCCGGCATGACGAGAAGCTCTTCGCACAGGCCACAATTGACTTAACAATCAGGAAAGAGGTCCAAATACACAAGTGGCTGGAATCTACAGTCGATAGCTCGCGATACTTCGTTGTCAAAATTCAAGGATCTGGAGGTCGTGAAGCATTGGTAGGATTTGGCTTTCGAGATCGTGATGTCGCTACGGATCTCCGCGAATCGCTACAACACTACGAAAATTCAATTAGAAGGCAAAGAAAAGCTGAAGATTTCACAATGTCGACGACAAATTCTTATAGTATTCCAATGCTTATGGAAGGAGAAAAGATTCACTTTGACGGAAAGTCAGGCAAATCAACCATTACAAGGAAAGTGAAAGACAAAGGCAACTCAGTACCGATTTTAGTCAGAAAGCCACCACCAGCTGCAACAGGGCACAATCCACCAGCACCGAAAGAGAGGGGAACTACGAAGGAAGAATAAAGGTTGTAAAGTGCAAGGTTTCAATTGACTAAGGCGAGGGAGGCGGCGAACATGCATTGGATACCAATGGGTCCAGAGGAGCTTTAATGAAAGCTACTGACAGTGAAGAAGATTGAGCCAATAAGTTTCTCCCGAATTAGAAATCAAACAGCTATATCTTACTGTTTCTTTTTTGTCCTCTCCTTTTAAAGCGCTCTCTAAATCGTTGCCACAACCGCAGTATGCGGTAACTTGTTCGTTCTTCAAGAAGAAGCTCTAGTTCCCTTTCGCGATTTTTGTACTCGTCCTGCATCATGTCAACTTCTTTTTCAAATTGAAATTCATCTTTGTTTCCTGTGTCTGCGTACTGCGATTCCGCCGTCTCGACTTGCTTCTTCAACAGAGCTACTTCTGCACGAAGGCTGTCTCTCTCGGTCGAAAGGTCCTTGACATTCCGCAATTCTTTGTCGACCTTGTCACGTTGTTTTTGCGCAACTTCCAAACGCTTGTTCAAGATTTCTTTTTCGGCACCGAGTTTCAATATGTATATCTGCAGCATTTCGCACTCAACTCGAATATCGCTTTCGCGTCGTTCAGCAGCAGTGACAGAAGCCTTCGCAATTTCCATGGACTCTTCCATTGTCGTTTGGTTCCGAGTCCGTATCAGCGCTTCATCGCGTTCTAGACGAGCCTCAGCAATATCTTTACGCAGAGATGATGAAGTTAGGAATTCCGCGTGGAGTGCTTGCTGGGTCATAGTCTTCTCTCTCTTGAGGTGTTGCTGCTTGGTCAATAGCTGTTCCTGGGTGAGCTCAAACGACGCATCCATGTCAAACAACTCCTGTTGCAACGCTTTTATTTTCAATCGAAGATCTTTCTCTGATTCTGTATGCTTCATTTGCTCTTCTTGCCAACGCCTCCGCTCTGAATCATACGCTTGCTTGAAGGCATTGAGATCTCGTTGGTAATCCTTCGTTTGCTCCTCTAGTTCCCGTCTGCCCTGCTGGTATTCGTGAGTCAGTCGTTTCATATCACTCTGCGCCTCTCGATGCATCATTTCTCCGTCCAAGTGTTGCCTCTTCCAGTGGGTTGCTTCTTGGCTTTTGGTCTCGGCTTTTATCTTCAACTTGCCAACTACGTCTTGTAAAATCAAAAGTTTTCCCTGTATTGCAATCATGTCATTCCTTTGCGATTTAAGCGCATGCTCTGTTAGAGCAGCACGGTTTTTATATCTCTGGATATCGCCGTATTCGCTAGCGGATATGTTTGTGGATGCTAAGCGTGTCACATCCGATGATGTCTCTGGATGGTCGTTCTTGGACGCCTGTCGTTCATGGCTGTTCAAGTGGTTTGGAGAGTTTGAAACATATCGTCCCGTACATTTAATGATTCTTCTAGTGAGCTGAACCTGTAGAAGAGCATTGACCAGAAAATGTGGTACGCCGAGGGTGGTTGCGAGAAAGAAGCCGCCAAGGACTCCGATTAATCTCATCGTGGATATGTGGTTTCATTGCGGAGATATTCAATTTTCGTGACACACACAACAGACTCGGAAACTTGTTGGGGTAAGGGACACCCGGAAATAGCACTTGCCCCCGTTTTGACGTCGTTGGTATGTCACGATCGGCCCATGAAAACACGACGACACACTCGGTAACCGCTCAAATAGGTTTTGGGTATAATTCACGACTGACGCTCACTTATGTTGGAAAGCGTATTGAACATTGGGAACGTGGCTTTGGTCAATCACGTGCGCCAAGTTCCTGACGTGCAAAAACCACAAAGTATTACATTTATAGTTAAAGTAAATACATGACATTTTGGACTCCGATCAAGCCAGCCAACTATATAAATTGGGTGTCCAGAATGAATATAATTCGTAAAACGCTCCATGTATTTGAATTTCTTTTTGCAGCATCGTACATCCTTTTGATTGGCGAAAAGAGAGGGGGGGGGGGGGGGGGGGCGTCACTTCAAGTTACGATTTCCACCCCGTCATTAGCACAGTCCACGCGATATCTCAGCCGTGCACGCGCGTCCGCCAGCCGTCCCTGCTGAACCATTCTAAAAACATGCCAGACTTCTGGCCCCACCAAGAGACAGACCAAAGAGGAGCAGTTGGAAGCAAGTTCCACCTTTATCCGTTTGCTCCTACTTTATTGGCGCACTCGTGCTTCCTTGCATACTTTGTTACGAGCAGATTTGAATTATAGCCTCTGTGTTTCTTTTCAAATACAATGACGGCCACGCCAACATCGCAACGGAAAGTCGTGCTCCCCATTCTGCCTCGCTACCACGGACGCTCACAAACTTTGGAGTGCTTCGAACCAATGTCGAGTCCATCCCCAGACAAAAGGCTTCGGAATATTGTGGATCAAGTCTCAGAACTGACACTGCAGTCAGCTTCAGCTTCGCAAACCGCCGAAGAAACGACCTACAAGACACCGACTCCACAGGAGCAACGGCATTGGAACAGCAGTAGTCTTGCCTCCAGACTGAAGGCACAGTCCGCACCCAGCAGTTCGGAAACAAGCTTGGCTACGCCAGTCTCCTACAAACGACAATTATTTTGGACACCGACAAACGGGAACCTTTCTCTTCAAAGGAAAAGGAGTTGTACCAATTCGTTTCTCCTCCAAAACGCTCCTCGTCTCCCTACTAGCCCCGACTTTTCTGCACGATATGACACTCCCAAGCTCGAAGATGGTGTACCAATGCTTCCAGAAATTTTTTTTCCGAGCTTAGCACCTGCCACACAAATACCCGAGCTGGAACAATCAAGAAACAATCCACATCCTCCCCCAATGCCCCTCATGTCTCCCTTGCCGATATCGGAAAATTGCTTTTGTTTCCAACCTTTGAAAATGCGTCGTGGGGAAACCCCCTTTTTATCACCGTAAAATCTCAATTTAGGCCTAAGCTGCAAAGCTATTCCTATAAGCTTACAAAAGAGATTTTTTTCTTTTTCTTAAAGAGCAACCGAACAAATGTATTCAAAAAAAATGCTACCACCGGTGCTGCATTTGTGCACCAACGTTGATTTTCCTTCTGAAAAACTATATCTCATACGTGATGATGATTTACTGGTAGAGGACATTCACGACCTGTAATCAACAGTAAGGCAATTCGAGTTTCACACGTTGTGTGCTAGCTGGAAACGACATGTGCTGCACAACTTTTACAATACTACGAATAGTTCTACACTTACAGTTACTAAAAAATACCTTTCGCAAACATTCGGTCAGATTGGTCAAGATAACTTTCCTGCTTACTGTTAATGTAAAACCTTTCTAAATTCCAGACATTACGTACGGCCCACCGACAATGTAAATCCTATTCTACGCACCGATTCGAACGAGCACGGTAAGCATACCAAACGTATAAAGTCAACTTTGCACAAAGAACTCTTTTGCTATCACAAAGACAAATGCATTAAGTCTCTGGGAGTTCTTACTTTCCCCAAGTTCTTTCAAGGTATTCTTCCGCTTGTAGACGACCGACCTCCTTTACTTGAAGAATTTTTCGTACCATTACGAATCTCCTTCCTCCTGCGTATTTGTATTGGCACTTGTGCCGAACCACTTTGTACTGCGCATCACCAATTTCCAACAAATCTCCCGTTGTCGTGTGCTTGTCAAGAACAAACTCGCCAAGTTTGGTCTTGAAGTCAACGTCGCTTCCATCCTGGTTCATGTACAAAGAGCTCGCAATTCCTTCGATGGTGTCCTTTCGACTAACAACCTTATTTTTCTTTGCATTCTTTTTCTTGAAGTCTGGATGCGTATAAGGGTCGGGTGTAGTCATTTCGATGGCGAACGGAAGAGAATCGCGATTGTCCAAGACTCTATATTTTGTATTTTTCTTGTCTTTTCCTTTACGTTTCACGACAGGATCCTCGAGTTGCCGACGCAGAAATGATTCCTTTGTAACCAGAGTCACATTTCCATCAAACCGCTCCTCGCCTTCGTCCGAGGCAAGATATTCCGGTTTCAAATAAAGTCGTAACGGGGATAGAATCGATATGCGGGATGGTGTGACAAAGCCATCGCTGACTGTAATCGCGACCATCACTACAAAAAACGTTAAAATATGAAGGTGCAACATTTAATCACAGACAATGTGCGCCAACGTTCGTTACATCAAAAGTCTTCCAAACCGCCTCAACAGCGACGTGGCTTTCGTTGCTGCATCGCATTTTTCTGTGCGCTCTCAGTGTGACATTGTCATAAGTCGATACAAAAAGAAATACGGTTGACGTGGTTTTTCCCAGCAAACTTGAAAATAACCCAATCGTGTGTGAGAATTTTCTGATTCCAAAAATCTATGCGGGGTGGAGAGATCTCTGCCGGCTCACAGCCAGACCCTTCAGAATACATAGGCACTTTTCATTAATAGCTTGTATGGGGATAACTGCATCGCGCTAGCAAGTCAACTACCGTAAAGGACGGCACTTTATAAGGGACGGAACTTTATACAAATTCCAAAAATTCATGTACATTTGCTACGAGACGCACCAAACCAAATTCAGACATAAAACTAACCCCACACGTGGATTCGTCTCATTCGCAGCTTCAAAACGATACCATTGTTTCTAATACTAGTATAAAACTGCATGGTACACTTTCATTTTAAAGTCGGATTTTGATGTTAAAAGGCAAAAATAGGGTTAAGGGTTAGAATTGTAGCGAACATTTAGCCGGTTTTACCTCGTTTGTTGAGGCAAACGCGGTTCTGATTTTGTTTACTCTCCTTGAGCTTTGAACATTAATACTCTCAACCGAGAGTTGTTCTACACTTCAAATACCTCAAACAAATGTGGAATGTTAAAAAAAAACGATTTTGCATACCCACTACCATCTTACAGTTAATACTTCTAAACGTTAGATGAAAATTCTCCATGCAACCAGCTATTCTTCACAATATCGCTTCCAATATAATGGACGATTAAAAAAATATGAAGGAGAACCCGGACAGAATTGCCACAACTTTATATTTTTACACTGATATTGATGTACATTTGCTTGTATAAAGTTCCGTCCTTTACGGTACTTCCATTAGCTCGAGAAATATGGATACCATGAAGCGATAACTTCACGACAAATCCAGAGCTACAAATAACTGATGGAATGCCATCTCCATGATTGTACTCCGAAAATCTCTCCTCTAAGAAGCCGAATGTCAGTACCTGCACAACCCCAAAACTGTATGCATGGACTTCAATGCCTAGTATTAAGAAGATTTTAAAAGCTATTTCAGAGATATCATAATTCTAGCTATACAGCCTAGCCTGACAGGTTTCCGGAACCCGTTCACATATTCAGGCCGTTGAAGACCTTGGGACCGCCTTCGTCGGCTTCGATAATCTCCAAGACTTTGTTTGAAGCCTTGGCATCCGTTAACGAGGCAACACAGACATCGGCAACAAGATCTCGCGAGATCTCGCCCGAATTGAGCGTGTCCTCTCCGGAAACAATAAGGCCGCCGGTTGGGGGTTTCGCTTTCAAACCGCCCGGACGGACAATTGTGTAGTCGAGACCAGAGGCACGTAGATAGTTCTCCGCCACAAGTTTTTCATCAAGAACTCCACCAAAGGCGTTAGTGACAACGAAACCGGGGGACTTTTCCTGTCCCCATGCGCGACCATTGGTGAGGATTGAGGAGACCATGACTACTTTTTTAACGGTGCCGGATCTTTTAGCCGCATCAATCAAGGCACACGTCCCAATGTTGTCGACTTTGCGAGCGGCATCGTTCATTTTCAAGGGGTTTCCAGGAATGAAGCCCACCGCAATTACCAACGAGTCGGCGCCCTCGAGAGTTTTCGCAAGATCGTCTATCGAGTTGTTCACAACGTCCATGCGCTTTAGCTCTACACGCGAGGTGTCAACTGACGACACACTCTGTATCATAGCGCCGCGAACGACCGTGGAAGACTCGCTCAGAGATTTGGTTGCTTTCTCGATATTGCGCACTCCTCCGATCACAGCGAGACCTGGCTGTGAAGCAAGCTTCTCCAAAACACGACGGCCTGTCTGGCCTGTGGCTCCCGCCACGACTACCTTCTTCACCTCAAACGCGGAAGCCGCAGACGATTCCCACGGTCCGTTGATGGTAGTTGATGAAGTTATGACGGCAGCCGCAACAGCCTGAGACAAGAGGCTGCGTCGACTTGTGACAATGTTGACAGAGTGGATGCCATCGTCATTGGACGAAGGGGAAAGAGCAAAACGAGGAACGGCCGTGGATCTTGTCAGGGAGGCTCCCAAAGAAGGTGAGAAAGCGGCTGTACCCCTTCCAAGTGTAAAGAAGAAAATGAAATATGTCGATACTGTCATCGTCAAGCTCTTTGTCGTCTCATTCCTGCTGCTCTTACAATGGTGCAACCCAACGGACTAACTGACACTGAATCTTCTACATCAACATGCCTCGTTCCTGATCGTGGTTTCGGCGGTTACAGTTAGTCAGAGAGTGACGTAAGAACCCGCTCGAAGTCGAACAACCCTTGCATTTTCCGGGGGAATTACAGACGCTATCCATAATGTTTCCATGAACGAAAGCGGAAATACAAAATTAGAAAACTGCAACGATAACGGGCTAGAATCGTCTAAGGACCCGAAAGGATCCCGCATACTTTCGTAGACGATCAAAGGCGTAAAACATAAGATTATAGACTTGTCTGATAGACTTAGGGATATGAACCCCTCATGTACCGCTTGACGTAGGGATTTTCTAGTCCCCACACATCGAGACCATAAACATAGACATGGACATGGAGAGATGTGTCCCCTCAAAACCACTATGGGAAAAATAGGGATCCACAACTAGTAAATAAAAAAAAACTTCGACACTGCATGCAATGACAAGTAGTACTGCAAATGCAATTTGTTCCGACACTGGCTTTGTCGAAACGGGAAAGTCGGCAAACCCTTCTTCACATGAATCAATAAAAAATTTGACGCATAAGATTCTGTCGTACTGGAGCCGACTGGACCTTTGTTAGCGCATTGGCTAAGTTTGTTTCCGACGGTTCATAAGCAATCTTGATAACTCCCATTGCGACATTTTCTTGTACAAAGTGATATGCAATAGCATTACTCTTCTTCTCCAATACTGATTCCAGCGCTGTAGTATTGTGTACCACCGACTTGTTGTCGCACAGAACTCTAGCCGGACCATCAATCGGAATACCCATCATCCGTAACTTATACCTTAAACCTTGAATCATCTCAATAGCAATCCTTAATGCAACAAACTCACTTCCAAATGAAGACTTTTCAACTGAATTCTGACGCTTCGAAAACCCGTGGGGAGCGTCATCAGTGAGTGAGTTTTTCAGTCCCTAAGCTTGCTTAGATGTATTGCAGATCATTCGTCATAACGCCCACCTTCGTTTACCACACACTGTCATAACAGCAATCCATCCTCGGTTGTACTTTGGTAGTACTCCGGAACATATGCAAAAAATACTCTGCATGATAATAGAGTAGTATAAAGGACCATATCATGATTGGTTTTGTTACTTTAAAGGTACTTCGCGCTCAAATTACATTACTTATATTGGTGAATCTTAGATTTAGCCGGAATAGGGGAATTGCGGCCTGGATGAGGCCTGAATAGGGAATTTCCTATATTGCTTACAGAGAAATTGATCTTACGTCGAGTGACGTCCATGGGGACTACGGTAACACTCGTGACCGACTGGGAGTGACTTTACGGTTATTTTGCTTTTGAGGAAATTCGCTAATGTAGATGGGTGATCAGACCCTGCACTAAATGGGTACTTAACCGCTGCACATGCCATTTTTTCTAAATAGATCATATTTCTTACAAGCAAATTTGAATGCAAAAGATCATTTATAAAATCAAATAGCTGAGATATTGAGACGACAACTCAAGGGCAATCAGGCTAGGTTTGTTGTTGTCACCGTCAAATCCATAGTCGAGCAAAAGCTGGACAACAGCATTCTCAGAAACTTGAAAACTGGCTGATTGCAATATAACTCTCACCGTGAAGTTGATTGCAGCTGTTCAAGGAAGGCTCAACTGGTGTCCGCTTGGACGTCACCCTTACATTATGGCCGCTGCTTGACTGTGAAAGCCCTGCGTTCTACATTAATAAAATTAATTCATCTAAATAGTAAGTGTTTTCTTGATATATTGGTCAACGGAAAAATCTTTTTACATTAATAAATTTTGCTTACTTAGATGACCACCCCTTTATTGGATTTGACATGGTCTGAGCACCCATTTATCGAATTTCCTCTTTATTTTTCGATACAAAATTTGCACATACAACAATTGTGCTTTTGTTTCGTGACCTCCTTCATTTCAGTTAGCTAGATGTTCTTGTGGGTGAGAACGGGCCTGGTTTTTGTGTGTAAAAAGAATAGTCTCATATTATATCATCTTTTCATGTTATTGCCAATACCCAAGCCAATCTATTCCTTACCGTCGAAAACAGGAAGAATGTAAATTGTAAGATGGAAGTGACGTCGCCAAGGATTTTTGATCTTGGTTATCAACTTTTCCGTAAATCTTAAATATTATTGAAGTCCATTGGAGACAGAATAATATGCCCTTTTCCAACAATATGTCAACACTGTCGACAGGGTCACGAATGGATACTTATTCAAACATCTGAGCATCGATTGTGCAATAAGGCCTCTGTTTACCCCTGGTTTTATTTACAGAGCATATCGATACGTCGACGATCAATATACAATTGTATAATTCCGTTCTTTTCGGGATACTGACGAGAGTCGACATAATTGGTGTGCAAAAGTCCCTGGCTCTGCTAGAAAGAGTTTTCATTTCTCTATCGTCTTCTTTTCTTTACGTCAACGTCATAAAGTCGTGGAGATTATTTGACGATACGTCCTTGCATCTTACATTAACGAATCTTGAAGCAACGCGAACGACTTGGACAAAGAAACTTTTTCAAGACGAAAGCACAAGTACTCGCCACGTTGCTTGAATTCGGTTTTGATGAGTGTATCAGCTCGTGTGATCTTGCAGTGTCTCTTGGCAGGATCGACTGTAATTCTCACGGCTAGGCTACATTCCCTACACAACCAAGCTTTCTTTATTCTCCCTCCATCGCAAGCACTACCATATATCCAATGCAATGAACAGGCACTATGTAATATTACACCTATGGAAAAATGCCTAGAAAACACTGAAACTTGCATTCAGAATAATCACACCTATGATCAGTATGAATTTTCGATCGAGAGCTCGTCAGCTCCAGAATGTTTTCCGATGAAGGAGGAAGATATTGACTTCACTCTTGTCACCCAGCTCTCTTTCAACAGACTCTCGATGATGAGACAGCATTGCGAGCGCTGGGGGGATCATCCCATTTCTCTTGCAATTGGTACGACAAAAAATCTCGAGACTGTACAAAAAGCCTTGTCCCAGTTGGGGTGTAAAAATGAAATGATCACAGTGAGCCTTATTAGCGACTTCAATTCGGAAGAAGAGTACCCTGTGAATCGACTTCGCAACCTTGCCATGTCTCACATCAAAACAAGCCACGCTGTCATCATTGACGCTGATTTTGTTCTCTCAGTGGGTCTCTTTGAAATTCTCCATATGCATCGTGCAACTCTTGCTGCTGACTACTTGAATGCGTTGGTGATTCCTGCTTTTGAGCTTCGAAAAGTATGTGAAGAGCAAACCCTTAATTGCACAGCTCTTCATATAGCTATGCTTCCTCACAACAAGGACGAGCTCCTAAAACTGTATAGAGGGGCAACAGAGGTGTACAGCAACTCATCCAGTGTTACACAATTCAACGGAAGGGGCAACTTTCATGGTCATGCTAGTACGCGTTACACCGACTGGATTACTCAGCCGGCGGAACAGCTTCTACCTATTGAGTGTGTGACTTCCGATCGCTATGAGCCGTACCTTGTAGTCCGTCATTGTCGAGCTCTTCCACCCTTTCAAAAGGTTTTTGTTGGCTATGGCCAGAATAAAATCACGTGGTTGCAGCAAGTTCGAAGAGCGGGGTACAAGTTCTTTCAGACAGGAGAAGGATTTGTCATTCATTTGCCACACAGAAAGTCGGTTTCATCTGTCAAGTGGAAAAAAGCTCGTCTCAAGGACCGGGGATCCGTTGAGGTCGAGAAAGTTGCAGAAGCCTTTCGTGCATGGATGACCGAGTATATTCCGGACAACTCTCAAATACCGTACTGTTCCTGAGTATGAATGTACGCGACGCAGCCTGTATATCTGCTCGTGTTTTTCTGTTGGTTGTGGACTTTTCTAGTGATTACTTATATTTGCAAAATACTGTCACGAGTGTTGGAAATGAAGCTTGTTTATTTTCTAACTTTTTGACTGGGAATACGAGTACCTTACTTTTGCATCAATGCCATAGCGTTAACAGTAAAGCCATTTTTGTTCTGCGACCAGATCTTACTTTCGGTACGGCAAACGTTGACTGACTGCGAAAATAGAAGTGATCACATCTCTTGTCTATCAATCGAGTTACTCTAAAATCCGAAATCTCTCTGTTTCGAACTAGGGCTAAAGAGGCTAGCTTTAGGGTCCGAAAGACCTTTTCGGCAAAACAACGTCGTCTCAGTGTCAAATCACAGATCGACTGTTTCAGCCCACCGCAGCTTCACGGAATACATCGCTGACTGCGTATAAGGAATCACTTTGTCCGGTCTACGGACGAAGAGGTCCTGTCGACGCTTGTCTATAGCACTGTGTAACCGGGAGAACTACTTGTTACTCACTCATCAGCCATGCAAAGGCTCAGAGAAGAAAGAAGTGTTACAAAGGCCTCTGTCGTAATTACTTCTGGCGAATCCAACAACGAACTGTCATCCGATGATGACCGCGGGCACGATCACTGGATGGAATCGACTGTCGAGGATTTGTACGACGACACTGCAGATCAAAACGACGAAAGGTATGTCCGCAAAAACCTGAGATCTGGTATCACGGAATTCGTATCGTCCTTTGACGACAACGAGACTGCAGACAACCGACAGTCACATCCTGCTTCACGACTGAAAGATCTGAAACCGAGAAATTCAGATGCAGTTTTGTCTTGTCCATGTTGTTTTAATATTGTCTGTCTAGATTGTCAGCAGCACGAGCGCTTTGCTGATCAGTTTCGTGCCATGTTTGTCCTGAATGTTGTTGTGCAATGGGAAAGCAAGCTTTTCTATGACGAACAGCACAAGTGCCTTCGCTCACTAGATGATATACCGACTTCTGCAATGATCGAACACCAAATTTTTCCTATGAGCCCCGACAAGAGTTGCTGCTATTTCAGCGTTTGCTGTGCAATTTGTCAGACCCAAGTTGCCGTCATTGATATGTCAGACGAAGTGTATCACTTTTTTGGATGCCTGGCCTCAGCTTAGACGTATCGTGTTGATTCTGCCGCTTATTATTGCGTGAGGAGTGCAATCTTCTCCACTCAATATCCCCTTTTCTGCGGTTGAGAATGTGTTGTGTACTTGCATAGAAGACAAATCTTGTAAAAGTATAGTGAATACTATCATTGACTCAGAAAGACCAGATAGGGCAGCAACATCATAACATGCTGCAAAAGCCTGAACAGCACAGGCACTCTCTCTCAAGCTCAATGCATATAACGATACAGTGTAAAATTCATACATTGTCGTTTTCGTCGATTGCCGACGGACCAGAAATTGCGCTGCACCTCCCCTACTAGAAGAAAAGCGAAATATGGCCATGCTACTGAAGCCCAATTGTGAGGACGTTGAACAAGACCATAGCGACACGAAAGCCTGCAGTATCACCCCTTTCTTTCTTGGTATGTACTTTTCTGCACCGACATTTCATAATTTTGTGAGGCTACATATGTAGAACAGCTTACAGTTAGATATTTCGTGTTTCAGCTTGTCTACAGTGGTCTTCGCGACTTGTACTCTTTCGGCGTATAGAGGCCGACCAAACCTCTTGTCATTTGTGACTTTCCCTACAACCACTATCCGAAAAGCACAACAAACCCAAACGAGTATCCCATCCCATTCGGTGAGCCAGTCAAACACTGGCTATAGCCAACTGATTGACTAGAACAATTAGAAGTGGATGTAATTGTACGCGATCAAAAATATAGGGGTGGAATAATGAAATTTTTTTATGACACGGTCTGACGGTCATACGCTAGACGTACGAATACAGACGCTACACGTGGGGTTTTTACAACGAGGCATGGGAAGATGCAGCGCAGCGGCTTGTCGTGACAATACGGACGAAATTTGTCTCTGGCCAAAAGAGAAACATCAACAACCACCGTATAGACGAGCTTGATTGTGACTCACAGTCAGATTGAAGCTGCTCTACAAGGCTACGCTCTCCCGATTCTCGTGCTCCGGCCGAACAGGGTCCGTTACGGGAATATTGCCATGAGTCACCCACAGTCCCGCCTTCCCGAAATTCTGAACGGGTTTTACAATCGAATCACCCGTCTTGATGATTTCGAACGCAGGTTGGATGAGCGCGCGGCTCGACTTCGTCGAAGAATTGCCAACGTTCTCGATCATGTTCCCGTGCATCGTCACTCCCATCTGCGAGTCTTTATTACGCATGATGCGCTCCCCGTAAAACCGGAACCAGACACACCTAATCCAGACCCCCCGACGATTGATTGGACGTTGCAAATTGAAGGAAAGCTACTAGTTGGCCATTTGGACTACGCCAGCGCAGCAGCACACGACGCCAGAGTGGGCTTTGTTCCACCAACCGACGATCTCGATAGGTCCAAGGCAGAAAAAGAAGAAGAAGAATTGTCTCCCGTCGATTTCACCCACTTGTTTGAGAAAGCAAACGTTGAGTTTCAAACAGTGTATATGCCTCGACCGAACCCAATGGCGGCTGCCAAGCCAAAAACACCCACTAAGAAATCTTCCCGACGCGCCACCAAATCTCCTTCCGCCACTTTTGAAGAGAAGGAAGTGGATCCACGAACCTTATCAGTATCTCAGACAGCCGAGTTTTGCTGGGAGCGAACCATGTCCGCAGATGCGCTAGCGTTTCACGTGAGGTATACCTCGCCTCCCCCACCTGCACATAGCCAGCAAATCCACGCGGCGATAGCCCATATTCAGCTATACCCAAACGTCGAAGGTCAGGAGACTACGTACCAGGTATCCAAGGAGCTTGCTGAAGCATTGTTTCCGAGTCATGGACCTGGCGTAGTCGGCAGCACGATAGGAACAAAGCGCAAGATCGATGAAGTCGCAATCGAAATTCCTTGTCTGGAAAACGAAATTGAAATTCCTTCCGGGTTGACTATGTCGGAATTGATTCAAGGTTTTTTTACGTACGTTCAGGATCGAAATCTGTGCGACGACTCAGACATGAGTACCATTGTTTGCGACGAGGCACTGCAGCAACTCTTTGAGGTCGACCGTATTCCTTTCTCGCAGATCCAAGTAATGCTTGTAACGAAAAATTTGATCAGAAATGTCAGCAATGAGCCCGTACGATTGAAGTACATTCTCAGACCAGACCAATTTGTTGCGCCGTCGCACATATCTTTGGATAGTCACTTGCCGGCACAGCTTCAACTTGACATGGATGTAAACTTGCCAGCTTTCTTTCCCTATCGTGCCCGGGAGCTAAAGCGACGAATCAAGAGACGAGAACTAGAATACACGAGCTCACGTACCAAGGCGCGATACATTCTAATGGCACGACGCTCGAAAAACGAGGAAACCGTGAAACAGCAAATTGAGCAAGCTGTGACAGGACATATTGTTGGACGTGACATGATCCCTATACTTGCCGCATTGGCGAAAGCGGCCCCTCCCCACACTGAAGCACGGCTGGCATCGCATCTAGATGCGAAGATAAGTTTTATGTTTGGCCAAGCGGAAGAGCATCAAAAAGCAGCGCAAGACGCTTGGAATAGGCTTAGCATACTGGAAGGAACCAGTTGAAGACGTTCTTTATTAACACTTACAGTTACCATTATTGGCAAAACAAATCTTTTCTATCGTGTTATTATGGACATAGTTCTGGTATCTGAGTTCATTGATTTAAAAATTGACACAAAGTCGTCCCACAGAAGCGGTATCTGGATAGCTCCGTCGAATCCTTCAGGCGCTAGCAAGAACATAGTTTCCATGGCAAGCTTTGTCGTCTGTTGGGCTATTGCAAAATGAAGAAATAGATTTCTTTGCCGATTGATACGGTTCTTTGTTTCCCAAACACGAAATTCCAAGATGCAAGTCTGATTGCGTTCAAACATGCAGTCGTCGATAAGTACAGCATCCCAGTTTCGATTGCGGAGCATCAACGACAGCTCAGCCTCATTACTCGCAACTTCACACTGCCAACCACTCCTTGTAAACAGTTGTGTGAGGTCTGATGAACCATCGATGGAGCCAAGTTTTGCTATTAAGCAACGAGGGTGGTCAATTAGCTCATTTCGTTTAACTTTCGGAAGTGTAAACTTGGATTTCATTAGACGAGGAACCGGCACGTACTTTGATCCAACTGACAGGGCTCGTTTTCTAGGCAATTCGATCCCGGCTGTATCTTCTTTAAGACTCGTAAGGTTTTGATTTTGCGTCGTAGCATGCCGAACGAGATCACTCTCGTCCAGATCTTTGAGCATTTTGATGGTGATGGGCTTTGCCATGTAATCATCCATGCCAATCTGTCTTGCGATGTTTGAGTCTTTTTTGGTCGCGTGTGCTGAAATACCAACAATAATTTGTCGATGGCTAAAACGATATTCTGCTTCCCACACTCGATACTGCTGAACACAATCCAATCCATCCATGATAGGCATCAAAAAGTCACATAAACAAACCGAGTAAATACGTTTTTTCAATGCATTGAGCCCCTCCATCCCGTCGCTTGCTGTTTCAACTTCGTATCCTAGACTCGACAAACCTCGCACTAAAGTTTTTCTTACAACCAAGGAATCATCGATAACTAGAGCCCTTCGAAGCAGCTTCAGTCCCAAAAAAAATCCAAAGAGTCTTCTTTGGGCGAACATGGGAGCTCTGTACCCGTCAAAGGTAAAGTATTTTCCTTTGGCTCTAGCAAGTTCATTGTTTGGGTCAAGTCGCTTTGAAAGAAGCAGTCCGAATTAGGTGTTCCAGTAGCGACCTCATGGCAAGCCGACCTCGACGCTACTTCCCCAGTAATCTCACTATTTTCATTCCAATAGTCACCATCAAACGATGCCGGAAGATGGAACCAAAACACTGATCCATCAACGGAGTCGCTATCCTGTTGATCGTCGACAAGCGAGCGACCACGTACCCCGCAGGAACTACCGATTGAGTGCGCAAGTGAAATCGCAAACTGTATCCCACCGAGTGCAGGATCTGTGAGTCCACACACATCAGGACTGTTGTCGAACAACAAATTAACGTCTTTGGCGAGCAAAGAGGTAGCAGTGTCCTCACACTCAATAGCTATGGTGCTTTCTTCTTTGAGAGTAAAAAGGCGCAAGGATATACTTCCTCTTTTAGTTCGGTCACATGCTGCAGAGAGAAGACTTAAAGCAAAACGGAAAAGAGCTAGTCCATCACACGCCACGAGATTCATTAAGGATGTTTCCATGGAGAAGACGATCGGAACTTTCTTCGAAAGAGGAGCAATGGTCTGAGTAGAAAAAGAAGGTCAAAACAGTTAGCTAAAATATGTCGGATCGCTAGCACACTAGCCATGATATTGATTACCTGATGCAGGCAGCGGAAGAGGTCTTTGACATGACAATTGGAATGAGATAGTGAGCATTCGCTTGTCATTGTTACGGCGGGTGGGTCCACTTTTTTTAGATCAGCCAAGGTAACGTGGCAGAACCGGCTCATAATATCAGTGCAGACAATAGCAGTTGAAAGGAGTTCTTGTTGTTCGTCGTCCATTTTACTGGTCAAGGATACATCTTCGTTCAGAAGATTCAAGGACATTTGAAGTCCTGTAAGCGGAGTGATGAGATCGTGTGCCGTATGTGCTACAATCAAATCCTGTTTGATTTCCGTATCCCTCCGATACCGACGATCCACAAGTACCTTGACTGCCATGGCAGCAAAGTCTACCAACGTCATTAACTCAGCTTCGGAAAGGCCTTCGGGGCGAGGCTTGGTACCCAGCAAACAAAAGTTACCTATCCTATAATTTTCTGGTGTCTCCAACGGCGCTCCGCCGTAGAAACGAATTCCGCCTTCAGTAACCAGCGGGTTCGTCGAAAAGCGGCTGTCTTTGCTAGCATCAGGAACAATAAAGGACTTGGAGTTGCTAAGCACCGCATGCGCGCAGAATGAATCTTTCCTGGGTATCTGGCGTACTTCTCCGAGGCCGCGATTTGAAATGCACCAGATTCTTCCTAGGTCAACCAGGCTTACAAGAGCAATAGGGACGTCAAACATACGGCTCGCCATTGCTGTTAGCCTATCCAAGTCTTCGTCAAACATTTCATCCAAAACATTGTAACTTTTCAACGTCTGAAGTCGGCGGAATTCGTCCTCAACGGATTTCGACTTTGTATGGTCCTCGTCAGGAGCAGACAAGATCCAAAAAGGAGTCTTACTGATAGATGTTTTAGCTTTCGAGCAAAGCTGCTCCAAAGATGGATCGCTCGGTATGCTCTCGATGTCGTCAATCAAATGCTTTAACAGAGCTTCCTCTGTCCGAAACTCCATCACCGACACACCCTTATTTGACGCCGGCGTTGTCTGCGAATGAGACATGTCCACTGCTAAGCGACGTTAACAGGCAGCAAGGTAAACTGAATTGAGATGTGAAGTCAATGCTCGCGATTGCTGCGGAGGACCTGTCAAATCTGGCAAATTTGCTGTTGATGCTGTAAACTGTTGTTCCTCTTGAAGAAGTCTTGATGCTCTGCCGCTCTTCCTAGCGACACATTTGCTAGATAAAATTGCAATGTTACTCGTTCATAGTCACATGCAATTACTGACATGAACGATGCACTTCCAGCGCAAACTCGACTACGTAAGAAGCTTTGTGTATGAGGTGGTACGAGCCAACTGTAACTCACAGTCTGTCTTTCTTCAATTCGGTGCTCTGACAAAATGTAAGATATCGACATGCGGGATTGAAAAATTCGCTGTCAAGATTTCTTGAAAGTGAAGATGACGTAAGAAAGCAAATCCAGATATCTGTATTCATTGCTGCATCGAAAACTGGCAATTGATAGGTACGCAGGTTGTCAATTATATGACTGAGAGTCACTAGCAGTTGATCATAGTGGTAGCAGATTTGTCGATAAGTCCAACTCACTAGTGACAATTAGGGTCATATATATGGAAATTCCTACTTAAAAACCTTGCTGTCCTGGATAGGCTTGCCCTCGAGCTCATCTTCGGAGCACCAGTAGGCAGCAACCTGGGTTTTGACTTCGTCAGTGGGCGGCAATCCTTTTCCAGCGAGCTTCGTCCAGGTGTACCAGTTGGCGTCGTCATTCGCAGAAACCATGTGTTCGACCGTGTCGCCTCGCAACAGCCAAATACCCTTAATCTCCAAAACAGTTTCCTCAGTACCAAGAACATCCATAACGCCGAATGCCCACTTACGGATCTCATCGGTTCGCTGCTGGAAGCCACCAACGGCGTTCGCGCTCATGAAAATCCGCTTGTTGTCTTCGTTGTAGTTGTACACCTGCAACCAGAGCGCCCAGCCTTCGGCATCAAACGTCTCCCAGAAGGTTTGCATGGCCGCGTCGTAGCTGCTGGCGTTGGAATAAGTCTTCTTCCAGGCATCCATAGAGAAACCCGAAGGAGCTTCCTTATCCATGATCTTATAGGGATGTTCGGTCTTTGGCGCCGGCGCCGGTGCCAACGCAGCAACATCTTCCTTCGGCTTCTTTTCGGATTTCTTGCTACTGCCACCACTGGTCTTCTTCGTTTCTTGCCCGGCAGCGGCCAACTCCTTTTTGCACATAGCAACTTGCCCAACAACCTGCTGGAACTCGGGCTGATTGACACAGGTTTGGAACCAGCGAACAACGTTTCCGTAAGGCTTAAGGTAGCCTTTATCAGCAACGAGCTTGAATGGATAAAGCAGGGTCGACGCGACAACAATATCGGCAAGGGTTATTTGATGATTCACCAAATAAGTCTTATCCAACAAGTGCTGGTCAAGCACAGCAAGCGCATTGCCCAGATCAGCCTTGGCCTTTTCGTAACTGAAATAATTCAAATGAGTGGGATAAGTGAGTATTGGAGAAGCGAATTGAGACGCAAAAGGTTTCTAATGAATCTTTTGTATCCATACGTACGCAGACTGATTGAACGGCATGTAGCCCGCTACTGGGTAGAACCAAACACAAGCAGGCAATTCCAAATCTTGGCCCGCCCAGTCCATCCATGCATCGATCGCAGCTTGTTCGTTCAAAGTGTTCCCGGTCAATCCGCTATCACGTCGGATTCCCGCGACAAAGCGGGCCATCGAATGGCTGCTAAAAATAGTGGAACCATCAGGAAGCTCAAGCAAGGGCAACTTGCCGACCGGGGACTTGGAAGCGGCACCGAGGTCCGTGGAGACATCGATCTTGACCCCGTTGTATTCGGCGGCAATGAGCGTGCTGAAAGCACGGAACGATGCTTCGGGGGCGTGCAATTTGTAGGTTGGCATGATAGAAGCAAAAGAGTTTGGCCCAAGAAGACAAAAAAGCAGAAGATTCGCGAAAGTGGAATGGAGTAAAGTTCGTACAGTACACGGTCACTTGTGTACGTCCGTTTTTCCTTGGTGCTGCGTTGTACTCGAAACAGTTGACTGTGAGTGCGAAACCTTCATTTTGGGGTTTTGCCCGGAGCCACAAATTTGTGGTGCAAACAATAGCAAGAAAATCAAAGTCTGACGTCAACCGTCATAGAATACGGAATCCAAGTATCGACTTAAATTTATCTTGAAAATTTCGAGATTAGAATCGGAAACGAAAGAGGAAATTCATTAACTGAGAAAGGAAAAGGTGAAAACTCCCGAAAGGGGATAGACAGAACGAACCGCTTGTCATTGCACCTGCGCCATCATGGCAGTTTGTAAGGATTGCGCCAAAAGTCGTCGCAAAAAGCCGAGAATAATTTTGATGATATCCCATGCATCGTACTAGGGACGGCAGAGATGACAACATTGTTGACGGCAGCATCTGCTTTGCTCCGTAATTGGAGATGGATACAAACGCAAAGGCCTAAAACGTTTTGAGTTTTGGGCACCGGCATTTAAAATAATGTTGTAGAAAAGGATGTAGATTTATTGAAAGCTAAAATGTTGCTTCGTTCTGAGCATATTGCATTGCCTACTCTCTTTGATTCAAATATCTTCCTTTTTTGACATGATTGCTGTCTGTGACCAGGTCCTCCACAGGCTCTGGACGTGATGGGGTTAGCTGGAGTTGACTCATACCTTTTTTAGCGTTTAATTTAAATAGTTTGAATACTTACATTATTATTTATTATACGAGCACCAAATGATGCTACTTAGACTTAACACGTTCTATCCCCTTTTGGGAGTTTTTCACCGTTTCCCAACAGTTAGTGAATTTCCTCGAAACGAAACGAAACCATTTTCTACGGTTACATTAAGGATACTCGAGGTCTTTACAGGTGTAAATCTCCGCATCCAAAAAAACATTGAGACATTGTTTTCTTAATATATACTAGGAATGGGTATAGGAAAAAAACGATTTCGACTTTAATTCGCCTATACTATTAACTTTTTCTTTCGTCCTTGAAACGTCTTCTATTAAGCGTCGACCTATCCTACGCCTATACTCCCCACTATCCTCGAAGTCGATCGAATCACAGTCAGTCCTCGTTGGCTGGAACGAGCACGACGGTCGAAAGTGGCGAGACACATCGAGCCAGCAAAAAACGCCTACATCTCTCTGTCAGAAACGTTTCGATACGCGCCTTCTACAACAGTGATTTCCATGCCCGTGTTACTTGCCTGTCAGTTGACGCTCACTCATTACTGATTGCACAACCAATTTGTCTGCAAGTTGACCAGATTATCTACTGAATCAGTTTCGAATTCTTGATATCTTTTTCTAAGCGGCGATTGACCACGGGTCATCGTGGGAGCTCGGAAAGGAACTCCTTTATTCTTTGAGCCTAAGCATGAATCCACCCGATGTGATCAATTGGGAGGAGGCGATGCAACAGTGCGGTGACGATGAAGAGTTCTTGAGAGAGCTGTTAGAAGATCTCCGTTCAGAAACAGATACCCAGCTTGCCAACATTGCTGGCATCATTCAGGTATGTGAGGCCAAACAAGCAATTTTTGCTTCTAGATGTTAGTGGTTGCCTTTTCGAAAAGGACTTGTGCTATTTATGCACATGCTGAGAGCGGACACATTGTGTTTGGATTTTCGTAGAACACGAGTGCGCAACACTCTCTGTTTTTTTTTCCAAACAAACACTAATTGCGTGTGTCTCACATTGAGTGAATGCTTCAGAATCCGCAACAAAATCCTTTTCAACTAATAATGCGGGCTGCTCATGTCATTAAAGGAGCAGCTGCTAATCTCATGTGTGGACAGCTTCGAGCTGCGTCGATGCAATTGGAACAGTCGGCAGCTCAGGCGCATGAAGCCGGGGAAACCGTTGCCTCTCCAGATAGGCAACACGCAGTCCAAGCGGGGTACGCTGCTCTGAGCAGGCAGCACACAACTATGGTGTTTTTCTTAAATCAATTGATGTGGGCTAAGAAAACAATTTTTTGTTACGGTTGACTTTTCGTTGATTATACCACTGATTTGACGTTTGCTCCACTGCCGCCACAAAAAAGGGTTAAACTAGATAGCTGGCTTGGCAAGCGCTGTACTTTATGACTTCAACACATATGCTCATCGTCTCTTTTACGTATTAGTCTTAGATTTCTTCTTGGCGCAGGTGATTCCCGATATTCCAATTCCGCCGTCAGAGTTTCATACCCACCATCGTCAGGATGAAAGTAGCAGATATTGACGCTCAATTTTCCTAGGCACAACACGCATATTGCTTCTTTTGCGCTTGGGCGGCATTTTTTGCTGTTAGTACGCTACATTGTTGTACGGAAGGTTGCGGGGCAATACCTTTTCATGTTTCCTAGCTCTTAATATTAGATCATCGCAGCCTACAGTTTAGTTGCTCTCGAAAAGAAGCGTATCATGCCTGATCTTCATCATGCAAGAAGTACGCTACTAGATCTCTAGCACTGACAATCCCAACCAAGCGCTCTTCGGTATCAACCACATAGAGCCGATGAAAGCGCAATTGTGCAAATGATTCAAAAATCGCCTGTAAAGTATGCGAAGGGCTGCAAGTTCGTAGCGCATCAGGAGTAGTCACATCTTGTCGGGTTTGCGACAGGATATCTGCTAAGGGCATGTCCAGATTTCGAACAGCATCTTCTGCATCGATAGCCTTTGTCAAAAACGTAATATCTGAGCGACTGTAGACACCGACAATTTTGTGAGTGCCAGCGTCAACAACTGGTAATGCGGACAACTTATGCTTTTTCATCAATCCCAAAGCATCCGACAAAGTCTGATTCGGAGTAACCGATACAAGGGAGTCTCCATACGTCCCAATCTTTAGATCTACGATGGAATCATCAAAGAGCCGACGCTGTTCTCGAAAATGTGTGACCAAATGCTCCAAAATGTTTGTGTAGGTCATGCAACTTAACACACGCATGTCATCCGCAAACACAATGGGCAAATAATCCTGTCCGTTGGTCAACATGAGCTGACAAGCTTGCTTGAGTGTACAGTTACTATCAGCACAGCGGAATCCGCGAGCCCGCACTGCGTCTTGTTTGGTTGCGTAGACGAGTATATCTTTGATACTGTGAACCGCAAGGTCGGCGACGTCCATCCCCGAGGATCGATAGTGCCGAAGAATATCGACAAAGTCTGTTACCGTCAATAGTCCAACAAATTGGCATTGTGTTGGATCCCACAAGGGCGCACACTGCATATCTGAAATATACGAAGAGTACGAAGGTTGGATACGAGTAAAGCCCACCAGAGGTTACAGTCTACAGGACCGACTGACTGAGAATGTTTCCATTCGATTTAAATGGATTTCCGCGCGTAAATTTACGTACCATGCTCGACAAGAGCATAAAAGGCCAGCTGAATTGGAATTCTTGTGTCGAAGACGACTACTTTTCCACTGGCCCTCAAAACAGAAAAACAAGTGTGTGATTCCAGAAACTGACGAATGGCTTGTCGACCTGCTTTACGGACGACCTGGCGTTCATTTTGTAAGACGCGAGGATGCTGCTGAAGAGAAATGGGTGATTCAGTTTCCATCCTTGTGAAAAGCCCAGGAAGATGAAATCACTACTGATCGCAGAATTTAACGTTGATAGATAGCAGCGAAGCAGGAATATTGTAGTTGAAATCGCTTCTCCGGCTTTGACAGATAAGAGGTCCCCGTATGAAGCTGACAAAAAATATACGAAGAGAACAATTACCAATGAACAGGGGAGGTTTGCCTATTGCGTCAAGTCTTGGGCAAATTGAAAGAGTGCAAGATGACACCTCGTTCTCACTGTCAACACCGCTACTCGAGGAATAGTCAACAGCATCCCGGGCTGCAGGTCTGCTGACTGACGGTGAATTTCTGTTTTTATGTATATTTACGGTCAAAGTCGAATACGTGATGCGCAAAGTGCGTAACATTTCCTAAGTTGTCGGACGTACTACAAAATGAATATATATCTAACAGTATTACCTATCTCTACTAGAGTATCTGGGCACCGGCGCTTGTCCTCTTCGGAGGGCAGGATTTGTTGTAGACGAAAAGAGGGCACAAAAAAGTGAAAACTAACAGTAAGAAAACTGTGTAGCTGTAGCTCTCGTGCGTAGGCTAGATGTACTTTGCGACACGGACAAAAATAATTTCGGTATTTTACTAAATGTACTTGCAAGGATGGGTAATTCGTGCAATCCATCCCTATTCCAGCAGTGAATGTGACACTTTCGTGTGCAGTGCAGCAACAGCAGCATCAAAAGAGTGTCCCTATAAATGCTATCCAGCAAATATTTTCCAAGACAAGGACATTATGGTACAAGAATTCTAGTAGGATGAGAATGCGTATTTTCTGCTTTATGGAAAGCATCGGAAATCTGCTCGTTAGTGCAACTGATGGCATTGCAAGCACTCTTGTGGTAGGATGTGACAATGAGGACTCTGCAGCTATCATCTGAAATTCTGCTTGCTGCAGCCAAAAATACTAAAAACTAGGAGGTGTCGACCCCAAGGCAGCGGAATTTATCAGACAAAGAGATTGAGTAACTTATCCATGAGTTCAGCACCTTTTTTCAAGCGTACCAAGAAGAATTGTTCTTCCATTAGACATTGCTCTACTCCAATAGTCAGAACCGTAACTTTCCAGAGAGCAAGCATTGACCCATGGACAATTGCCAATTGCTCAAAAGTTCTGTGGTGGGTAGGCTGCATCATTTTCGAACACAGCAAGGTGTTTCCGATTTTCGGTCATCGATTGGGATAAAGACAGCACGTAACGGGATCTCCTTCCCTTTAGAGCATTTTAAGCTGCAGCAGTATTGACTGTAAGGCAATTTTGGCTCTCGTTCAGGAATAGACATGGAGTCACACATAGTAAAACTAAGGCGAAACTAGACGATTTACAGTTAGGGTTATTCCTGGGTTTTTCGACCAGCCGCACCTCCGGCGTCAAAATTACAGCATACGATTTGTCAGCTGTTATTTGCCAAATTTCGCAAATAAAGAGATCTGATCATCGGAGTTTGAAAATATTGAACTCGCAACAGAAACATCTTCTTCGAAATTCACAGCATCTTTATAATTGCATGAAGCTAGTTGATATATGGCTTGCCCAATAACATCCAGTCCATCTTCCACATTCCACTCTTCGAACCAGCTGGTCTGGCTTCTGATACTGTCCTCATCTGTTTCATCCTCATCTAGTGTCCCGTCCGTGTCAGATGTGTCTCTTTCCTCGTCGCGCGAGCCAATGGTATCCAATAAAGAAAACTCTCGCGAACAGCCAGTCCCATTTTTATCCCAAAAGTTGGTATCATCTGAGGATGGTGATAGATTTGTCGCTGTAGGGGATATGGAAGGTGTCCTGTCTTGTGATACCTGTGGGTCGGGAATTTTGGGTGCTTTTCCCGCAGGGTCCGTCAGTGGCCCATACTTGCCGTCGGAATTGAACAGACGGAAGCCACTAGAAGACTCCCACACGTTGACACTTTCGTCCTCATCACTAGATGAGCTTCTGGAAAGTGAGCTGAGATCGTGTGAAGCTCGAAAAAGCGAGAAAGTTTTAGCCATCGCGTCGACCATTTCCTCGGAAGAAGCCGAAATCGATTCTGTAAGCGAAGTGAACATGAGACCGGCAGCTTTACCCTTCCCTTCATTGCTCAAATCATTGTCGGGAAAAACTCCACGAGCGTCCAATGGGATTCGTTTTCGAACTTCCATTCTGATTTTTCCTGATGACCGTCTTATGGCATCAAGTAGGTTAAACGGTGATTTAGGAGGTTGCGCTATTTCTGCCATAATTTGAGGCCTTGTCTCTAAGGATGCTTCATGCAGCTCAGTCGCCGTCATGTATCAGATCAACTTCGTCCAATTCCTATCAGAACGGCGCCTTCCTTGATTTTGTCTATAATCGAATGGCATTTACCAAACACATTAGCGAAAATGTGACCCTATAAAAAACGGTCGAATTGCTTGCAAATACGTCATGGAAAAAGATCTAGTATTGCTAAAAATATTTCGTATATAAATGAATCTAACTGTAAGTTGGACAAATCTAGCAAAACACAAAACCGATATGCATTATCTGTAACAACCACGAACTCTGTGCACCACGTTTGCCGTCAGATGGTACAACGGCGGGATCTTCCCAGAAATTTTCCCTTTTCACTGTCAACTACCCATCATAGTGATTCATCTTTCAATTAGACAGCAGATTGCTTTCTTAGTCGTTTCGCCTTTCAAGATTTACAGGACATATAGTAGGTAAACGTAATTTGAGCCATATATGAATTAGACTACCTGTAAGCGAATCTGCAAGGGTGACTCAGAGAACAGTAATGATCCTTTGCTGGAGCTGTACCAATACGAAGCTAAAATAAGAGCCGAACTCTCTCGTTTGACCGTAAAACATAAGAGAGTGAGACCGACAGTGAAGGGTGCTCCTATTTGAGCTGCCGCTCGAGCTCCGTCTTGAGATACTCGGCAACCCGAAGTGTTTCCACAGCAACATCGATGGTAGCAACACCTTCGGCCTCTTTACCATTCGCACAGTAGCTGGAAACGCGCTCTTTCACGGTGATGTAGTCCGGGTCTTGACTAAAAAAGTAAGGCATCGCTCCCGGGTACTGCGTCTTCAATTTTTCGACCATTTCCTCATCATCTTCATCAGGCATCGAATGCCGAAAGACTTCCTTGCCATCCTGCTCCACCTTCGCGTAGCTAATGTCTCCACCACAGCGATCTGCCTGAACAGACACCTCTTTGCCAGTTTTAGTCTTGATGGTGAATTTAATCTTATCGAAGTCAGTGAAGTCGTTTCCCGAAGGCCCTTGAAGCGTCTGACACGACGAGAATTCCTTGTCGGCCTGGCAACTTGCGATATTCTCGACCGAAACGTCGTAAAAGCTGACAAGCAAAGCGAGTTCGTGGATCGCCATGTTCTTCAACATCCCTTCTGCGTTACGCTCGAAGCATTCACCAAGCGAGTCGGCATTATTCTCGTACGTATTGTTCGAGACGAACGTAATGTGTCCGCCGTGTTCGGCTTGGTATTGACGAGCTTTGCTAACAAATTTGCATACATTCTTGTTGTATCCCATCAGCACCTTCACGTTGGCTGTGTTGGCTTCGTCGCGCATTTCGGCAAGCTCTTTCACAGTTGGAGCTCCGGGTTTTTCCAGATATATGGTCGCACAGTTTGCCTGTGAAGAGTAACGAAGAACGTATGAGAAAAGACCAAATGTTCCACCGAAAGATACCGATTTGATGCTGATCCAAGCGTACCGCAATAGAATCGGTAAGCAAACGAGGATTATCGGCCGTGCGTCCGGAAATTAAGGCCAGTCTATTTCTTCCTTCTTGCACAGGTGGCAGATCGCTGACGCTTGTAAAAAACTGTACACCATGTTCGGACTCTGCCTTGGCCTTAAATTCGCCAAACTCTTTGCCACCCGGTCCACTGGCACCTGGCAAGACAAAGCAAAATTTCGGTGTTGGAAGGAGACGACAAAAAGAGGTGTGAGGTGTTGTGAAAAGGAAAATATGAATGCGAACCCGTCACAAACCAAATTGCAGCAGAATGTGCGGTCGGTTGATAACACGTTGCAGCAGATCTCGCGGAAAAATACTAACTGTAAGCTAGCTTACCTCCTCCCAAAAACCAAGGTTCCACAATGTAGCTGAGCTTGGCGGACGGAATATCGCCACGCAGCATTTGTTCTGCGTGGTACCTAAGGGGCAAGATCGTGTTGAGAAAGAACTGAAACAACGGACATGAAGACAGCCACTAAAACTTTGACACCCATCGATGTGAGATAGATCTTTAAGTACTAAAGAGGGCAAATCGCCAAGACCGTGAACGGAGAGTACGAGACAAACACTGCAGCATCCAACTGTAGAGTCATGCTGGTCACACGAAACAGAGCCACGAGCTGCTCACCATCCCATGCCTCGATTGGGAGCTCCACAGCCTACTAGGACAACTTCACATTGCTTTTCTCCTACGGTCGGCATCGTGATGGTGTTAAAGCTGATCTGAAAAAGGAAAAAGATTCTTTTTTTGGCTGGCTCTGGAGCTCGTTGTGTGACGAGAAGAGCCGAAGTGCTTGAAGAGGAAGAAACCACTCGAGCTCGACGTATCTTTGAGAATCGACGTGTGAAATAGGGAACGACACGCTCGGCTTGGGATAGTGTCAAAAGTGCCGGAACGCGAATGCCAAAAAGTGATGCAGGCATCTGCACCGTTTCGGTTCGAATGTACGTCTTCCGGCAAAATACAAGCTGAATCAAATCTGACTGTGAGCATGACAGACCAAGTCCGAATCCTTTTCAAACCCTAGCTAGGTAGGTTTTCCATTTACCTCCACGTGTCAAAACTATAATTCCTCACTGTTTCTTGTACGTTCTGTGATTTTCTCCTATTGTGTTCGTTCGCGTTCACAGTCAACGATGAAGATTTCAACGAACACCACTTCATTTTTCTTGTTTTTACAAAAAGTGCGAACCTTGCGGTTAGGTTTTCCGCCCCGATCTTCTCTCCTCCAAAAATTCTAGGCGACTAGTCGGTCAACGCGGAAGGGTTTCTTACGTGAAACGACTGTTCGGATTGACCCGTGAAGGTCGTAATCGACCATTGAAAGAACCATAAATTTGCGAGTTCTGCTTGATTTGAAAAAAGGAAATATCTACCATGTTGCGCGGGGGGAGTGCATCACGACTACTTCCTAGAAATGTCATCAAAGTTGCTCCGTTTTGGAACGTTCGTACAGCTTTTTCGACCTTGAGCAATACGATCGATTCGGTGACTATCCACTCGTCCAACAGCAGCTGCGGGCGGCCTGCCAGCGTGAAGTGTGCTACCCAGGGGTCGGCAGGCCTACGTCCATGGGTCATTGCCTTGCAGTGCCCACCCATTCCTAGCACACCGGATCGACGCCGTTTTTCCACGCAACCTCCACAAGGTGGCGGCGGCATGCAACTTCCACCTTGGATGACGAACGCAGGTCCACCCAAGCCTGGTCAGTATCTTGAGCAGTTTACGGTTGACTTGACGAATCAGGCCGCCGACAATAAGCTCGATCCTATAATTGGTCGTCACGAAGAAATTCGTCGATGTCTACAGATTCTCGCTAGGCGAACCAAAAACAATCCCGTGCTAATAGGTGAGGCCGGTGTGGGTAAGACTGCCATTGCAGAAGGACTAGCACAACGGATTCATTCAGGTGAAGTACCGGAATCAATGAAGGACAAGAGAGTATTATCGTTAGACATCGCGGCTTTAACAGCTGGTGCCATGATGCGGGGACAGTTCGAAGAGCGACTGAAGGGCGTTGTAAAAGATGTTGAGCAGGCGGAAGGCAAAGTCATTCTGTTCATCGACGAAATACATACGATAGTGGGTGCGGGCAAGGCTGAAGGTGGCATGGATATGAGTAACATGCTAAAGCCAGCCCTAGCTCGAGGGGACTTGCAACTGGTCGGAGCAACGACATTAAACGAATTTCGAATCTTGGAGAAAGACGCAGCGTTGGCGCGCCGTTTCCAGTCCGTATATGTTGCAGAGCCGTCGGTCGAAGACAGCTTGAGCATTCTAAGGGGTCTCAAAACAGCGTACGAATTGCATCACGGTATTCGTATCAAGGACGAAGCCCTTGTGGCTGCTGCTACCTTATCAGATCGATATATCGCGGACAGGAAACAACCCGACAAGTCGATCGATTTGGTAGACGAAGCTTGTTCCCGTTTACGACTCGAGCAAGAGAGCAAGCCAGAGATAATATGGAAGGTAGAGCGGGATTTATTGACGAGACAAATTGAACGCAGTGCCTTGGAAAATGAGGACGACTCCGATGATAAGGTGGCAACACGCCGCAAACAAGTAGAACGAGAAGTAAGCGAGCTCAAAACAGAGGTTGGACGCTTGACTGAATTGTGGATGGCCGAAAAGAACGAGCTGAACCGAGTGCAGACGGTCAAGGGAGATTTAGAGAAAGCACGGGCTGACATGGAAGCCGCCAGACGCCAAGGAGACTATGCCAAGGCCGGAGAACTAATGCACGCCACTATTCCCAACTTAGAACACGAGTTCGAGGCTCTCGAATCGACAGTTGACGAGCACAAAAAAACGAAGATGCTCGCTGATTCTGTCACGGCTGAAGCCATCGCTACGATCATTGCTCGGCACACAGGTATTCCTGTGTCTCGAATCGCTGGTAATGAGTCCCAGAAACTGTTGCATATAGAAGACAAACTTCGGGAGCGAGTGGTTGGGCAGGACCACGCTTTAGAGGCTGTCGGTGATTGCGTTCGTTTGGCTCGTACGAGATTGCAAGCCCAAGATCGGACTCTTGGAAATTTCTTGTTTTTGGGGTACGTCCGCTATGAATGTGTTGGGCCGTCGCATATGTCTTCACTTATCCCTTTTTTATCGTATGCGGCTTTCAACAGTCCCACAGGTGTCGGAAAGACGGAGACTGCTAAGGCTTTAGCCCATTTTCTCTTTGATGATCAAGATGCGATGACTCGAATCGATATGAGCGAGTATGGCGAGAAGCACACAGTTTCGCGTCTCATCGGCGCCCCGCCTGGGTTCGTCCTTCTTTGTTGCAAGTCTTGCGAGGGTGTGGATTCTTCTCACAACAAACTTTGTAAATTTTAGGTATGTGGGCTACGAGGAAGGGGGAGTTTTGACTGAAAGTGTTCGGCGCCGCCCCTATCAAGTGCTCCTTCTCGACGAGTTTGAAAAAGGGCATCGCGAAGTCTGGAACTTGCTTTTACAACTCTTTGATGAAGGGCATTTGACAGATTCGCACGGTCGTAAGGTTGACTTCCGCAACGTCATTGTCATCATGACCTCTAAGTACGTCAGAAATCTTTGAAAAATTGTAAAGCTTTTGCTTTGCTCAACGCCTTGCATCGGTTTGATTTACAGCTTGGGTGCGCAAATTATAGCTGAGCTTCCGGCTCAGCTGAAAGGCTCGGAACCCCATGTGCATGATACGATAATGGAAGTTGTGCGACAGTCTTTGAGCCCAGAGCTGTTGAACCGGATCGACGACACAATCGTATTCAATCGCCTCCAGCGAGAAAATATGGACACAATCGCCGAGATGGGCATTAAAGAGATTGAGAAGCGATTGGAGGACGGTCAAAATATGTCTTTGGACGTCAGTAGCACTGCAACTGCTGTGATTGCAGAAATGGGATATGATGTTCGCTACGGGGCGCGACCTCTCAAGCGTACGTTGGCGAAAACACTTTTGAATCCTTTGAGCCGACTTGTTCTCGAAGGAGCGGTTATGGAAGGTGACACAGTGAAAGTGAGAACTCGTGGAGAAGCCGAGAAACTGCAGAATGGTACTGGTGATGCTATCTTTGGATGGATTAGTAGCAATAAGGCATCTGATAACAAGAATGATGTTGTCATTCTTCGCAACCATGAAATGAAAGCGAAAGACGAGGAGGTTTGGGATGACGAAGAATTCTTGCTGGAGGACGGTACACATGGGCATCGGTAAAACGATGTGACAACAATTTATAGAATAATATTTGCTTATTTTGGTAATACTGCTCTCATGCTGGCTGTTTCAACCTATATCCTGTGATGTGGGGTCTATAACGTTGAGCTTGCCATTGCGGACCTCGACGGTATGCATCGTCACACCAAGCTTGTCCGCAAACCGTTGGGGGACGCTTCGCTCCTTGGGATCGGTTGTCACATTGATAACAACACCGGGTCTACCTCCCCGACCACATCTCCCAGCCCGGTGTGCGTAGTGGGAAGCATCTGTAGGCAAGTCAAGGTTGATAACGTGGGTCAATAATGGCGCGTCGAGACCTCTGGCAGCCAGCTCCGTTGCCACCACAATACCAACGTATCCTTCCCGAAGTGCTTTGCTGACTTCAGCTCGGTCCATCTTTTCACTCCCCATTCCACCGTGTAAGGGAGCAGCAATAACCCCAATGCCTTCTAGTTTCTCGCAGACAATTTTGACCTTGCGAGAGTTCTCCACAAAAATCAGTATTTGTCTTGGGAGTGGATCTGTATGGAGCACTTTTCGCAACGTCTCTAAAGCGAAACGACGATGTGGTACATGAACCACACCGTGAATGACCGTGCGACTTACTCTTGTCACGTTGTCTTTTGATTTTCCTCCTGGCGCAGTCACAAAAATGTCATCATTGTCTGCCATGGCTTGTGCAAAACCCATGCGTAAGTAATTTTGAAGTTTTGGGGAGCCTACCATGTCCGATGCTGTTGCTGAACACAACACAGATTGTAAATAGTCTCCTCTACGTCGTCTCAGCTCCGTGATAATAGCGTTGGTGGGCTCTCTGTGTGGCTTGTACTCCAAAAGAGCATCGAATTCATCTAAAACTAAACTTTGAAGCTTTTGCGTCTTTAGCCTTCCGGTACGGTCACCGGGTTGACCAACCACCAGTTCCGCGATCCGTCCCGGCGTCCCAATCAAAATAGATGGTTTCCGCTTGCGAATCTGCTCCAAATTACGCCCAAACGTGGTACCACCAATAGCCAGCATCGTCGTGATACTCGTCCCCTCTAATAAACTCCGAGCAACACTGATAATTTGACTCGCCAATTCCCGTCCTGGTGCCACAACGAGTACCCGAAGACTACCGTCCGGACCATCATCGTTTAAGATGCGTTGCGCCAATGGCGCCAAAAAAGCCAACGTCTTTCCACTTCCGGTATACGTTCCTACCAAGACGTCTTTGCCTTCCAGCACATCTGGGCAAGCCTTGTCTTGAACCGACAAGGAACGCTCACAGCCCATATTTTGAAGGTTACGTAACAACATTGGCGATGTTATACCGAGATGATCCCATGGCCGAGTTTCGTAGGGTTGAAAAATTGCATCCGAGTCTTTGTCCAGCTGGGCATCGACATCTCCAACGAGGTCTTTAAAAGCCCTCTCTGCTTGTGTCAACGTCAGAAAAATTGGGTTCCGATTTTGGTCGAGTATAGCAACAGAAGGAGTTGCCTGGCGGCGGTCCCGATTTGGTTTAACCTCATCTTCGCCGGTAGGCGAATTCTCCGTGCTAGATTTCTCTGGTATACTGTCGCTACGAAAAAAGAAGGAAGAGCCCGATGATTTGCCTTCGTTTTCGTGTTGTTTTTGATAGCTTCCTCGCCCGCCTGCCGGTTTCGAAGCGATTAAATGATCCACCTGCAGTAGTCGACCATTGGAGGGTTTTGTAGAATCAGAGGGCAGACTCTCTTCGTCCCTCTGGTTGCCTCTTTGTCTTTTCAGCCGTTGTTGATTCTTTTGGACCCTTCGGAGCATAGGATTATCAAGGTTCTCCTCTTCCAAACGTAGCGAGAATGGGGACGTTTCCTCAAAGACCTTTTTGTTTTCGTTGACTGGATCCCATGGATCTTTCACTGGACTCGCTCGGAACCGCGACGTCTCTTCCACAACCGTACCGTCTTTGCCGTAATCAGAAACGTCGTCTTCGTCGAGCTCGAAATCTTTAGCCGTCCATGTGCCTAAGTCTGTTCCCCACCGATTGGTCATGGATTTTTCCAGTTCTTCAATCGATTTGTGGGAACGCCACATACGGTCCTTTCTCTGCGGAGATGCGGCCGACACCGTCGAAGAGGTTTTCCTTGTTTCCTGCTCGTGTACAATTTGGGTAAAGCGACGAGGCTTTTGCTTTTTACCGCCGTTGCTCTTTTTGGCGGCAAGATTGTGAAGTGCGACGCCACCGGCTGTCCAGCTCCCGTCACGGTTTCTTGTCGACCGTCCGGATGTTGACAAAGAGGAAAGTGGCACCACAAAAGCGGTCGCTGTGTTGGGGCTCGCATACGAATCGGAGAGCAGTAGCGAGCAGGCGATCACAAGCAATCTTCTAGACCGTGTCTGTGCTGTGGCTACCAAAGGCATACTGTGTTGACTACGCGACTTTCAGTAGAAACAGACTCTTGTTAATTGAGAAGAGTACCTGACTTGACCGGACCTGACATGACCGGACCTGCCATTGAGCTCTTGACACGAAAGAGCACGCCTATCCCATCCTCACCTGTCAGTCCTGAACGGATGCGAGTCAAAATACTGTTCTTTCGTGAGCTCGGTGGCCGTCCTTGATTCGGACGAGTCGCCACAAATCACGATCTCGCGGGTCACGCGACGACCAATGCGGTCATGATCGTGACTTCTCTATCCGAAGAGTCCCGGATCAAAATTCCGGGTTTACAGTTGCTGACGCAGTTCAACTCGTGCCAGATCTTTCGGTAGCCAATGGGAACGGAAGAGATACGAAAGCAACTGACACCTTCGTCACTGCGAGATCGGATTCGTCTCTGTTCGTCTGCAAGTTGTCTTCCCTCTTCCTGAACTCGGCAGGACTTGGCTTGCTTTCACTTCGCCTCGAATAAGAGCCTCTATCATCCCACCCCGTGTCGGCCATTGTCCCGTTCGTGTTGACTGCGAGGTGACCGTGAAATACTAACTTGTGAGCATCCGTCTGCGCCATTTACCTTTTTTTCCCGCTACGCCTGCCGTTACCATGTTGGTTCCATTCCAGAATTGTTGCGCCGTTTTGCTTTTGTGGTCGAGTCTGGCGGTGAAAGATACGGCAGCCTTTGCACCACCTCGTCCGCAGCGCTCGCCCTCCGCCCTCTACGTCCATGTGCCTCCTCCACCTCTGGTGGTGGTTGTGCCGTCGGACTTGTCAACAGTGGCGGCAGGCAGCACAGTCGACGCGGTTACCTACGGAATCGACAATTATTTGCAACGTCCGTCCGTTGCTTTGTCCTCATCCAGTTCTACTACCCTGCTATCTCTGGAAGAACGCAAGCCCCCCACTGCGGAAGAGATTGCCGCTAAGAAACGTAACTTCAACTTGTTTTTCTGGGGCGGTGGCTTCGTCGCGCCCTTCTTGGCCACCTTCTACTACTTTGGTTTTAAATTTTGGGAAAAGTAAAGCGGAATCTCTGCCTACTTTTATCTCAACAAGGACAGCCAGCACTAACTGTTAACCATTATACCTAAACGAAAGCTATCGAATGGGAAGAAAGCATCTAGCCGGTGCATTTTGATGGCACGTCAACATTGTGTTTGTATCGGGTGCTTTATCGGCGTGCTACGAACTGTTTTCATAGAGGTACCCATGCATATATTCCATCTCATGTGCTCTCGTTATGTTCTCCCCCCAACCCCTGCTTGAAGGAACTCTCAAATATTGATTCCTACATGAAAGGCGTCTGCTTGTACAGAAAGAAACCGGCCTTCCTTCCTGACTTCAAGATATGGTTTTGAGTTTGTGTACTAGCATCGATCCGGAATTTTCTACATGCTGGCCCGTCGAAACGGTTCAAAACTTCGTCCGGGTAAGGGATGCCACAGAAAGAGTGTGCTACCATTATCCAAGCATCCAGGGCTGGATCGCGAATGGATGGATCCTGTCGATCGTCGGGCTGTCAAAACAGTAGGAACCTCGTCTACCCAGAGCGAAGAATCGTCGTCGTCACTAAGGTACACCGCACTGCCCACTGTGGAGCAAGCGAGTCCGCTTTGGCTGCTGATCGAAGCATTAGTATGGCCACCACCGCTTTTGCCACTCACTGCGGTCCCAGTACTAATCTGCTGGCGCAATTGAATTGCTACCGGGTTGTCGGGACGATCTGTGGAGTTTAGAGATGGGACACGACGGCTGCGAAGTGGTGCCGAGCTTATCTTGGTTTTCACCAAGCGTCTTACCGATGACTGCGTTGTCAAACGCAACAAATCCGGAGGTGTGGGTGTACGAGCACTGCTATCACTGTGTAGGTGATTCGGAGTGCTGCTGAGGTCTACATTACTTGTTTCAGCACCTGCGCTGCTCGCATTTGCTGCTTGCAAGGCAGCAAAAAACTCAAATTCCGCTTGGGTAGAATATGAGCAAAATGAACGGTTGGATTCTGCTCGATCCATTAGACTCCCGTCGTCAGGAGCAGTAGTCCCGGCGGCGGAATTATGAAAGGACGAAAGTGACCTAGCCGATTCCGCCCTACTCCACATGGATCGCAGACATTCCGAACGCTCACCAGACTTTCTGGAACAATCCATTGAGCGGTTAGACTCAGCCTTACTCAAGCCACCACCAGTCATGATGGTTCCCCCGGTGCTGGAAGCCGACAAGAAAGAGCGCGTCGACTCACCCTGATCCAAATGGCGCAAAGATGGCGGACGGGCGCTCGTGATCATCATTCCCGTCAGCCGGTTACGAGAACGTGCGGGTGATAGTTTTGGTCGAGTAGGAGTAAGGGGCTTCTGGGTGTGTCTAAGACATGCAGTCTTGGGAGAATGATTGTGTCCTCTAGCTTTGGTGTCCTCACTGCGTTTAACTGCAGCTCCCCGATAATGTGGAGGACCGATGCTGATTTCATCATCTCCGTTGTCGACCCGTCGACTAGGCGGGATAAATCGACGTTTGCTAATGTTGTTGTTTTGTATAACGGGTGTTGTATCCGAGCTGGAGCTCATGGAAAGACGGCTGTTACTTTTGCGAAGGGCCGCGCTGGAATTCCCGGTAGAATTCAGTGATCGACCTGAGGTGCGATTCAAACTTGATTGCAAGCCCAAGATGCGCCTCTGGCTCATTGGCTGGGGGTAATGGAAACCTTGTCGGGAGCTCATGGTTCCAAACGTTTTGATCACGGTAGCGGATAATTTGCATTCACAGTCAATAGGTTGCGATAAAATGATTCGAAAAAGTGATTCCGAGACGATACGGTGTGTGTTGTCGTACTGACTCGTGATGAGATAGACAGAGATGACCTCTGAGTACCATTGACATAAATGCTACTTGACTTTACAGTTATGACCTTTTCAAAACGCCATGAAACTTGACTCGGTGCCGCATGTGCGACCAGAGAACGCTGTCGTAACTACAGAAAGGAGGAAAACGAGCCATTGGATTTTCATGCCCTTACAGGCCTATACAGCCGCCCGGCCCGGTTCCGGCTAGAACGCAACGTGAATATTGGAGGCACTAGACTTTGACTTTGAACAGAATCAACTGTTTAACTCTCGTATGTCTACGTTCGACATCTTTCGGATTGGCGTCTGATTAGAAGCTACAATGCCGTACTCAGTATCGCTTTGTTCATTCGGACAGCATACTCCTAAGATCCAACTCGTTGCGGATACGTTTGACGAGAATGCCGCCATCGATACAGTCTCGCAATGTCCAACAACTTGCCGGGCTTTGGAGGAAGCATTGGAAGATTTTCTGGACAAGGACGAATCCGCTTCCCCCTGCCTCCGGTACGTCGCCCGCAAAGATGCAGGGTGGCTGTCCTGTCGCAAACCGTATCATCGCCCCCACTCAAGTGTTCTAGGAATTCTAGAAGAATTGGAAGATCCTACAGCTGACGTAACGATTCGATTGAATTGTTACCGCGGACGAGAAAGCATAGTGGCCTCTCACGATTGCGATTGTCCGGAACCTCACAATAGTTGGGAACGCACGGAACTGCATCTACCGGAATCGACGGTCGAATCCAAACGGACGCAAATGAGCCTGGACTGGATTGACATTCGCGATGTTACGAACAGTGCACAATTCCTGTCAACGCCCTCTAGCTGTGTGCATTTTTTGAGGTCGCTTTTGGGTTGTGATCATCGAGCGTCACCGTGGATGGCGAGAAGAGGGCGGAAGCGCAAAGAAGACGCTGTCGGAACAGTCATGTTAGTGTGTCGCAGCGAGCCCCCTAGAGTATTGATTGACTTCCGTGTGACTGATGCCTGTCCCTCATGGTATCTGCATGGAATGGGGCGAATCAATCTACCTATTCGCCAATCTGTATGGTGCAAACGTACTACAAACAAAGCTGAAATGGCGACACTTTTGATATATCGCGTATTGCCCCCTCGCGATCAGATGAGCGTACTGCATCCAATAACCGGTGTTCCAGCTACGGTAGGCTGTTTATGGGAAATTGCAACTATGCATCCAGCGACAACAGACGAAATGGTTCCTCCGGAGCCCTTTCGGGAAATTCGTATGGTTTCGCCACCATATATCGCCGCAAGCGAATACCCCGCTGATTTGTTAGGTCCCTTACTAAGCGAGCATTCCCTACAAGTGCTACAAATCGAAGCGAAAGCTATCGCACACTGGACGGCGTGGCCAGAAGCTCAGCATTACCAAGCCAAGAATGATTCGCCTCTAGCGCCCTGGAATGTTTTCCCCTTATGTTACTGCTTCCCTGCTACCAATGTGCAAGCTAGACAATGGATTCACCAGACATGTGCGTTGGTGCCATTGACAGTGGAACTTCTTCGGAGACATCTAGGCGATGCCTTACGAACGGCGTTGTTTTCCCGGCTCGATTCTGAATCAGTCTTGGAACCACACACTGGTTGGGAAGACCTTGCGAATCACGTATACCGTGTGCACATTCCTCTGATCGTCCCAGATGGAGATCTTTGTGGTGCCTGGGTTGATGGCTGCGTCGAAACTCACCGACGTGGGCGCCCCTTAATATTTGATGATTCCAAAACTCATCGAGCCTTTAACTATAGCTCGCAAGAGAGAATTGTCCTAATCATTGATTTGGCCCGTCCTTGCACTTTTCCTGATGGCACTGCTAGGGGCGGACATTCCGAAGAGCTTGACAAGTTTATCGAACAAATGGGAGTTTAGGGTCTACAAAGCGAGTCGATATCGCTTTGTGGTTTATCTGTTCACAACAACTAGCGCCCTAGAAAGTTGTAGTGTAGCAAACAGTTCAAAATAATTGTTTGGAAGCAATAGATAGGTCGAACGGTTCCCCCATGTAATGTTAGCACTTCCGAACTCGTAAATCGCACGTACACCAAATTTATGGGTAGTCTTACAGCTTATAACCCATTTTACAACCGCAAATCGCCGTGTTAACTTTTTATGCCGCGAAAGCCGTGTCGTCGTTGAAAGTGAAAGAGCAGGGACGCATTTTGTCGTTAGCAGCAGAATTCACTACACTTGGTGACTGAAAACAGGATCGCCAATAATTGCTACCACGAATCCAAAATCGTTCTAAAAGGCAACTTAAAGATGAGTGATAAAGTGACAGGGAAATTTGCCGGCATGACAATCGAAACAGAGTCTGGTGCCGTATCGGGAACTCGAGGAACTGCCAAACGTGATACGTTGCGAGCGAACGAAGTCGCTGTGCAAAAGATTTGGGACGAAGAGAAGGTGTTTGAAACGGAACCCGACGATCGTGAAAGTTTCATGGTGACTTTTCCATACCCTTATTCGAATGGTCATTTGCACATTGGACATGCATTTTCCTTGACGAAGGCAATTTTCCGAGCTCAATTCGAGCGCCACCGAGGCAAGAATGTGCTGTTTCCATTTGCCTTTCATTGCACAGGCATGCCAATTCAAGCGGTACGTTGATGAAATCCAATCCTTTTCCTTTGCAGATTCAAAATTCTGACAAGTTTCCGCGGTTTACCAAAACTAGGCAGCGAATAAGCTAACATCGGAGATTGAATTGTATGGATGCCCTCCTCAGTTTCCGGAAGCCGATCCTGAAGTCCGTGCCAAGATGGAAGCAGAAATTGCCGCCTCGAAAGAAGCCAAGGCGGCCCAACCTGAAAATAAGTCAAAAGGGAGCAAGACAAAGCTTGTGCAAAAGACCGGAACGGGAATTGTGCGACAGTGGAACATTCTCCTCAAAATGGTTCCGGAAGATGAGATTCCGGCATTCCAGGATCCTTTGCATTGGCTGAGCTACTTTCCTCCAATTGGTGTAGACCACTTACACAACTTTGGAGCAGGCGTGGATTGGCGGCGGGCGTTTATAACTACGTATGTCAATCCATACTATGATGCATTCATTCGTTGGCAGTTCGAGGTATTGAAAGAGAAAGGCAAGATCCTTTTTGGGAAACGTAACAATGTGTTCTCGCTGGTTGACGGACAAGTTTGTGCAGATCACGATCGTTCGGAAGGTGAAGGTGTAGGACCTCAGGAATATGTCCTGATTAAGCTTAAAGTGCTGCAGCCAGGCCACGGACAGTCCCGCCATGCGAAGATGGAAGCAATTTTGGCGAAATATGACCAGCCTGTATATTTTGTCCCTGCTACCCTGCGCCCTGAAACTATGTACGGACAAACCAACTGCTTTGTCCTCCCTGACGGTGAATACGGTGCCTATATGATTGATGCAACGAACGAAATTTTTATCATGAGTGCGAGATCGGCTCGGGGACTCTCATGCCAATCATACCAGGGAAATGAATACTTTACCAAAGAGTTTGGTAAAATCCTGTGTCTCGAAACGTTTACAGGTAGCGAATTGCTGGGCTTGCCGTTAAAAGCTCCGATGGCGAAGTACGATAAGATTTATACCCTTCCATTGTTGACGATAAGCATGGGCAAAGGAACTGGAGTGGTGACATCCGTCCCTAGTGACGCTCCCGATGACTTTGTTTCACTTAAAGCGCTACAGGACAAACCCGACTTTCGCGCGAAATACGGCATTACGGACGACATGGTCATGCCGTACGAAGTTGTTCCAATCATCACAATAGAAGGATACGGCGATGCGTCTGCTGTCTTTATGTGTGAAAAGCTAAAGATTACAAGCTTCAACGATAAGGCTAAGCTTCAGCAAGCCAAGGATGAGACATACCTTAAGGGTTTTAATATGGGAATTATGAAAGTCGGAAGCCATTCCGGAAAGAAGGTCAGCGATGCCAAACCAATTATCAAGCAGGAATTGATTCTTGCTGGCCAGGCGTGTCTGTACTTTGAACCAGAATCTAGGGTGGTTTCCCGAACGAGTGACGAGTGTGTTGTCGCTTCTACAGATCAGTGGTATCTGGCATATGGAGAGGAGTCGTGGACTAAAGCTGTTAAAAAGCACGTCTTGAACTCGGATAATTTCAACGCATATGACCCGGCTGCTTTGCACAAGTATGACTACACCATTGGCTGGTTGCAAGAATGGGCGTGTACTCGGCAGTTCGGTCTGGGAACATTCTTGCCATGGGATAGAGCCTGGGTTATTGAGAGTTTGTCGGACAGCACTATCTACATGTCCTTTTATACTATCGCACATTTTCTCCAGGGAGAAGGCAATTTGACAGGTGACAAATCAAAGTCTCCTTGCAGCATTGATCCTGCAGATTTGTCAAATGACGTATTTGATTTCATTTTTCGCAAAGGACCATTGCCAAGTGACTCAAATATCCCGGCCAAGACATTAGAGAAGATGCGTACCGAGTTCCGTTATTGGTACCCGATGAATTTACGTGTGAGCGCGAAAGACTTGATTCAGAACCATTTGACTATGGCGCTTTTCAATCATGCCGCTGTTTGGGAGGAGGAACCAGAGCTATGGCCCAAAGGATACTACTGCAATGGGCATGTCCTTGTGGATGCCGAGAAGATGTCAAAGTCGAAGGGGAACTTCTTGATGATGAATGATACAATACAAACGTATGGTGCGGATGCCACCCGGTTTGCCTGTGCCGACGCTGGCGACTCGTTAGATGATGCGAACTTCAGCCGAGAGACAGCCGACGCCGCCATTCTATCTCTTATCACGGAAGATGCATGGATAAGTGAAACGCTCACATCTGTGGACCTTCGATCCGGCGAAGAAAATCTGATCGATAAAATTCTGTTGAACGAAACAAACCGCCTAATTGCTAGTGCTGGTAGTAATTTTGCTCGAATGCAATTCAAGGAAGGACTTAAGGAAGGATGGTTTGAGATGCTCAACGCCCGCAATGACTATCGAGCCTGGTGCAAGGATAGCGGTGTTCCAATGCACAAAGGTGTAGTTCTACGGTGGGCAGAGACCATTGTAATTTTGATTTGCCCGATTTGTCCGCATTGGTATGTATCTCGTTGAAAACGAGAATTACGATCGCTTCATTGAATTTGCATCGTCTTACTCACCTTCTGTTGGTGTATCTACAGGTCCGAGAGGATATGGAAACAGATCGGAAACATCGGGTTGGCCATTCGGGCACCATGGCCGGTGGCGGAGGAAGAAGACAAAATTTTGACTCGACAAGCCAAGTTTTTGAGAGATTCTATAAAGCACTTCCGTTCCCAGGCTGGGAGAGCAAAGAAGGGGTGGATGAGGGCTTCTATTCTTGTAAACGATAGCTATCCTCAGTGGAAGATTGATACGCTTGTATGGATGCAAGGCCAGTACGATGTATCGTCTGGATTTTCTCCAGGATTCATGAAAGACCTAAAGGATTATACTGCAAAGTTTGTGAAAGACAAGAAATTGATCAAGTTTACAATGCAGTTCGCCTCATTCATGAAGAAAGAAACAGAGGATGTAGGTGACGCCGCGCTCGACGTTCTGCTTCCCTTTGACCAGAAAGAGATACTTCAGGTAAGTATTGAATACATTAAGGCGCAGCTCAACATCGAAGAACTTGATATTATCCAGCTGGGTGTGGAGGAAGCACCTGAAGTCCCAGAAAGAGTCCGGGAGAACGTAACGCCAGGAAAGCCGTCTCTTTATATCCGCTAAGATATAACGAAACGAAATTCTAGCTGAATGTCGATATAGGATACAAAGCATCTAATGTTTATTAGCAGTAGAATCAAGACTACCCATAAAACAGATTCGGTGAAAGGGCATCTTCGTCTCATTTCTGGAACCCACTGGCGGCGAACCAAATCAGACATTTGATATTATTGAAAACAGTCAAATATCGCCAGAGTTACAGTACTGTAGCAACGGGCTCCTCTAGTTCGACAGACTGCTTTGATACAGGAGATGAGTTAGACGATTGTTCCGATAACAAAGCTTCGCCGTGACTCTTGACTTCGTCAAGTATTGGTACTGAGAGCGAAACGGAAGGACGCTTTGCAATGATTTCAGCTGGTGGAGTACGCTCGTTCTCGACAAAGTCTTTTGGAGAAAAGAGTTGCTTGCTTATTGGAATAATCCCGGGGAGGGATGACCTCCCTAGCTCATGTTCGTGCTTGAGATAGGTCTCTTTTGTGTGAGTCTCATCACGAAGTAGTGTTTCGATGGCATCGGTTACGATTGTATGAGTACACGACTCTACTGCCTCGTCAGCTAGAGGTGTCGAGTTCCTGGACGTTGGAGTGTCTCGAGAATCGTTCTTGATATTCAGCTTTTCGGAAGTGATCGCTAAAGCAACGGATCTCAGCTCTTCGACTTGGCTTTGAGTCGAGTGAGAAGCTGTGGGTAAACTCTCGTTGCAGTCGGAATCTGTCCTACTTCGTATGTTGCTTTGATCCGATCCAGAAAAGTCAGGTTCCTTTGACTTGACCCGTTGTTTACATGATACTGACGGTTCGGTCTCACTGCGAGCGAGAAATCCAGGCGATAGTCTACGCTTGGTGTTGGAGGCGTTTAGGCTTGGTGAGCAAACTGTGTCATCGGACAAGGTATACTCGATTCTCGCCCTTTCCGGCAAAGCAGATACCCTGACATCTGTAGGAGATTCGCCAAATTTTATGCAATCGCACTTTTCCCAATCACATTCAATGAACGACGGATGTCGAAAGAGTTCAATGCCTGAGAAATTGTTCTCCTGCAGAAGGCGGCTAAAACCCCAATCATTCAGTAGATCCAAAAACTCTTCAAACGTCGCAACAGAGAAGCAATTAATCATTGCATCTTTACAAAATTCGTGTGTTCGTATGGCAAAGAACTTGCCGTCGGGTAGAAAGGTAATCACATCTATGTTCTTTGGGTCCACTGCAAGGGTCATAAGTATTTGGGGGAACGATTGCAGCCGAGGATCAGCTTCTCGCGATATCGGTGGCGCTCGAGATGTCGTATCTAGTAGACTGCTCAGCACAGTTGAATGGCTAGAACTCTTTTCGTGTAAATGGGATAACGAAGAAGATTGGGTGTCGTCGTCGAGATGGCTAAGTTGAAAGGTTGCCGCTTGAATTAACGCCGAAAGGCCGGAATGGACGTTCAAGACCCTGTCCGTGTCGTGCGTTCTGCTAGCCTCGCCTATCGCCGAGTCTGGCATATTTCTTATATTCCCTTCAAGTATGTCTTTTAGCGGAGCATCACTTTTGGTTGTCATGACTATCATTATCAACTAACAACCTAGCTCTCCTCTTGAAGCCTCCATGCAATCGATACACCGATCAAAAGATGTCGGTCATTCATGATTTCGTGAGACCGATCCGGGCTTATGACCGAAGGCTGCACGCAAAACAATAAACCTCTACACTTCGCTGTTTAGTAGGCTAATAGCCTAGACTTTTCGTATCAGTCTCAATATGGGCTTAATAACGTGTCAGCAAGGCGTTCGTTGTTTATGGAACTTGACGAGTCGGCCACGGCACTTCATTCTCATGACCTCGTTGTCGACGGGAGTCGCAGTGACATACGATCCAGGTTCGGACCAATAACATGCGAAGATAATGCAAGCAACTAAGATAGGTAGGTAATCTCCACCGCTCGGATTTGGGTATATCTATACTGATCGCGCAAAACTCAAGTCCTTTCAGGCAGGCAATCTCTTTATGACTACCGCCCAGCCCAGCACATGGGTGTAGTGTCATTCAATCAAAATGTTTGGTTTGTTAAGCTCGAAATGCGCGGCAGTCAGCTTGTACAATGCCTTGGAAGTAAGCTCACCACCTAAGCTATGTCCGTCTCCCTTTGCATTAATTGCTTCGCGTTCGTCCGACTCTGAAAACAGATTACGGAGACACTGCTACCAGGAGTCACCGGCTTATAGCAGTTCCACCGATCACGTACCGGATCGGTGGCCGATCGGAGCGAGCTGCAATACTTAAAGTATATGCTCCCATACGATCGAAAAGAAGCCAATCTCCAGCCTCAAGGAACGGCAACGGGTGGTCACGGGCAATAATATCGTATAATTCTCCAGATGGACCATGGATTACACTCGGAATTCTGATAACATCGGTGCAACAACTATCTACGAACAAAGGAACAGGAGTGAATACTTCGTTGCAGAGTAAGCAGTCCTTGAACATGCCCTGGACACCCTGGGCAATAAAGTAGTGACGACGGACAACGGTGTGTCGGCTCTCGCTGGCATACTCGCTTTGAGCCTGGTAGATTCTACTGCACAAAGCGAACGCCCCTTCTACAAAATATCTCCCAGGCTCAGAGACAAAATGTATCTGTTCATGGGGGAATAGTTTGTTCAACAATGGTGAAACAATGTTGGAAACCTTCTCGGTAGTTTCTGTTTCGTCCTCTTGTACTAGCGACTCGTCTAGTTTTACTTTTGAGCCGCAGAATCGGCCAGCGTCCCCTCCCATTCCATCGAGGCCAGGATAACCTCCTCCAATGTCTAATAACCAACAAGCTGCCTTGTGGTCTTTCTGTACAAGATCGATTGTTTGAATTGCTTCGGCTGCGAGCTCGATAGCAATTCGATACGCGCGAGGATCGTGATTCCCTGATCCACAGTGAAAAGACACCCCTATGATTCGCAAACCAAGAGTCAAAGCCAAGTTCGCCAGCGACGCTATACGAGCAGGAGAGGCACCAAACTTTTCTCCCAATGGTACGGTTGAGCTTTCGTCTGGAACTAGGATACGCAAAATCATTTGCGGAGGTCGTGAGTTTGACTGTGCAGCCAGTCGCTGTTGATAGGCGCGGTGGACTTTGTGCAGCTCCTCTGGTCCGTCGAAGGTTAGAGCCCGTACACCCAGAGACAAAGCCATTTCCAAGTCTTTTTCTGCACGCTGAGGATTTGCATACACCAAAAGACGGGGATTATTGCTGACCGACTTCAGGGCCAATTCGACTTCGGGCAGGGACGCACAGTCGAAACCGCAAACACCCGATTGACCTAAGACCGCAGCTACCATCGGATCAGGATTGCACTTGAGAGCAAAAAGCGGTCTGACTCGTGGGAACAGCTGCCTCCATACTTGTAGCTTTTTACGAATGATGTTTAAATCACAAAGGACAAATCCGTCGTCAAGAGCGTCCTCATCGTCGGCTGACAAGGTGGTTTTTTTCAACAGCGAACAAATGTGAAATTCGGCGCAATCTTTGAGGCCTCCCACTGTGCTTGGAAGTTCGATAAATGGTAGCGGGAGCGACAAAAAGTCAAGTGGAGCGCTGGGGGTCTTACTGTCGATGCAAAAATCTAGGCATCGATCCTCTTTGCTACTTGCCACAACCGACATCATCTCATCCTGTGATGGTAAAATACTGATAAGTGGTTTGCTCCCAATATCAGACGACGAACGTTTCACCCCCCTTTCACGTATGGAATTTGTCGGAGCGAATAGAATCTGGAATACTTCGAAGCAGTAGTTGGAAAATGGAATTGCACCTTGCCGCCGACATAGAAGCGAGCACTATCTAATGTAATATTAGAAAACACCTACGTCAAGCAGTACATGAAGGGTTCATATCCCTAACTGTAAGTCTATCTGACAAGTCTATAATCTTATGTTTTTACGCCTTTGATCGTCTATGAAAGTATGCGGGATCCTTTCGGGTTCTTAGACGATTCTAGCCCGTTAGCGTTGCAGTTTTCTAACATAAAGTAATAAGTAACCAGAGAGATTATTTCCGGTTTCGGTTCACAAACCTTCCTTCGGTCAGCGATCACTTTTGAGCCTGCGAAACTGACTGTGAGAATATCTAGAACCTTTCAGCGCTGTGTCCTATATTTGCGTAAGTAAGATGCTGCCTACTTTTGACTAAATCGTAGCCGGTCTCCTTCATAGCTCATGCCGACCCTGTGATTTTTGCTTCCAAGTCACCGAGCGAAATCGGTCTCCAATCTCCACTGGCAAAGACGTAAATAACATTGGCGTCCATGTATATAGGTGCGTCCCCGAACAAGAAAACTTGTTTTCCGTCTTTTTTCGAGCCGTGTCCCAATCGAGGTTGAAATAGTATACCACGCTCCGTGGCATACTGCTCAACAACATCGCGAAAGGTAGGTACAAGACCCTTGCGGTTTAATCGAACCCGTGTGTCGATGCTGATATCGCCAGTATTCTCCAATCGGGTCAAGTCGTCGGCTGCCTTGCGCCTGTCTTCGACTACGCGGCGGGCGAGAGCTGTACGATAGTTCACAGCAGGCGGATAGAACTCAGCGAATCGTTCATCTTTAGCGGTTTTGAACATCGAAGCTATCGAGAAAAAAATACGGCAAAGTGTTTCGTCTCGCCTGAATAAATAGCAGGATGCATCAAAAATATTTTTTCCATCTGACGGTACAGGAAATAAAATTCCGTTCCTCCAAACCAGATATGTTTTTATCAAATCTTGCCTTTCTGTGTGCGAAGCACCTTCGAGCCACTGATGCATGCTCTGACTCCAACGGACCAATAACTCTTCAACCAAAGTGAGACTTTCAAGATTAGCGAGAAGGCCAGTGCAATTGAGCTTGTTCACAACTTTGAGAGCAAGGTTGGATGGCCGGTCTGGGCCCCGTTCGATGGTAGAGTTGCGAATATAGCTTCCCAACCGTGGGGCAACCAAGTGCGAGACCATACTTTGCAGGCTTTCCACTTTAAGTACTCCAGTCCACGGGCTGAGTAATTCCATAGAAGCTTTGGTGAACTGGAGATCGTCAGAGAGTTGCTTCTGCATAAAAGACAATCCATTTCGAAGTTTCTTTTTGCAGTCAGAAACGAGGGTAGGTAATAGTGAGCGATGGTCTAAGAGAGGAACCCACGGCAGCACAAAACGATCGAGGGGATTGGCAAGTCTATCGTCGTGCAATAATGGTTTCCACGCGTTGATTGAGCGCATGAGCTTGGGATAAACCGAATCGTAGATAAGTTTGTCGCGGATGAGATCTATCACAGCTGCGCCCTTATCAACGTGTATCATAGGGAAAACTTGATCATCCGATCCCTTGCCTGGCTTGTTGTAGTTTTCTTGATCTTCAATGATAAATGTATCCATCAGTATGCTTTGAAACGTTTCATAAAAACGAAGCGCAATCTCGGTATCTCTGGCGGGATCCCATTGAGGAGACTGGAATGATTTTTGTACTCGAGGAATGATGTAGTTTATCAGTACAATTTTCTGTAATGCCGTATTCTCTGACTGTAAATGAGTGCTGTTTGAATTGGCGAGGCCGCTAATAGACAACAAGGAGCGAATCAGGTTAGCTGCCGACTTTGTCTCCTCTCTTAAAGGATGCCAATGCTCCATCTTTGATGATACAAGATCACCAACGAGCGATGGCAAGATAAGGTTTAAAATCTGAAGAGATTCTTTCTCTTCCACTGTAAAAATCGCGTCAATTTCTAGTATCAAACCTTGTATTTGAGATTCATTTCTGTCGATTCCGTCTTCGAACAAAATCTGCATCTCCTTCAGCAGGTCCACTAGCCGAATAAGCTTATCAGCGCGGTCGTTTGCCAAAATCCGGCGTTCATCGATACTTTGAATGTCAGACTGCAAACTTTCCAGCTTTCGCTTTGTTGAGTTGACAAAATACAAAGACGAGTATAGTTTGTTTTCATAGGTATTGCGTAAAAGCGTCATGTTGTATAGTAGCTCGTCAGCTAGTTGCAAATCCTTGGGTAGCCCAGAATCTGTCGTTTTGGCGGCGCCAGGACCTCTCAGATCAAGAATGACTGCAGGTCCAGTGTTGATTTTCTTTAGAATATCTTCATATGGGACAGTTTTTTGTTTGAACTTGTTCTTTGTAGCTCCGCGTCCAACCTTCCTCCAAGATTGCTCCTTGAGTAGATCGTTAGTGCTCGGCAATAAGCTGGTTTGTGCATTTGATGGAATTGACGAAGAATGCATATCAAGGCGGACAGTGCCCATATTCTCAGAAAACTCCACCCCATTAGCCTCAACTTCGGTTTTCCGAATACTTTTCAATTTTGTTGCTTCCTTGAATCCACCAAAGCCCAGACCCAAATTTGCTGGTCGCACTTTGACTTCGACAGGACGCGATAGGCTACTATCTCGTTTGCGCTTCTTTGATCCCAGTCCTCCGCTACCTGAGTAGCCCATTTTGGAAAGTAGCTTCATCCCAATCCCTTTAGTATGCTTTTCCCAAGCACCCAAGTTCGGATCGCGTTTCGGCGGTGGCTTCGACACTCGTTCTCTTTTCCCAAAACCCAACCCCGTGGGTCTATCATCTCCGGTAAAGAAAGTGTTTGGGTCACGCTCGGAAGTTTCTAGTCCAGCAGCCGGCACTTCTGAATCTATTCGATGTTGTAGTCGCGTTATCCCCTTTTTCGCTCGAGCAAGTAGAAGCAACTTTTGAAATTCTTGATCTGCAGCTTCTCGCTGCGCCTGTAGCTTTTGCTCTTCGGCCGTTTGAATGAAAGCGAGTGTTTCAGACCCCATTTCGGTAGTTCCTTTTTGAGATTTCAAAACAGTTTTTGTCTGCGTTTCGTTCGAGACGGTTGGCGGAAAAGGTGCTGGATCTTCGGACTTGCCGGAAATGAACATTGGCGGTCCATGCTCACAGTTGATCGTTTTTTTGTGACTTTGTTCCCGATTGGAACGTTTGCGACTTTTGTGACCACGAGCTCCTTTCTCGTCGTCACCGCTGTCGTCCATGAATATTCCGTACGTTGCTTCATCCTTAGTGCGACGACGGCGAGTTGTAGGCTCATCATCCATCTCGCTACCACTGTTCCAACTTGCGCGATACAATTTTGGTAGTTTTTCCATTCCGTCGTCTGACGAAGCATCATGCAGGCCTTCCTCTGAGTCGGACATGACACAGCTCTGCAAAATGTGCACACCTAAAATTAGGGAAGATGCTGTCGGAACCAATTCATGGGAACTCCTCTACCCACCTATTTACTTCTGTAATTTGGTCGGTTTCTATTGTCTCACAATTTACTGTTGCATGAGTTGTACGCGATTCACTTGTCTGATCAAGTCCAGACGCCAAGATTGCCATCGTCTTGTGTCGTCGACTATTTCGGAGTAAGTCCTTTAAACTGCCTGTCACAGAGACTTTTTCTGGCCAATGCCGTTATCCAATGAGGCATCATGGTGAACTCCGAATTTACAGTTCTAGAAAAGTACAAACAAGCTCACCGAGACTGCACATTCCCGTCTTTCCTGTGGACTTCTTCGTTGACGGTCGTATCATACCCGTTCTTTTTAAGATTATACAGCTTTCATTTCGAGTGCTCGCAAGACTCAGACCTTCGCAGTAAACGTTTACCACTTCGTCGAGACATTTTGCGCAAAACACCATGTCACGTTGGTTGTCGTCCGTCGGGAATTTGCTGGAAAAACTGGACGGTCAGGTGGAAACGGCAGCTGACGAAGTCCCAGCAACTACGGCCATTTTGGCGCAGCGATTTCTCGGAAATCGAGAGGCCTACTCCTCGAGATGATTCTTATTATTCGGAAGACGACGAATGGCCAAGCGAAGAAGAGCTGAAAGATGATGGGGGTGGAGGCGAAGAGGAAGCCGCTCCGTCACAAAGTTTCGACAGCTACAGCAAGGCCTTTTTGGAGGAAGAGAAGATGACGGCGCAGTATAATAAAACTGAGGCAGATGCTTCTCTAGCGGGCGCAAGAGGAAGTGAACCTGCCCAGAAATACGATACACCTGACGAGCTCAACGGACTTCAAAATTTTTCTAAGAAAGGCAAGCTGTCACCTGACTCTTTTAGCGACGTTTCACATCCATCGAGTTCAGAATATATAAATGCTCCCGTAGTGCAAGAGAGAAGTGAAAGTATCCAGACGGAGGTAATGGAGCCGTTACCCCACATCACGGTCACGGCGTCAGCTCCCCAGCCATTCTGTAATGAATCGATTCAGCAAACACGGGCGACGGATTTTAGAGATTCTGAAGCCGATGACGCATTTTTAGCTGACTCGCCAGCGCAAGAAGCGTTGGCTACATCCTCCCAAAGCCAAAATGCATCGCAAAGCAAGGTTTCGGACCACTCTGAACCTAACGGAAAGAATTTAGCGCTACCACCACCGCGATCCAACAATACTTCGAGCAAGAGAATGCTGGCCGAGCTTCAGCGTACTCAGAAGCTAACTGTGACGCTACAGGCACAATTGGATGCCGCGAATGTGGAAATTGAAGCGCAGCACAAAGAGTTGCAAAACGCCGCTAAAACCTTGCAGGCCGACCGGGAGCGCGCCGATGAAGAGCGGGAAGACTTACTCGATGAACACGAAGATGAAATTACGCGCCTGAAGCAGTCCTACGATCAACAGTTGGAAATTCAAAAAAAGACATGCGACGCCGAGCTATTGCAAGTGACTGCTCGTTTGCAACACGAACAAGATTTACGGGTTCGCGAGGGAGGTGATTGGACTAAAGAGCTAGAAGAGGCTTTGCAGCGAGAGCGTGATGGATTGCAACGCTTGAACTCAATTCAAATGGAAAAAAGCATGTTCGATGCAAAAGTCTCAAAGCTTGAAACCCAACATGATGCTCTGCAAAAGCGAGTGGTTTTTTTGAACGAATCGGCAGAGGCGGCTGCAGTCGCGGCACGCCAAGCTGAAGAGAAGTTGGATGAAGCCGTCTCATCTCACAAGCGCCAGCTAGCTCAACGTCAAGCGAGAGAAGCCGAGCTGGAGCGAACTGTAGCTGAGCTGGGATCTGTACTGACTCGTGCACGACAAGCACCGGGACACAACAATGCACCGAGTTCGTCCTCTGACGCACCAAAAGGTGAATACTCTAGAGACGAACGTTTTATTTTGGTAAAGGAGGAATTAGAAACTGTGCAGACCCAACTTGTGTTGGAGCGCCAACGTACGCAGGCTCTCCAAGACGAGATAGAAGAGATTGCAAAAGAACGAACCTCAGAATTACGTTTTTCGAAGGAGCAAAATCGCGCATACGATCAACAAATCGAGGAGCTTCGTGCACAGGTAGCGCACTTGGAATCACAAATTCGAACTTCCAATCAAGGAACCAACCAGAACTTTAATCTCGAAGATTCTGATGACGCCTTTGTAGCTAGCTTACAGCGCGAGTTATCGAACGCGAAGCAGAACATAGCTTCCGTCTCCGACCAGCTCGTCCATCAGCAGTTTTTGTCAGAACAAGCAAAATCGGAGGTTTTAGCTTTGAGGGGACGGCTACAATCGGCAACGATGCGGGCTGACGAGGCGGAACGCTCTCTTACCCGAGTAGACACGGATCTTGACGGCGACTCTCGTCTTTATGAAATTGAAGCAGGAGGTTACTACGCTGGGTCCAAAGCAAGACGACGGATAAAACGCGATGCAGGCTTCAGGAATACCACTTATGGAAGTCGATATCGAATTCTCTCTACGCGATCAGTTAGTGCAGCCCTCGGGCTTAGAGGAACTGGGAATCAGCAGATTCATCAGATCGCTATGACACTGGACGCACTCGATTCTTGGATGCTCGAAACAACTGATATTTTGAGACACGAGCCATTGGTACGAATTGGATTAGTTACATACTTTCTTGTGGTACATATGTGGTGCTTTGGACTCGTGTTTTTCCACACAATGGCTTCCGAACATGGGGATTTGGGCGCGTTGAAAGGACGAGGCGCCCTCATTCAACCGACACCTTTGCAACATCACATCCCGTAGTTTGCTTCACACTTTTAATTTGACTGCAAATTTTCATTATTTTGGCTGCGCCGAACGTATTTTCTGATGTAAACGAAAGTGTCATTAGTCGATGAACGAAACACGTTTTGTTCCATCTTGGAGTTTGAAACTGTAAAAACTGAAGTTACCGTTAGATTTCTCAATGTCGACGAAGATCCTACAGGACTAAAAAACTTTTTTCCGAGTCTTAAATATCCAATTTGATACGGGATAGCGAGAGACAAATACTTAACCACACAGTATCTTTCCAATATCTGATGTCGATATCACTCTAATGACTGGACATATTTTGTTATTGCTTGCATATTCCATTTACTTTATTACGAAGGGTCATCCAATTGATAAAAGATGCGTCGCATCGCCAACAGTAGTGGAAACTATGACTGCGTGGCCAGGGATAGGGGCACGGGCGTGCATACCCGTGAAGTCTTTGCTATTTTTTTGCCCCCCTTTCTTGCCGTAAACCAAACAATTAGGGGCGTGGAGTATACACTTCGTGATTGTAAGCAATAGCGAAAACACTTGTTCACCGTGGCGGTGAGAAGTGTATCAAAATCTACGGCTCATCAACACGAGGTGTTCATCGCTCCAGTCTTCCGACTAGCTGGGGTTTCCGTTTATCCACCGACGAGATCGCACACATTGATTGTGAGACCAGGCGTCGGTGTTTCCGGAGTCTTTGGCGTAACCACGACGCTGGGCGCATACGTAACATGCGGTACCGCAGTACCAATCCGCTTTCAATGTCACCGGATCGCTCTTCACCTGTGGATGATGCTGATATCGCAGCGGGACAGAAACGTAATGTAAACGGATCCCTCCCGCGGAAGGGTCTGCTTCCAGCGCTTACTTCCACGCCTCCACGAAGTTTGCAGTCAAACCTATCGCTGGCTTCGTTGAACACCAATCGGGGACACCCGAGTGACTTAGAGTTCTATGAAGATCTGGTTTCAGAGCCAGTGCTGGTGCTTGGCATGGATATTTCTCATCTGAGCCGCCGCGAACAGTTCATAGTGACAGCAATAGGAGTCTTTTGTTTCTCTCTCCTGTACGGCTATCTGCAGGAGCTGATTTCGGTTGAACTCTGTAATCGCCAACTTGGTCTCTTTCTAGCCATGGTACAGTTTACCGGGTACACAGTACTGGCATTTTTCCTCCGTAACTTTGTCTACCACAAGCAAAGGTCCATGTCAAGGGCTGTCCACAAAGATAACGACGACTCTCTTGGCGCGACTGGTCCCCAAAAACAGGTGCCATTTCGTCTTTACCTTGGACTGAGTTTGCTGCGCGCCGTTGACTTGGCTATGACAAACATGGCCATGCAATATTTGAATTATCCGGCCAAGACACTCATGAAATCTTCCAGAATTGTGTTTACCATGTTCTTTGGTGTAGTAATTCAGCGCAAGAAATATCATCTTGGAGATTACCTAATTGTGCTGGCGATGGTTGCTGGTCTGGCACTCTTCATGCATGCCGATGCAAATTCTGACGCCATTTTTCACCACATGGGAGTCATCATGCTGACGATATCTTTGATTTGCGACGGGGCTATTTCCAACATGAGCGAAAGCATTATGAAGGATTATGGTGTTGGACAAGATGAAGTACGTAAAAGCATTGGCATCCCACTATACAATTTAGAAATAGTCTCTCAGCAACGCCTTTTTTCTTTTTACCCAGTTCATTTTTCGGATGTACTCGATTGCCTTGATCGCTATTGCAGCTGCTGCCGCATATCGTGGCGATCTGCAGGAAGGAATACGCTGGATGCACCAACCAGGAACTTACGCACAAATCGACCACCAGGCGGAGGAGCGTACTTGGTCTATTTTGGGCAAGATCACTGTTATGACATTGTTCAGCTCAATGGGGTTTTTTGGTTCATCGTGTTCTGCTGCAATCACGAAGAATTTTGGAGCGTTAACAATGTCGATAACGAGTACTGCTCGCAAGGCAACAACTCTTTTCCTTTCCTTCGCGCTTTTCCACAACGTTTGTACATCTGAGCATTTGATGGGTATTATAGTCTTCATTTCCGCACTTACGACCAAATCATTACGGCGTGGACGCGTAAAGAAAAAACGAACGCGCAAGATACTACAGCAGCCGTCTCAAGTTGACCTGGAGTCCCTAGATACGCCCGAAGACTGGCCTTTAAATCGTCGGTCTTACAGCAGCGATGGCATAGAAGTGCCCTCTATGAAACTTGGTATTAGAGAGAATTTTGGAACCGCTGGTCGTGGGGCAAACAATAGTACTCATGTTGTATAGCGCACAAGCACTTTACTTCAGGTGCCTTGTAAAATATAGCAACATTTTCTCTATGCGTTCAGTTTCCATGGATATTTATGGTTGCTCTTTTTTGAGTATCGTTTCTTCTTCATTGTCGGGCATTTCTTCCTCCAATACCACTTGAACCACAGGGTCTGTGTCCGCAGCAGTGGGCTGGAAAGATCTTGTCCAAAACGCTGGACCCCAAAAGGTGTGAGATTCTGTAAATCCTATGTATGCGGGATTTTTTCCGTACTTGTCGCCATACTTTTGTTCCAAAGACATTGTGGCTCCACGTAGAACCCAGGTGAGAAAGGCGAAGCCGGTCGACATGACGAGCCACTGTACGAAACTTGTTTTGGTCGACCATCCGCCTAGGTAAGTACCTAACCAAAACAACCACTCTCCCAAGTAGTTGGGGTGCGTCGACCACTTCCACAGACCTTGGTGACACCATTCGTACCTGTTTGACGGTGCCGAAACCTTGAAGAAGCTCTTTTGTATATCAGCCACGGATTCCAATACTAGCCCACTGAGTTGTACGGCGAGAAGTATGTTGGACCAAGTCCCGTTCATTCGATTCTCCTGCAGTCGGAACCAACAAGGAGAAAGCATGCATATGTACAGGAGCGAGTAAAGAAGCCATCCCATAGCTTTTTCAATCGTTGATGGGGATTGAGATTCGTTGACTTGCACAACCTTACGATGTAGTGCTGGCCAATTGATGTATTCACGCCACAGCAAAAAGACGAGCAGACGGAGGCCCCAGAAACTGACAAAGAGAGAGTGCAAAGTGGTGGAAAGATTCACGACTGTGTGGCGTTTGTAACAAAATAAGGCTACCGTTACGGGCAACGCGACTCCCAAGGCGTACCCCACCGAAATAAAATAGAGAAAGAGATAGAAGCCCACCGATGAGCCGAGTAGGGCAAGCGCGTAGAGACGGCCGAACGATATATCGCACTGCTTTTTTATAAAAACTGCAATAATGGAAGCTGCCATGGTGGATACGAACTGGGTAGAGTGGCGTTCGGCAACCTGCCAGCTTTGTTGCATGGAAAGCTGAAGTGGCTTGGCGCTAAGTTGCATCGACGCAACTTGATCCTTCCAAATCTTTCCGTGTCGTTTCCAATAAGAGGGTAACGAGGGAAGCGTGTGTCTCTTGGGAACAAATGTTGTTGATTTGTTTGATGTCGTTTGCTTCGAGACGGCTGCCTTTCCACTAGCTTCGTCACTGGATGTCGGTTGCGGGGACTCTGTAGCAGGATCCCGGGCAATGGCATCTGGGATATTGATTGATGTTGCCTTGGTTTCGGCGGACTGCTCGCGAGATTTTTTGATTGCCGTAATCTCATCGTATTCTACGTTGGGAATCTCGTTGTTGCCTCCCCGAAGTCCAGCTATTGAGGCAGCAATATTCGTTTGAGCTGCCAAAAGGGTGCGAGGGCGCCGACTTTGGATCCGAAAAAAGTCTTCGATAGCCGAAACATCAAACGACTGTTGTGACCACCACAGGACGACAAAAATTATCCGCCTCTTCATGATGCCGCAGACTAGGTAAGGACAAACGCCGACTTGCGTGGACTGGGTTGACGGATTTTGCGTATCAGGACAGTAGTCCGGACCTGTCGTCAATGTTGAAGTGCTTGCTAGAAGTTCCGTCCGACCCTCACTGCTGTAATGAATATCGCATTCCGTTGCGATCCATCCCTTCACAGTCCACGCGTGTCACTGTCAAGCATAGCGTGAATGCGAAACAAAATTTACAATTTGAATATTTTTATATTTAAATTTATGGAACGCTCGAAGATTTCGAGCGGATTGTCTCCAACAAAATGACCGTGGGAATGACTTTGGGGTCCATCCGTGAACACGTCGCTGGTGGATCGTGTGACAGTCGATAGACCAGCCGTGCGGGGTTAACGACTTCCACGTGTTCGGTGACGAAATTTCCATTCCATCATGCGAAGTTGCGGGGTAGTTAATCCGGTGGCCGTTGGGAAACCGTGCGCAAGTGACCGATTCGCAACACAACTTCCAAAACGAAAGCAAACAACGCGTCGTCCTACCCAGCGAGCCGCTTTGTTCTCATACCAGATTACACACAGTCATACCGATTGTATTCGACTACTCTTGTGTGTTTGTACACAGTTATTTGTGGATTAGCTTTTAAAGAAAGAACATGATATTCATGAGAATTGCCGTAGCAGCACGTAAGTTTGGAAGACGGCACAGTCGGGTTTCCAGCGTGGCGGCATTGTGTTCCGTCCGTTCGTACGGACTCTTCCTTTGGTGTGAAGGAACGAATCTAACGGATACTTTGGTTTCTTCTCTCTTTTGATTGCAGTGGCCTTGCTGGCTGCTCCCTCCATTCGTGCCGAAGAGGCCGGTGAAGAGGCCAAGATGGGTACCGTGATCGGTATCGATCTCGGCACCACGTATTCGTGTGTCGGCGTGTTCAAGAACGGACGCGTGGAAATCATTGCCAACGACCAGGGAAACCGTATCACTCCTTCATACGTTGCTTTTATGCCCAGTGGAGAACGTCTTGTGGGTGACGCTGCCAAGAATCAGGCCACCATCAACCCCGAAAACACCGTTTTTGACGTCAAGCGTCTCATCGGACGCAAATACTCGGACAAGTCCGTGCAGGCCGACAAGAAGCTCGTCCCCTACGAAATTATCTCGGATAAGGACAAGCCCATGATCGAAGTCATCCAGAACGAGAAAACCTTCAAGTTCGCTCCTGAAGAAGTCTCCGCCATGGTGTTGCAAAAAATGAAGCTTACGGCCGAGACATTCTTGGGCAAGGAAATCAAGCACGCCGTCGTTACCGTTCCGGCGTACTTCAATGATGCCCAGCGCCAGGCGACCAAGGATGCCGGAACAATTGCTGGTCTCAAGGTCGAACGCATCATCAACGAACCGACTGCAGCTGCCATTGCATACGGTATGGACAAGACCGGCGGGGAATCCAACGTTCTCGTCTTTGATCTCGGTGGTGGAACTTTCGATGTCACTCTTTTGACCATCGACAACGGCGTCTTCGAGGTGCTGGCCACGAATGGTGACACCCACTTGGGTGGAGAAGATTTTGATCAGCGCGTTATGCAGTACTTCATCAAAATGATGAAGAAAAAGTCCGACGTGGACATTTCCAAAGACAAGCGTGCGTTGCAGAAGCTCCGTAAGGAAGTCGAACGCGTCAAGCGAGCTCTTTCTTCGCAGCAGCAGGCCCGACTTGAAATTGAAGATTTGGCGGAAGGTTTTGACCTCAGCGAGACTTTGACCCGTGCCCGTTTTGAGGAGCTAAACAACGATTTGTTCAAAAAGACCATGGGACCGGTTGCTCGTGTCATGGAGGATGCCGATCTCTCCAAGAGCGAAATCGACGAAATTGTGTTGGTGGGAGGTTCCACCCGTATCCCCAAGGTTCAGCAACTCATTAGTGAATACTTTGGTGGTAAGGAACCCAGTAAGGGTATCAACCCCGATGAGGCTGTCGCCTACGGTGCTGCCGTGCAGGGCGGTATTCTTTCCGGCGAAGGCGGTGACGCGACCAGTGAAATTCTTCTGTTGGACGTCACCCCGCTTTCTCAGGGTATCGAAACTGTCGGAGGTGTCATGACTAAGCTCATCAACCGTGGTACCACCATTCCCACTAAGAAATCTCGTAAGTTGATCAAAGCGCCTTATCCGACCGCATTGTGATGGTGTTTCGTTACCCCTGTGACTGACTTTGTTCGTTCCTTTTTTAAAAGAAACCTTCTCCACTCACCAGGATAATCAGAACGTTGTTTTGATTCAGGTTTACGAGGGTGAGCGTTCTATGACCAAGGACAACCACAATCTCGGAAAGTTTGAGTTGACTGGAATCCCGCCGGCTCCTCGGGGAGTCCCTCAGATTGAAGTCACCTTTGAAGTTGACGCCAACGGAATTCTTCAGGTGTCTGCTGAAGATAAGGGAACCGGGAAGGCCGAAAAGATCACGATTACTGCCGAAAAGGGTCGCCTTAGTGAAGAAGAGATCGAGCGCATGGTCCGGGAAGCGGAAGAATTCGCCGAAGAGGACAAGAAGGTCAAGGAACGCATCGATGCCCGCAATGGACTCGAATCTTACTTGTACAACCTCAAGAATACCTTGGACGATGATGAAAAGGGCCTTGCCGACAATCTTTCCGCCGAAGACAAAAAAGAACTGCAAGATATGATTGACGAGACCTTGGACTGGATGGACGGAAATCCCGAAGCCGACAAAGAGGACTACGACGAAAAGCTAAAGGAAGTTGAACAAGTGGCCAATCCCATCATGCGAAATGTCTACTCCGGTGGTGCCGGCGGTGGCGCCGAGGATGACGCCGACTTTGCTGACGATGAGTTGTAAACTGGGTACATTTTTGGATCGCCCATTCTTTTACAAAACAGTTAGATAACGCAATAAATCTTTTCTCACACACTCGCTGTGTTCGCTTAGATGTCGCTGAGGTAGCCACAATGCGTTCGAATCTCGCTCAAATCACGAACGGAGCTTGTTGTTTGTTTAACCTTGTGAACATTAGAAACAAAGGACCAAAGAGCCTAGCATTGATTATCATACTCTACTTTTTGCCGGCAATGTTGTTCATATAATTGGCCAGTCCTTGTAGGTCACGGTCCTGGTCGCTACACAATCCACGACAGACATTCGGGTCAACCAGCTTGCTACCAGCAGGTGAGCTGATTGCCGTTTCATATGCGTCCCACGCCTGGGAAACTGCATCACCCGAAATGGCGGCCACATAAATGCTTGCAAGCCCTCCTAAAACAGCAAACGCCACCACAGGTAGAAGCACGAACAGAGTCTTGTCCAGAGTGACTTCACCAAGGAGGGGTACTTTCAGAATCGGTGCATCTTGGTCGGGCGCACTGTCCGAGCGCGTGAGACTCGCCACGAGTGGATCCATGCGCGTCCGCTGTGGCACAGGGTTTGCCATCGGTGGAGGCGGCGAAGAAGGCTTCGTTGACTCAGCCTCTTTATCCTTCTCCGGATTATCGCTGTTTGTAGCATAAAGCGCTATTGAAGGGATACTCGGGAAAGTGTTCAAAGCGGGGCGGGTGGCTTCGCTGGAGTACCTCGATATGGTGAATGCCTCCGCCGAAAGCAGCAATGTGGTAAGGTACGCGATCAAGGGAGCTGAAAGGCGGAGGAGCATGATTTGGTAGGTCTAAACAGTCGCGGTTAGTAACTGACAGTCAATCACTTTGTTAATGCAAGATCACAAATTGTAAGATCGAAGTTGTTACTCGACATCTTTTTTTCAATCGACGTCATACACAATAGCTCTTCGGAGCAGTCGCAGAAATATTTAAATCCGACCTTTGCCGATGACGCGGAGCAACAACTTTTTTCAAACACTCAAATGTTCAAAAATATGGATTTCAGATTCGAAAGTTACAAGTTCGTGACTTTCACAATGGGCAAACCAAACAGCATGGCCTTGTCTTCCACAAAAAGATGTACAGCCGATACGGATGACTTCGTGGAAGTAGTAGGATTGTAATATGCATTACTTGTATTCGCCACAGGGTTTCCACTTGCTGAGGTCGTAAGACTGCATGAAGCTTCCTGACGTCGCCTTGCGCTGGATACTGGAACACGCAATTTCCTCCGACGTGGAAATTGCTCGCTTGTCCAATGTCTGCGTCGATTGGCGTTCGGTGGTTAAGTTGTATATAATGGAATGCTCCACAAAACTACGCAACCGCGCATTACCTCTGTTGCCATCCATGATAGCGTGTATTCGTCGCACACAAAGTCAAAACACGGCCGAGATTATCCAGCCTGACTACGAAAGCATGGTGGGGGAAACATTTTGTGTTGCATGGTTTCACCCAGGCGGTGTACAAGAAGTCGACGTAGCCTTGAATGTTAAGGATGATGTTTACGTGGCTGAGTTGGGCGATGCATTTCCTACTAACATAAGCAGCCAGTCAAGAACCCAGCTGAAAAGAGATATTGATGCTCCCAGTCGTCGTGACGAAGTGGAAAGCCAGATTGTGCACAATCAAGGTCCACCCTCGATGTTGCCGATCCGGAAAGATACGCTATTTGTGCTGTTGAGTGGCAAGGCTATCGTCACCCTGTACCAATTCTACAGTCTTTTGGATATACCAAGGGCTTCCTCATGGATGTTTTTCGCTTGGCGATGCAAGAGAACGATGCTGAAGATGTTGGCTTTTTGAATACGCATATCAACTTGTCCTCACCATATAGCCCAACCTTTGCCGTGCGTGGAGCTGTCGTTGCACGTCCAGAAAGTTATTGCATGTGCGTGCTTTCCGAAGGAAGAAGCAATAGCGAAACCGAGGAAGATGAGTCCAACGGAGAGCTCATTCTTATCCAGCAACAAGAAGCCCAGATTTCGCGCTTTTGTCGACAACAGCGCAACTGTGAGTTGCGCAGGGAAGTTCTACCTCGGGTCATCCAACCGTCTCCTTTTACAGTTGGACGAAAGCAGCGCTGCGTTCAATTTCTCAACGCCAAAGGGAGCCATGCGGTGTGCATGATGACACCTCCGTTTGATTGTGGCCCAGTAGAAGGCCCGATCACAATTTTTATCATTGGAATAGCTACCGAAGACGGGTGCTTTGTATCCGGTCTTTATCACCGTTTTGAGCTCGGTCATTTACACCCCGAAGACTCTACGATTGAAGAAACTGAGATGAGCCCCGTGTGCATGGCTACATCTCTCTATGCAGCTCAATATATCGAGGACACAGGATCGCCAGTGTCATATTCGTTAAATTCGTACAACGACGAAAGAAGTTCATCAAACCATAGTTCCGGAGAATCTATTTCCAAATGCAATTGCGTCATGCAAGGATCAACGGAGAAACTTGCATGTACTGCCGAACTTGAAGACGATGCCCAGATTGTTCGCGGGAAATCAGGACCTGGTCGTTGGCACTGCTATACTTTCGTTGCCGATGGTTGCGAAAGCTCTATCCGGATTGACGGTGTTCCTGAGCCCATGTCTATTCAGATAGGTACAGAGATAAGACGGAGAGAGGTGTTGGATGGTCTCACCATTGGGTCCGACCACTGTTTCAACGTATCCTTGTGCTGTGGGCACGGGTCCGGTGGAGAAGGCGAAGGTGCTATTGCGGAGATCGCAGTCTTTCGGGGAATCCTTGATCCATTGGATGTGCAAACTCTTGAACACAGGCTGATGATCAAACACGGTATTCCTCGACCTTCGGGAGTGTTGTGGAACGAGACCAACTTTGAGCGATACGCACACGCTTTGTACACGGACCCCCGTGCTCCACAATGGACTGAGCATGTGCCGTTGAGGTTTATGGCGAGACACCGCTCTGTTGCTTGGAGCCAAAGGAATCCAGTTACCGGCCGCAACATGCAGATTAGCAAAATTGGATGCCATGCGTCTGTAGAGTCGAGTGACTGGGACGACTGACAGGGATAACTTGAGTCGACTAAAACGGCTCTTTCAGTGGCAAATACTTTTAGAGGAAGCTCGATAGTTAAGCGAAGAGTTGAGACCTATCTTTTGGGTATAAAACATGTCTTTCTAGTAGTAGATTTGTCGTAGATTGACTTTAGCCGCTACACCAGATCAGCGTCGTCACCATAAACGCTCTTGACAAGCTGACCAATTGTAAAGGCAACTGTTGCACATGCTCCTCCTAGTAGCAGGGTTTCCATCCCAGCAATAAACCACTGCTGATTACTAAAAAAGCTCTTGACCGAACCCATGAAGAAGAGCACCATTCCTGTGACTATACATGCGGAGACAAAAAGTTCACCTTCCGACATGTCGTGGAATTCGAGTGGGAAAAGAACATAACCGAGGAGAGGCAAGGCTCCGAAGAAAGCGAAGGAACAAAACATGACAACTCCTTCTTTCATGCTCTCTCTAATGTGATCTTTGTCCGGAACTTGAAGCTCCAGCTCCTGCTGCATCATTATATCGACAAAGAAGTCTTTGTATTTTGCCATTGTATTGATGCAGGAAACTGCATCTTCGTGGGACATCCCCTTGTCTTCAAATATTTCAACCATTTCTTTTATTTCGCCCTCAGGATAATTTTCCAACTCCCATTCTTCACGAGCTCGTTCCGATAAGATCCACTCATTGTTGGCTTTAGATGAAAGGAACTCTCCGACACCCATCGAAAGAGCGTCCGCGAAAATGTTGGAGACGCCGAGAATGAGGACGACCTGGGGGGATAGTTCTCCTCCAGCGGCCCCTGCAACAATTGCAAACGACGTGAGGATCCCATCCAGACCTCCAAAAATGATGGGTTTGAGCATTCCTCCTTCGGTTTGATGGCCGTCTTCGCTGGCGCTCTTCGCATCGTGGTACTGCCGGGATTTTTTCGCGTCGGCACTTTGAAACGCGTCGCGGGCAGCGGAGCCTGCTACCAAGGGAGTGTCTTCGCTCGGCATGGATCTTACGTGACAGTATGAAGAACAAGGGAGAAGGGCGATCAAACTGTGTGCTTCTATTCCGAATGAGGGTGGGAATGAATCTCCAAAAACAGGTTTTCGATCCAAATGTCTTCCTCCTTTTGTTTCGCTGGCCTGCCGCGCTGGTCAGTCAAATATTACGTTTCCCCGGGGTTTGTTTCTGGTACAAAACCTGGCCTACAAAACCCTAACAACACTTGGTCGAAAAGGACACACGCCTGACTATGGGTGTGCTCATCCGAACCAATCCGTCCTTTGCTTGTGACTCATTAGACTGTAGGATTCGAATTGGTGACGTCAGCCAGAGGATTGCTACAGGAGTGGTGGTGGCCGTCAGTCGCCAACGTTGCGTTTGTTCTCCTTGTAGAAGTATCGACGTTAGCAGAACTCATGGTGGTAACGTTACATCCATCTTTTTGACCCACACTCTCCGGTCATACACCACCTGAATCCTGTATTTCTCGTTCTCCGATTCGATTCAAGTACACCATGAAGACTCCTGGATCCATCCTCTTGGCGCCTTCTCCGGCCGAGTCCAATTATGACCTAATGTACTACTTGAAGGGAGCCGCAGCGGGAGGTATCTGTTGCTCAATTACGCACGGCGCCCTTACGCCCGTGGACGTCGTCAAGACTCGTGTGCAGTTGGACTCTGCCAAGGTACGCTCGATGTTGCCACGTTGCAATCGAAACATTAACAGGGATGGTAAAGCACGGGCGAGTTCAATATGACACCAGCGAGTTCTCACGAGCAAAGACGCAAAAACGGATTCCGAACGCTTTTGAATAATTTTATTGACGGAATCATGAGCGAATCTAATACATGTCATCCTTCAACTTTACAGTACAACCGCGGTCTGATCGGAGGCTTTAAACAGATCATTGCGGAAGAGGGAGCAATGGCTCTGACTACCGGTCTTGGCGCGACTGCCGCTGGTTATTTTATTCAAGGATGGTTTAAATTCGGAGGTGTTGAATATTTCAAGATCAATGCTGCCCAGTCTCTCGGAGAGGAGAAGGCCTGGGAAAACAAGACTATTATCTACATTGGTGCTGCTGCTGCTGCGGAATGCATTGCCGATATCTTCCTATGTCCTTTGGAAGCTGTCCGTATCCGATCTGTCTCAGACCCCGAGTTCTGCGATGGACTTATTGACGGATTTAAAAAGATGGCTGCGCAGGAAGGTATTGGTGGATTCTATGCCGGTCTTGTTCCTATTCTTGCCAAGCAGGTTCCTTATACCTGCGCCAAGTTTGTTGTCCAAGGAAACGCCGCTGACGCTATCTACGCTTCCATGGGCAAGACTCCCGCTGATGTCCCCAAGTCGACCAACATTGGAATTTCTCTCGCTTCTGGTGTTGTTGCTGGAGTTGCGTCCGCTATCATCTCGCATCCCGCTGATACTCTTCTCTCCAAGGTCAACAAGAAAGGTGCTGGTGGTTCCGGATCGATGGCCTCGCGTTTGGCTAACATTGCCAAGGAGATTGGTTTCGTTAAGTTGTGCACGGTCGGTTTGGCCCCTCGTTGCGTCATGATTGGTACACTGACCGCCGGACAGTTCGGTATTTTTGATACTGTCATGAATGCCCTTGGTGCCAGCAAGTTCCACTTCCACAACCCTCATGCGTAAAGGTCATCGTAATACCCACAATAAGTCTCAAATAGGTTGATTTGCTTTGTCCAAGTCCCGTCTGATATGTTTGTTGTTCGCTGTATCTCACTCCAATGCGAGAAGGATAGGGACAAGTTCCAATAAGGGCTTGTTTTCCTAGGGCCATTGGTAGCATGGTCATAGTGTCTGGAGATGCGTAACATTGTCCGGGTTAAGAATGCACTAACGTTTAAAAAAAGTTTAAGGGAAGCCATGGTTCTTCATCTATTCTTTCTGCAGCCCATGAACATCCTTGACAATTGGTAGACTCACCCACTTCCTAAAACCAGGCTTATGCACAAGACGCCTCTTGTCGTCTATCAAGCTATGAATGAACAAACCCATTCACCGTAATTGCGACGAGGAACAGCGCTGCGTGGTTCAAGTCCATGGTATAATAGAGCGTTGTGATTCCTTCCATACACACATAGCTAGCAAGGATCTGAATTTTATGAAGCCTGTCAAGCAATACTCAGGATCGAAAGATAAATACAGCTTTATGTTTAGTCTTCCGCAACGGGGGTGGGCCCCTTTTCCGATACGTAGATTCCGTCCAAGAATTTACGCAAATCCTTATGACGGATGTTGGTAGCTTGTTGGATCTTCGCTGCTGTGAGAGAAACGGCAGCAATATCGTTTCCGCTCAATTCAATTTGATCCTTTACACTGGCAGTACGCTCGTATGAAACACCCTCCAACAGTTTGACTTTACGAACTCGCTTTTCTCCCAAAAAGTTGCGGATTTCAACCGTCTCGCCAGTAAGCGTAACGTTGATGGGGAAATGGCTATACACAAATCGCATCTTGTAAAGAAATCCACGAGTGACACCAACAAACAAGTTGTCGATGTGACTGCACACCGTTCGGACGCAAGCCAACTGCTTTCGGGTGGCAAACCACAAGTCAACCTTGATGTAACTGGCGTTGGTAGCTTCTTCGCCATCCTCTTCCACTGTGTATCCCAAAGATTCTCCGTCGACCTTACGGAGATCCATAGAAATGTGCTTGAAATCACGTTCCAGTACACCACGGGGTCCAGTCACCTTAATCTTTCGGGCATTAATTTCCACCGTCACTACCGCACATAGTACAACATAGAAGCGTTAGACAATTTGCCATCGATTCTCGCCATCGGAAAGTCCTTTCATAACGACAGCCAATAAGCTTACCTCCGTCGGGAATTACGATATTACGGGATGCAAGAACTGTCTTCATGGTGATCCAGTATACTTCAGTAACGAGTGGCGGGCCGGTTCGCGAGGGCAACAGTGATCCAAGATGTGTCGAAATCCAAAGCTCGTCTCGCAAGAGCATGCGGGCAGAAACTTGAAGTAGAGCGGTAAGAGGTATTTCGGTCAAGCGTCATTTTCATCAGAAATGGAGACCTGTGCTATTGGAAAAGGGATTCATTATCAATCCCCGATGAAAATGGAGTCACGAACGGAATACGTGGCGAGATGGACTGTCTTCAACCGCGAGCGGATTCACAGTCACTCCAATGAAGAGTGGCCTTCTTGACTACACTACCTTGACGGTCGGAATTTCTTTGTTGCACAAACGTAATGGTAATACGATGAAAGCAAAGAAGCGCCCGCGGGCAGAAAGAATACAAGTGGGAAAACCCTCCGCTTCGGCTTTTTCGTGGTGGAGCCTTTTCCTTATTGAATGGAGCTCGTTGCCGGTATTTGGACTTACTCAGTGGAGCCTCTACGGTAATGAATTTACTACCCAAAGCAAGCCGACGGAGTTGAGAGCAATCCAGTCCCCGGTCCGAAACGATGCTGTGTCACCTAGGAAGAAGAAAGAAATCTTGCTCGATTTTCCAGACTCTCCAAGCAGTCGGACAGGAGAGCATGTGAATTCTGAGGATTTCTCCCCACAAAATCGTATCGGTCTTCCTCCTTGTTGTCTCCCATATGATCACTTTACAGCGGAGGAAATTGAGGTTGAGGTTGGTTGGTTGCAGTATAGTCTACTCGATCATGGGGTTTCCTTTGATGATGTCCGTCAAATTGTAAGCACAATATACAATGTCTCCGAGAACAACACTTCTGTGACGGTCGGCATCGTACAATTTTTACGCTTGCTATTCGATACGTGTGGGGAAGAAGCCCACATGGATAGAATGCTGAGCACTTCAGTGGTTCTCGCCAGCGTCTACCACTACGCTGAGTGCATGGAGGCTCACAACCAGGGCTCGACTGCATATCTCCTCGGGAACGCCAATCTACGCAACAAAGAAATGCCTCACAACAGAGCATCCATCGACAGCGAAGGTACGGTACTACCCGCAATTCGAGGAGAAGACACATTGACACGCGATATCATATCACCCAAGCCAATGCCTCGCCGTTTGAGAAGTTCAACAGGATCTTTTGGTGCAGGTGATGAAGTCTTTTTAATCACGGAAGGGGCAGCGCGGATTAAACGTGCAGAAGCACTTGTGCAATCAGTCATAGGAAATGGACACATAATATCTCAAGCCGAGTCTGATCTTTTCCGAGACTGGCTTCTTTCGGTAATGGATGATTGGCGATCCCTTGCGATTCGTGTGTTTGCTTGCCTATATCGACTTGAAGGGATCCGGCTTGATGCAGGCACTTATGATGGGCGAACTCCTGAAGTTGTCAAGCTAGCTAAGGAAGCTATGCGAGTATATTCCCCTCTTGCTGGACGACTGGGAATGTACCGTTTGAAATCTCGTCTTGACGAGGAAGCTTTTCGGATATTGTACAGACGACAGTACAACGCCGTTTCTTCTTTGTACCTTGAAAGCGGCGCAGCGATGGAAGCAGTATCGAACATATTGCGCACAAAAATTAGTGTTGCATTGCAGCAGGACGAATCCTTAATGATGCAACTGGAGGGATTGGAGGTGTCTTCACGTGTCAAACAGCCATATTCGTTTTGGAAAAAACTTCTGAAGAAAAGAACGGGTGGTCTTTCAATTGTCGATCGAAGGGCTATAACAAATGATAGTACGCTCTCCATTGCCCAAGTCCAAGACGGCATAGCTCTTCGCGTGATTATCCAAGCAAGAAAATGGACGGAAAATGAGCCTTTGGAGGAAATTAGAGCACGGGAACGTTTCTTCTGCTATTACGTGCAGCACCAAATTCGAATGAAGTGGCCTGAAGTGGAGGCTGATCGCGTCAAGGATTATATTCTTTATCCGAAGCCAAATGGATATCGCAGCCTACATCATACTTCGTCCGTGAATTGCAACGGGGTGGACTTTCCATTCGAGGTCCAAGTTCGTTCCGACGAGATGCACATGATAGCGGAATACGGCGTGGCGGCTCACTGGGGCTATAAGCTTGGGAACATACTAGCACCTTCATCTCCATCGGTCGGTGCATGTGCTGGCATGCTACCTCCTGCAAAACAATGCTGTGAGATACTATCTCCTGCCTTCAGGCCAGGCTTTTCCTTTTCGCACACACGGCTCGGATCCACTCAATCTTTTGCAGATGCACTTGTTGATGCAAAGGAAACTTTGTTGGAGCAGTATGTCTACGTTTTTATATCGGGGATTTCTGATGAAAGCGACGGGCAACTCTTGTCGTTGCCGGCGAAGTCATTAGTCGTCGATGCCTTGGCTGCGATGGACAAGATCGATGCCTCCAACTTGAGAGTTCTACTAAATGGAAAGCGAGTGAAACTCGACGACGTTGTCGAAAATGGAGATGTTTTGATGGTTGTAGCATAAAAGAATTTCTTGCACTTAGAGTTAATGGATGAGTCGTTCGATATTTATCTATAGATTAGGTAGCATCATTGGTGAAAACCCACTTCTGTAGATCCAACAGCTCAAGCCATGGAATACTACTGTAGCCGACGGTAGTGTACCAGTCCGCGAATTCATTGAAGCTCATAACGGACATGTCGCCTTCTCTTTTTCCATCGAATGCTGCAGTTACGGCCCACTCAGCGCCAGCGTTCACGGCGTGTTTGACGGCAGCGGTTGTTTGATTACAGCCAAATCCTTTCATGGTGGATATCTTGTCGTCTCGAATATCCTTCTTGAGGGCTGGCGAAAATGCAATACTCATGAGAACAGTCAGGAAAGAGCGCAGGTAAGTCAAAATATCCGAGCGGCTCAGTTTGCCCTTCTTCTTCGTGTCCAGGACTTCAAAGGCAAACTCGAGTTTGTCGCTTTTCTTGCCGTGGCAAAGGACAGTAAAGCCACACGCAATTTCTACTGCGCTCGGAGTGCCTGATCCTAATCGATCAAACGCATCGAAAATTCCCGAAAGAAGGTTAGACAACACTTGTTGCGTCTCAGGCCTTCCTCTCTGACTTCCCATGACACTTGCAACTGCTGCATCGAAACCCTTTTTTGATATCGCTTTATTCTTCTTCGTCGCTTTATTCAGAATGGCGTTGCATACATTTTCACAGTCCAGTCCGTGCAAACAGTTGTCCTCCAGCACGCTTTTCAGATGTGTGATGCGGATGTGACTGAGAGAAACATTATACCCTCCTTGCTCTTCATTTGTCAAAAGATGAAACTTGAGTGGATTCCCTCTTGGATCGGGAGAGCACAGTTTTGATCCTGGCGAGTGAGACGAAGACTCAGGGAGAGGTCCGTATGCCGGCGAACGCTGGTCACTTTCGCGATCTGTAGACGACTGCATCAAAATCATATCCATCTCATCCATCTGAAATTTGAGAAAGAGAACACGGATTAAAAAGATATGCAAGAATTGAATCAGTTTTAAAACGGATACATACACTGTCCATTGCCATAATTCCGTTCTCTTCGAAAAAGCTACCGTCTAATGCATCCTCGGGAGGAGGCGGTGGAATTGAAGAATCTGTCGCAATGCTTACAGGGATCACTTGTAATTGTGACTCGACAACACGCTTCTCAAGGGTGGCGTCGAAATTGTCGGCAAGCACCCACTTCTTAAGATCTAATAGCTCCAACCATGGAGCTCGCTCAAATCCTCCTTCGTTATACCATAGCCCAAATTCATCAAAGTTGAGGCGGTCACAGAAGCGCTGCTTCCCCTGGTGAGTCATGACGTCGTTGCAAAGCATGTTGGCAGTATCAGAGATACATTGCCCTACAACAGAATCATCCATATCTAAGCTTTGGCGACAGCATGAGAATGCAACTATCAGGATTGAGCGTAGAAACACGAAGAGATCGTGACCATCCAAAGAGTGTACAACCGATTCCGCACTCTTGCCGTGAACTCCCGGGCGTGTATCGAAAATTCCAAAAGCGAAGGCAAGTTTGACGCTTTTCTTTCCCCCGCAAAGCAGAGTAAGGCCACCCATAAGCTCGTCTACGGCGACCAGCTTTTTTTGATCCAAATTGAAACATTGATAAAAATTACACAGAAGCTCTTCCATAGTAGACTCAGCTCCTGACGCAGAACGTTTGCGACTTGATTTATTACAAACATCGATCATGCATTGTACAAAGGTCTGCATGTCGACGCCATAGCCTTCTGTGGGAGTGCTAGGTCGTGTCACAATTTTGCTCAAACTGGACCACACGAAATCGGGGCTGAAAGACAGGAGGCCGAGTTCTTGGACGACATCACGAACGTATCTCGCATCTTCCTTCAAAACGACTAACGAGCGGCTGCGGGCTAGAGGGAAGGTGAACAACACTTCCGGGTGAGTTCCTGGATTCCGTCGGGAGTGGTGTCTGCGTAGAGTAGACATTCGATCGCGCTGACCAGCTGGACGCCGTCCCCCTGATGTGTGTGCCATTGATGCAGAAGATTTGGTATGCAAGGAGCTTTCCACGTCCGGAGCGATCAATACGAAAAGTTTGTTGAGGTCAAGAAGTTCTAGCCAGGGTGCAACATTGTATCCTCCGACACTGTACCACAGTGCAAATGACTCGAAGGAATATGCATTTGGGTGTTCTCCACCTTCACGATCATGCATGTGCTTCAAGAAGTGACCGATTGTCCATTTTGCACCGTTGTCAACTGCAGTGCGCATCGCTTTTCGACGCTGAGGGGTCAGCTTGTTTGAATGATGCCCTTTGGAAAGCGGATGTAAGAGCGATATCGCTGAAAGCATCATGAGGTAGGAGCTCAAGTATCGTAGTAACTGCTGTTCGGTCAAATATCCATGTCTTGTATCATCCAACATCTCAAAGCCTGTTGCAAGCTTTGCACTCTTGTTGCCCGCGCAAAAGAAGCAGAAGCCCACGGCAAATTCCTGAAGGTCGACTTCTTCAGACGAAAGAGATGGCTTTGTCTCTTGGTAGCAAGACAAAATTGAAGTGAGCGACAAGGTAAAAGATTCCCTCTCTTCTTTTGAAATATTCTTCAACACCTCTGGAGACCACAACTGATCAATCGATCGAGAAAAATCATGACAGTGAAGCGCCAGGATAGTTTCATTACCTTCTTGGCGCTGGGAAGCCATATGAAGCAAACGACGACACATTTCCACGGCTTGACAGTGCACAATACCAGTGCGATGGACCAACTGACGAAGAGCAACGATATTGTTTTCCGACACATTGATGCAAAGTGGGGTTGTATGGCCAGTGCCGCTAAAATCAAACGAAACGAGAATTCGACTGCCGTCACCATCGCTCAGTGAATCAATCGGAGAATGCGCGGCTGTAGGTGGGACAGGCAGTTCTTCTTCAACAGAGCAGCGGATATCTCTAGAGCCAGAAGAGACACTTCTTTCATTCTCGTCGACTTGCAGTATATCGTCTCTTAGAGCTTGGTGCGTTTCCATGGAGGGGTCGCATTCGGCCGTCTTTCTGCAGGGTGGGCTTGGAGGTTCGGTAGACATCCACTTAGTTGCATCCAATAGTTCTAGCCAAGGAACAACCGACTTCCCTTTTTCATCATACCACGATCGCAACAGATCAAAAGTCGCTCGTTCCACTCCGTCTGAGAGAACTTCTCCTGCAGCGAAACTAGATATTTCGTCAATCTCTCGACGAACAGTATTGGTAGCTGTGTCGTCCTCGTCTCGCAGCGTTGCCAACGAACAGTCAAAAGAAGGGGACTGACATGGTCGGAACTCTTGATCGCTCTCTTCGACAATTTTTATGTCTAATTTGGTCTTTTTCGGCGGCGGTTCTAGTCCTTGGGGTTTATCTTCCATTAGCGTATCTTCCAAGTCGACTGCCTCGGTCGATTGGTCAATACAGCATGAGATCGCCGTCAACAGCGACCGAAACAATGAAGTCAGCTGTCCCTTATCCAAACCACTAGTGGTAGCACTTGGGCTCAGCGCTTCCGCAACATGTAGAAGCTTATCGTTCATGTTAGCATCATGCAAAAGCACCAAGCCAGCCTTTATTTCCTTGACAGGGATGAGGAAAGCAATCATTCGATCCAAAAATCCTTTCACCAGCTCGTCAGGGCACTTTTGCGTGGCTTCGTAGAGTTGTGCGTGAAGACTGAATTCACAAGTATCTCCTGTATCTGGTGATACTTCTGGTAGTCGCTCATTGATAGCTTTGGACATGGCGAAAAAGCGCGCTGCATCCTTGGCCGAAACCTTTAGTGTAAATGACGTGATGGGCGGTTCTGACTTTGGAGAAGTCGTCGGTTCGGCTTGGGACACAGTCTTCACGTTAACCGACATCGTTGCAATGGTTGGCTGGATCCGACCTTAGAGAGCAAGTCAATGATAGGTGCAAAATAGGAAATGCAAAGAAGACCAGTGACAAGACGTTCCCCGTACAGTTACGTAGAAAGTCTACACAGCAGATTTGAATTCGTCCAGGCTGAAAGAAAATGTTGTCAGCAAGGAATGCTAAGAGGTTTACTGTGAATACGATCAGCTGCAAAGACCAATAAAGATGGCAAGATGAAATAAGGCTTTCGTAAGTCGAAAGAAATATGGCGGCAGGAGATGGCACGAAGGTCAAGAGGAATCAGTTTTTGACAACACGGCGGAAGCAAAGGAGTAGGTTTAGGTGCTGCGCCGACATAGAATGCTGGGAGTTGTGCAAATAGCGAATTTCGTATAGGAAAATAGCACGCCGTCCATGTTGGGAGGGTCTTAATCTCTCGTTCAAATAATCCACACGCATGCTAGACTTTCCATATTATTCAAATTAGACTGAAAGTTTGTATGAATACATGTGTAAGTTTAAAACAGAGGGCTATACTAAAATCTATATATCTTTCTACTCTCATATCCCTGTAAGCTAAATGCTTCAGTTGACATTTATCTGATAAAAGACCGGAGAAGCAAGCTCACATCACATGACAGAATTTAGAACTGACTGTGAGTATGCTTGTCGTCGTTATTGCTGTAATGCACGATTTTCCAATACTTGACAATCGAAAGAAAGAAAGCGAAGAACTATTTCTTGAAGGTGGTGAGCATCCACTTCTGGTAAAAGTCGGCTTGTTGCAATGATAGTTGGTCCAATGCAAAATGGTCGATGTTGACCCGATTGCCTACATCCGGACTTACAGGCAGTGAAATTAGTATTACAGTGAGTTGATCACCTCTGTACATCAATAAATACCCGCTCAAAATTCGTATGGACGCCTGCTTCCACGGCAGTAAGTTTTACTGTTAGTCCAATTTAAGCCGTCGCCAGCAACAATTTTGGAGCATATAGAGAAATGTCTATATTGGTGACAATTCTAAATATACAGGATTGTGATTGCAAACCAAACTGATTCCCAAAAATGTGCGTTGTATCGCACAGCTTAAAACGCAACATGGTTTTGGATTTCATGTTACTATAGATGAATCACTTCAAAATTAAGCGAAGAATTCGCGCTGCTGCTTCTATACTTGGGACGTAGAAGCCGATATGCATGGTCATGCAATAAAAAGCGTCGAGAGTAGTTCAGTTAACATCCGTCAATAGATGTTTCAATAAGGCTTGTCATAATCTCCGTTCAAGAAGCATTTTTTGCCTCCTACTGGTAATACCTTGGGTGATCAAAGAGTGTGTTTGAGTCTACGCAAGTCATCTCGACGATTGTACCAGTTTTGGGAAATCGAACTTACAGCTCCAGACCCATTCCGTCGTGAATTTCGTAATCTTCTAGAGTAATGTGATCTTTGTATACAGTATACCACTTCTGAATTCTCAACTTTTCCCAGCTCGTTCCCAATTGGGCCGCGGCCAACTTCTTGAGATCCCCAATGGTATCGTCCTCATTGCACTTGACCCGGACCTTCTTGCCTAGGCGATCGTTCAAGAGAACTTCGATCATTGATGCAATCGAGAAGATAGAAGATTGATCTGTGAGTTATGCCAAAGAGACTTGTCGTCATTCATAGCAGTACGATGATTGTTTTTGATGCGTCGGAAAGCCGTTGCTTTGGAATCCTGAGACCCACCTCATGAAGTGTGAGCATGACGTCGCAATACCGACATAACCATATTTCGCTATGAAAGTCGCAGTCCTCGTTCACTCCGAGAAAGGCGGAGAAATGATCAATGTCCGACCATATAGTAGAGTGTCGTAATTCTGAGGAGCTACGACTCGTTGTGCAACATATTACGACAAAACTGTTTATTTGGAGTGTGTCAGCATATGGAGTGGAAAAAGTTCTTTCGGATACTGCGGTACTCAGCTGGACATCACAAGCGAATTGTCGTGCACCTTCATCGGTAAAGAGTTCCAACGAACGGTCTCTCTATTTCCTGGTCCTCCTCTTGTTCAGCTGTGAAGGCAGGACCAATCCTTCACGCACCTTCTGGCAGGAAGTATTTTCTGTCGGGTCACTACGCACTTTCCAAAAGATCTTTCGACGAAGCCCCCAAAATGGATTGGTGAAAGTGAAACGTCTACCGAAAAGGAAAAAATACTTTGGTATCGCCTTCTAACCAGAGCCAACGGCATAACATTGCGTTGTCATTCAAAAGGATGGTTATGCTTTCTTTGATAGCGTTTGTGATCTCGACATGGGTTGCAAAGAGCTATACAGGAATTCCGAAGTCAGCTTCCGTTCGCCATCCTCACACTGGACCTCGTGCGACTGGGTCATTTACAGTTAATGTTCGCAAATCTTCGATAGCATATCAGTTTTCGGCGTCAACCGAATCATCCGACTTTTCGACATGGGATGGAAGCGCTCCACTTTCTGTCGACGATTCTTACGACGAACTGGTCACCGGCGCACTTCAGATTTCCCCATTGTCTGTCAATGACCCTGCACTGGTTGAGTTCACCGAAAGCACGCACTTTCGAAAAAGCGTCAGAAACGGCAAGGTGTTGCCCGCCATGGGATCATCCCATTATCCTTTCGCTATGATGCTGCAAGGGTCGGCTCCTTACATCGCCGCTCACGCCGGTAAAACGGCTGTCATTCATATTCCAGGCGACGTGTTAGACGGTACACCGAATGCGGATGCTTTGCTTGCTGACATTTCCTTGTCGAGACTGTTAGGCATGAAAATCGTCATTGTGATTGGCTGTCGGTTCGATCTGGATAGGTGCGATATGGATTTCGCCGAAAACGCTCACGAATGCCACAACGCACTGAAAATCACAAATGCGGAGACGTTGCGTTATGTGGAAGAAGAAGTAGGATTCTTACGCACCGAAATGGAGCGCAAGCTTAATCGATGTTTGCGCATGACGGGAGGCGTGTCGGGAACCAAGGACGCCCCGGTCCCTGATGGTAATGTCGTCTCCGGGAACTTCTATACGGCACAGCAGTTTGGTATTATCCAAGGGGAAGACTTTGAATACACAGGATTTACGCCGACAGGGCAAGTGCATGCTGAAAATATCCAACGAGTTCTAAACAACAACGACGTTGTGCTTTTGACAACCGTGGGTTTGAGCACACTGGGTGAGCTTGTCAACGTTAACGGATATCATTTGGCGGCTTCCGTAGCTGCGGCTCTCAAAGCCTACAAGGTGATATACATGTCTAATGAAGGCTCTGTTTTGCAAAAGAAAGGCGAGAACATCTCTATTCAAGAGTTGCCTCTCAGTTTTGCGAAGGCTGTTTTGGACTACCACCATGTCGAGGTTCACAAAACCGGATTTGCAACGTTCGAGCGAGCTAGACAAAGTCTAGAACCACACGCTGTCGAGTTGCTTTTGCATCTCGGATGGGCGTCCTGGGCGCTCGATCATGGTGTGAAACGAGCACATGTAGTAAATCCCGGGGATGGTGCATTACTTGAAGAACTCTTCACCAGCAAGAATGGTGCGAATACTTGCCTCTATCACGACGAAGAAAACACAAAAGTTGAAGAAGAAATCGGACAAGACGATTGGGATTCTTTCTTTGCGTCAGCTAAGGCACAAGGTCAAAAAGAGATATATATCAAGAAGCAGCAATCAAGCAAACGTTTTTGACAGTGGTTCCCAAGTTTCAGATTGTCTTTTTGCAGTGAGTGAGGAGTATGTACTGTCTCTCTGAGCCCCCTCCAATTTCACAAACATATTTATGAATTAATTCTGTAGACTACTAGTAATATAGCCGACGTCATGATTCCAGCTATTCGCCACCAATTGACAGTGATTTCAGGCCGGTCGACCAACCCTAACTAACTGTAAGCAAATCTACGATGTGAAAGTTCATGTGCCCCTTGGAATTGGTCAAATATCTGATGGAATGTAGGATCCGAATGAAAAGTTCGGCGGGTGGGGCTATGAGCAATTCTGACTCTGACTGTGAATGATGAGTCACAGGTAGATGATGTTGGTGCGGTGTTTTGGACGTCGTCCCTTTTTCCATTGGAGTTCTTTTGCCACCATGCTTTACAATGCTATACTCACAACACTCGATCTCGTCTGGTTTAAAGGCAAACACCTGCGTTTCGGCTTAGAATTGCATTATGCAAGCGACCCGCTTTCTCCGCAAGCGTCCTTTTGTATCCTTTGCGGTCGCAACTGGTACTGGAACCGCGACAATTGCCTCGCTGACAGAGATTCGGGCCGAATCATATGAAAAGGCTTACCTTCTCGACCCTGGTAACACGGTGCATCCTCCTCTTCTTCCACGCCACTACGATGTCGATGCCATCAATGAGTATTGGTCGCAACGGCCTGTATCTACTTTGTTCCGTTTGGCCAGAATTCTCAGTGAATTGGGGCCTGTGGGTTTACGGTATATGAAAGATTTTGTTGTGTTCAAACCTTCCTCTACTGAAGAGTCCATCTCGAAGCAGCAGAAACATTCTTACTTACTTCGAGAAGCCTTGACAAATCTAGGCCCCGCCTTTGTCAAAGGAGGACAGCAACTTTCAATCCGTCCTGATCTGGTTCCGCCGGCAGTGTTAAAAGAGCTCCAGAAGCTGTGTGACGCCGTCCGTCCAATTCCAGACGATATTGCAATGCAGTTGATTCGAAAGGAACTGGATCAAGATGATTTGGAGGTCTTGTTTCAAGATCTGAAACTTGTTGCATCAGCAAGTTTAGGACAAGTCTATAAAGCGAAATTGCGCTCCAACGGGCATTATGTTGCTATCAAAGTTCAACGTCCTGACATGCAGCGAAATTTTAGCCTCGATTTGTGTCTTCTCCGAAAGGTTGGTGTGGTCGTTGACGTGTTCACGTCCACTTTCACTAACCAGCCCCCGTTTCATAAAGCGCTGTATGAGTCCTTTTCGCGAGGGTCGTACATGGAGTTGGATTACGAAAATGAAGCCGCAAATCAGACGAAGTTCCAGCATGAGCTAGCCATCCGGAAATGTCCAGTTGTGGTGCCAGACGTATACAAAGAATATTCTTCACAGAGAGTCTTGACCTCTCAATGGATTGAAGGTGTTAAATTAGCGGACTCTCCGAAAGAGCGGATTCGAGAGCTCATTCCTATAGGCGTCGAATTGTTTTTGACTCAACTGCTGGATATTGGGGCTTTCCACGCCGATCCTCACCCTGGTGCGTATGAAGACTTATATTGACTGACGGGATGTTTGTAGTTTGAGCGACTAATCAAATTTTTGTTTAACAGGAAATTTGCTCGTCACGAAGGACGGTAGGCTTTGTTTGCTGGACTTTGGACTGTGCGCGGAAGTAGATGCTAAGTCAAGAAACGCAATGACAAAGGCTATTGTGCACCTTTTGTTGAAGGATTTTGATTCTCTGGTGTCCGAAGATGCGAAGGAAATGGGATTTCTTCCGCAAGACTTTGACACAAGCGAATTGAAGCCATTGCTAACCAAGATTTTGACTGTTGGACTGATCGATTCTGGATCAGATCTGCGCAAGCGCAAGCGAAAATTGTTGGAGATATCCAACGAGCTCAACGAAGTTTTCTTTCAGTATCCGTTTAGTGTGCCTCCATTCTTCGCGCTGGTGACTCGTGGTCTTGGACTATTGGAAGGTATCGCATTATCAGGCGATCCGGAATTTGATATATTCCGTGCGAGTGCACCATATGCTCGCCGTCGCGCAGTGGCACTTCTGGGATCGCACAGTTTAGTGCAACGAAAAGCTTAAGCAACGAGAGGAAGATGGATTATTTGAACATACCGTATGTAAGTATATAAAAAAATGCACATAAATGTGGACATATATTAGGATTTTTCGCCAATAAGAGGAAGCCGGACAAGAATTGGCCCGAGTGCTAGGGCAATTGCGGTTGCAGATGCGTAGCCAAGAATTCCCACTAGCAGAGCTGGCAGTACCAATGATTTCCAATCTTTGGCTTTTGCCATTGCGGCGGCAGTCGTAGGCCCCCCGACATTCGCATTGGATGCTAAGTAGAGCTCCTTACTCGGGATCCGAAAGATACCGCGGCCGACCGACATGAGGACGCCAAAATGGACACCAATTTGCAACGCTGAAAACGCAAACAACGATGGGGCTTTCTGCATAACGAGGCTAATCGAGCCAGCTGCACCCGACGCTGCAAAGAACATTTGGATGCACAAGATACCAAGCGCACTCCCAGCGGCACGTATATTGACGAAAAACTTCGGGAAGATGGTGGCCGCAGCTACCGTAAGCACGGACGTCAGTGGCAATGCGGAGGTCCCCAATGGCAAAACAGAGTTTGTCAAGATTCTTCCGGTCGTTACTAGTCCTGACGCTACAGACAGGGCAATACCCAATGATGACAAGGAAATACTATCCTCCGAATACTCGACTTCGCTTCCGCTTGCATCGAGTTCCAAAGCGTCGCTTGTTCCGGAATCTGATGAGGGTCCATCCACCTGATCAGCATTCGAAATTGCGAATAGAAATGCGAAATATAGAGCCACAACGACATTGTCGGCTGCAATCGCGGCCGAGACGACTGTGCCCGAAATCTGCAGCGTTTCCGCAACTGCCACGAAGTTGATGGCTCCTCCAATGTGGCGCGCCGCCAGAGCACAGGCTACTCTCCATCCATCATCACCCAGCGATGTCATTGGTAGAATGGGAAAGGAAACCAGCGTACCAACAACGGTGGCAATTGCACCGACACCAAATGCTAGCAAGAGAGTCCCGGTGTCTCGAATGACGCGACGAATATCACTATCATAAAGCAACATCGGAACAGCAAGCGGCACCAAGTATTGGTTGATCATACTATAAACGCTTGACGAGAAAGGTATGACGCCCAAATTCGCCACGGTCAACGCCAGGGCCATGGTTGATAGTGGAGCCGATATTGCTTTTCCAATCGTTGTCTTTCGTTCGAGTGACATGCCGAAGGTGCTGAGCAACAGAATAATTGTTAAGCAAAACGACGGGTCTTGGTGAAGAACTGTCTGAATTTGTGTGAGAGAAGATAATGATGCAGACTGAAGCCGCGTTGATTGTCTGATAGCAAAGTGTTTCTTGCCCATTGGCATCGAGTTCGAATAACAGGTATCGTCCGCATTGAAGACCGATTTTTTCAGTTCAAAAATCGGAACGGCCGCTCTCTTTCTGTGAAGTATTGTCGACACGGAGAAGCATAGCGCTAATGATGGAAACCAAAGAATAAGAAGGAATCGAAGCACCCTCCGAGCAGGACAAATAGTCACGGTGAGCATGTTGGATCTTTCGATGTTGGTTGGATCTTCGATATAAAGACGCTAGCAATGTTGGGATCTGCTTGACCATGATAAATCATGTAACAACATTGTGTCCAAAAGCCATTGCCTGTGACATGACAGATAATCCCATGAGGACATGAATCTGTGTCGTCTTCAGATAACAAGCTGTTGTCCATTCGGCATCAAGTTACTAACTGTAAACCAGAATGGAAGCAAATCTCTCCATTTTACTATCTCCAGCTTCAATTTATGTAGAAGTCCCTTGTTTCAATCTTCGAGCTTTTTCTTACCAGCGCTAGAGGGGTCCGACGCAGGAAGGAAGCAGCCATCGAGCAGCGGCAGGATCGACATCCATGACAATGGCAAAAAAGGAGAGTCTAGTAGTTGTCGTAGACAACCCGCTTTCAGAATGTTTTCCCCCCGCGTTTCCGGAGTTCTTCGAAAAAGCGCACAAGCTAGGAGCAACGTATGTCGTGGTCCTCAAGTGCGCCGCATGGCCGGAAGGTACGAAACGTTTTTCACTTAGGACCGCACGGTATTTCGTTCCTGACTAACTGTCGTATATTTTCCCTGTGGGTTTACAGTCACTATCTGAAAATAAGTAAGACGCATACTATGTGGGGCGAGGCTTTCGGAACCGTCTGCTGGTTGTGGATTTTTCATCGGGCTCGCCACGACTTGCCGGTCGTTCTCGGGTTTCGACACCCTTGGGAACATGCCGAAGACCCCTTCAGTCCTCATACTCATCATCACGGAGAGCAACCGAAGCCCGAATCTCGTTCGGATGCTTGGGATAAATTTACTTCAAAAGCCATGATTCAGAAAGAGGTGGACGATGATGAAGATGAGGAAGATGAATGAATCCTCCTTGTCTCGCTGTACTTACTCGACTGTATGCCGAAAGCACAAATATTTATCGGTGGACTGTGAAGGTGAAACGATGCTTTCGGAAAGCCGGAAATGCACACCAACCGGAAAATAAAATGAAATTTATTCTAAAAAATATTCAGCAAGCAAACGGAATTAAGAGCAAACCCTTATGAAGAACTATTGAGAGTAATCTAGAGGAGATCGGGTCGGCTATGAAAAGGTGACAGTGTTGACAACAATGCGGTCAGAAAGAGAGTATACGCAAAGACACTAGTAAGGAACGCAGGTTGACTTATCACATATTTCTTAAATACTGATTATTAACTATCCTTGGTCAGCACATCAACATTCAAATATTTTAGAAAACAAAGACGAGCAAACTTGCGACGAGAGCAATCATGGACGCACGAATCGCTGAAGATGCCGGGGCGGGGGCAGGGGTAGAGCCAGGGGCATCAGTGCCTTCAGCATTGGGAGGGGCGGTGGCACCGTCCGGCAAGGAGGGAGCTGCTGTACCAGACGACCCGTCGGCTCCCGATGGTGCCATGGACATGTCCATAGAAATCGGCGCGCCAGTGGGGGGAGGAGTTTCTCCTACCTCGGCAACTTGAACAGCAATCACAAAACCACTCGCAGAAACGGTGTCAGGGACAAAGACGCGGCTGCCGTCACGAGAAATAGCAAGATCTCCTCGGACACTCTCAATCGTGATATTAGCAGCGCCTCCCGTGGTCCAGACAGAGGCGAGTGCGTCAGTTTCGGCTTGAGTCAGAAGCCCGCCCTGTGTAGCATAATAGACAAACTGGTCGTCGGGCGAAACAGCCGCGCGTCCGGAAACTATTCCTTCACCGTAAGGACTAGCGTCACTTGGGGATGTACTAATAATGGTTGTCTCGCTGAAATCAGAGTTACCGCGGAAGAATTCCTCGTTAGGGCCGGGTCCAAACACAATGGGATTAATCGGGTCGCTGCTGAGGGTGACGGCTGCCCGAGCGCCAAGGGAAGGAACAACATTATCGCGACTCAGGGTAACTAATTCCGTGATAGGACGGTCGAAGGCTCGTTGAAACCATGCACGGTACTCGCCTCTGGTAACACCCCAGTACACTATTTACAAAAAAAAAGGATAAAAAATAAGTACCAAGTTGTCAGGGGCAAAGGAAACGAAAGGAAATGGACTTACTGCTTGTTCCGTTGGAGGCGAGGACTGGGCGAGTCGTCGCTTGGAAGCTGAAGGATCCAAAATACAAGATGTCGAGATCGTCACCAGTGTTGTTGAAGTCGACTGGGAACTGAAATCCAAAGACTCCAGCCTCACCAACCGGAGGACGTGTGTTGTTGACATCAAAGTTGGTAGCTAATGACCAAACAAAAATATCGTTCCTGTTGGTGGTAAGGCCGCCTGCATAGTTGCCGCCATTAGGGTCGTGGAAGACACTAGAAAAAAGTAAAATTCCCATGTGAGTTGGTTATCCGGAACACCCGCGTCGAAACATGGATTACGAAAGAGTGTGGCTTACCCAACGGCAGAGAAGGGTTCGGTAGCGTTGGATTCCGAAAAGATGGGGGAGATGATGGGGGTCATTCCACTCATGTCAGGATCTTGCATAGTATCCAAGATGGAGAACATGCCTGTACCTCCATCATTGTGGGTGAACATGATGTGGCGCCCGTCCAAGGTAGTCTGAGGAGATCCCGCGCTGCTTCCGGCAAGGACTTCGGATGTCATCAAAACATCACCAGTGTCAATGTCTCCCATGATAACACGCCTGTCGGCAGAAGAAACAAGTAGAGAGTGAGTCAAAGCGTTGCGAAATGTATTGTGGTTAGCGCAGCAGCACGCCAATGCGATCTTACGTGGAGATGGTGCCTTGCACGTTGTCGTTGACCATGTAAGTGAAGTATGGTATATCGGCGTTATCGTTGAACGTGATTCCGCCATTACAGCTCGAGCTTCCGTCGCCTGGTGGCGGGTTGGAGGTCCATCGGACTTCTCCGGTCGCTTGTCCAAAGGCACGGACGAGACAGTTGCTGGCAATTGCCACGACCATACTGCCGTCGGGGGACAAAAAGACGCCATTGCCTTGCTCCATGGGAGCAAACGACGCTCTCCAGCCCTCGACAGGGGCATCAAGGTAGGTGATCTGTCCATTCGCAAGAGCGATGGTAGCGAGGACGAGAGACGAGAGAATCTTCATGATGGTCCAGGGGGAATGATTGTGCGGTCTGTGGAAACTGGTCGGATGGCCGATTTGTGCGTAGTACTCGTTCCCGTGCGTCTTCGACTCCGTGAAGTACCGAGTCCACGCAGGAGTACGAAATTCGTTTTGTTGGGCAGGTCGTGCGTGATCTTTCCTTTGATTCCGAGTGGAATCTTAGCAAACTAAACACGCTCGCAACGGACATAAAAATCAGACAAGAATATCTATTCTAATTCGTACCTAAGCATGGGCTATTATTTTTCAAACAGGGGCTAATCAATCGTATTCTAAGCGAGGGATCTCGATTGTTTAAGTGTTTTTTTCGAATTTGGGGCCGTTTTGATTCTCGGGGGAATGCGTTCCAGAGTCGTAAATACGTTCGATTCAAACTGTACGTCCGTCAGCCCCTCACTGTTTCAAAAGGAAAAACCATAACTTACCGGCAACTTGTTCGGCGTTCCCAAGTTGATTCGCTAATTTTTTGTTATCCACGATCATCTCTTTTTCAATTATCGTATTTCGGTGGCGGGACTTTTTTCACTTTTCCATCCAGATCCCTTTGATCGAATCTTTGTCACATCAACTGTTTTCTGCATATTCCAAACGCACCATGACGACCACCGAACAACAATCCATTGTATCGTCCTGCTGGGAAAACAATCACACAACGAATTCATTGTCGTCCGCCGTCTTCGAAATATCGAACACGCTTCCAAAGTGAATTTTGAGAACGGCACAGTACTTCTGAGCCTGCTTTTCGCTTTGCAGAATGCGAAAGCTTTCCTTCCCATCGCGAGGAAGGTCTACGTCGTGTCCGCTCCTCTCACAAGGTTTTCTTCGCCTTTGTTGTTGGCTTTTCTTTGAGAAGTCACATTCTTCGGATGAACAGAACGATCTGCTTGATCAAAAGCGGCAACTCATTGCCATCTTGGAAACGTTAAAAGATTTTAGAAGCGACATTCAAACTACCCAAGAAATGACCTTGATGACTGCTCTGGAGGAAAGCTTGCAATCGATGGAAAGGAATGTGACAGCTCTCACGTCGGCCATTTTCCCACCGTCGGTATTGAGTATGCAAGAGTACGTCAGCGCAGTAGATCTATTCATGAGACTGCCGATACGACGTCGGATTGCGTTCTGTGCGGCTCTCGCATTGGAAAACAGTATCGAGGCGGCCCCGGATTTGGATCAAGTGCCCGAAATTGTTGCACTCATTTACAACCAGCGCGTCGCTTTGACACGACAAAATTTGCAGGATACAACCAAAGTAGCTAACACGGTACTCGTCGATTCTCCTCAGCAGCAGAATAGTTTTGTGAACGTGACGGTATCGGAATTGCCTTGCTGCAAAGAAGAACGGACATTTCGAACAATGTTCAATCCATATTTTCAAACAATCGTCGCACGACGGACGTTCGAAGCGAACTACAACAACTACTCCCACGTGTGACAAAAAGATATGGACATGACGCAACAAAAGCAGAGTTGGAAATTCTTATGACGGTATTAGACAAGCAAACCTTTATACCCACACTTCTGGCTTCGCAATGCGTGGCTCACCTTTTCGCGAGCATACTCTACCCCTGCATCGTACCTATTGTTGAAAAGGAGGAGGACGAGATAGCGGCTTTTCAGTCTCGTCACCTGACGGAAATCGCTTGGTTGCCCGAAGTGCTGCAGAATGTTTCGCTTCCCTAGCTTTTCTTCTAGCACATCTAAGGCACTGTGCAACATCATCAGGGGAAGAAACACGAAAAACTCAGTTGAAATACTCATTGTAGCACTCCATTAGCGATTGCCAAAAAGTTGGACTGCGCAGGTTTCCTACATCCCCGACTTCACACCAGAGGATATTGACTTCGGTTTTGGAAAAGGCGAGCCAGTCCTTCTTTTACTGAAGAGGGACATGGCCTGCAGATGGCTCATTTCCGGTAGCTCCTTCTTTGCTGTTTGTACGACGCTTCTCTTCTCCATGAAGGCTTATGCAGCCAATGAGCTCGTCAGGAATCGAATATCGGCAGGAAGCGCGACTGGAGATTGCAGTGGCTAGTACTGATTCGACGCTAAAGTCTTGGAAATAATGGTGCTGTTGTTTTTCGTCCAAAGCGTACACGAGCTATCGCACCTTGTGGTAGCAAGGAGAGATCAAATCTAAACAGGATTACCGATGTTATATCTAGTTCTGGGGTCTACCATTCCTTGGTGCGTTGAGGCTGATTGTTGAGGCTCCGAAAGGTCTTTCGTCCTAGTTCGATTTTGCTTTTCTTGGACCATTCATGGGAATGTCTGCTTCGTTGGTGACGCTTACTGCTGGCATGCGAATGACAATGACCGCTCCAGCAGATGTCGCCCAGTACTTTCCGTCGCTCACTGTGAGCGCCATCAAATTCAGTACGCTCTGCGGTACTATTGTCGATTCTTTTTTTGAAGGGAATGGGTTTGTTACTCTACAAGGCCCGGAAACTCCAATCCCACTCCATCCGTTTGCAATCGTAGGGTTGCGAGTCTCGCTATTCATGCTATCAAGCTGATCCCTTTCGGTGCAACAGACGGTGGTCGGATGTCGCTCGCTTTGTTCGGTCGCCAAGGATCGTCTATTCTTGGAGTCGTTGTCTGGGTCACACTTCTATTGTCAGTACTATTGGGTGGTTCCATTGTATTACAGGGAGCCTGGATCATGTCATGTCGCTCAAATGACCTCGAAGCTCCTTGTCGGGACGAAGTCGACCCCGTGAATAGTTTTCGTTCACAGATGATTTTCGGTCTATGGTTTGTTGCCGTTCTCTCTGTAACACCGATGTAGAAGGTTTTCGCATTTATAGGTACACTCGACAAGATGATCGAGCTTTGGACAACTTGCTGCGTTTACATGGTAAAACCGCTCTAAGACTGAAATATCTTGGCAAAGCAGATAAAAACGAAAATGTGGGGTTTGCGGGGATCTTGACTGCAATCAGATTCGGCCGGCAATGGCAAAACCTTTCAACGCGAGACAGATTCTTTCGGCAAATCTTCTTTTGCTAGAGACTTTGCATATGACAGATATGCCACTCTAACCCAAGTCAACACCGATACGGGAACATTTGGAAGAGGGCTAGACCATTCCTGGTCGCTGTCAACGCTTTTTTTGTTGAACGGTCCAGTCCGGCCACCCGTTTGGTCACGTAATCCAGATTCACTCTTAATGAACACAAGAACACGCCTCAGCCGCATTGAAGCACCGGAAGAGATTCAAGACGAAGCTTCAAGGCTGAAGCGGAGCATGTAAACTCGATTGCCGGCTAGCTCAAGAGAAAATTGAAACAGTAAAAAAGTATGTTGGAACGAGAGAGATGGAGGAAAAATACTCTGACGACAGAGCGCGCAAGAAACCAAGCTATCTCCTTTGCACCAGAAAGGGGTCGTTGACTTCGACAGTAGATTTGCCCATTCCCTCAACACTTCATAGCAACAATACACCCGCGTTCAAAACGTACTTTGAATTACAGTGCCTTGGATCATCAATTTTTTTTGGTAACTTCAGACACCTGTGCTCATACCGGGCACGATGATAGCAAAGTCTCCGCGAACAAGTTAATACCAATCCTCTTGTAAGCTTTGATAACACTGACCTGATTTTATACATACCAACGGCTGGACGGGTTGAGGAAATGATGATGACCGGAACTTAGGATGAAAAGCTGGATGCTTTTCGTGTTGCTCTGAGATTCGTTCGCACTTTAAAAGAAGATTCAAATGATGCTCGTTCAGCCTATGGAAGATTTCCAATGGTTGGGAGCGCTGAAGAATCAGCATCTGTACTCAACAAGCTAATAGGTGGAACAACAACAATGACAGAGATTATGTGCAAGGCGGGCACTCCCGATAGCACTATTCTTGCTGTGCAACCAGGAGTGATTGCTGGGTTGTTTGGTCTCGTGGCCAACGCCCTCGCTCTTCTACCGCTGAGTCGTAAGTTCATCGTCACTGCTCCTGTCATTTAGGGTTGCTTTCGGCATCCTTGCCAGAATACATTTTTCTCGTTCTAGACATGGATGGAGGCAGAATAGCTATTGCATAGTTGGCAGGCGAGGAACGCTGTTGTTGGTTAAGAAGTTACATCCATTACCATTTGCGCCGCAGACTTTTTTGGCTTGGACGAGTTTAGAATACCTGTGATTTGCGTATCGTTTATACCATCTGACAACGTGACCTGGAGACACTGCACGGAATGATGTGGAAGAGCTGGATTCTCATAGGTCATTCGCCATCGGAATGGCTATCTTTGTCGCTTTTACCTGAGCACCAATGTTGTAGTATTTTTAAATCCATTCCTATTGCATTAAATTTCTAGTAGGACGGCATCTACAACAGTTCAATGGTGAGGCAGGGCAGTGTTCCTGCAAGTTCTAGAATGGGATTGAGCGCTTGAGGAGTAATTTAAATGCTGCTGCATTCGACTAGGCGGGTCCTAGTAAAATACCGGTGATGGTTGACAAATAGCAGATACTGACTGTGAAAAAACATGAGATGAAGCCCTCACTGGAAAGGTATTAGCGCCAATATAGCAACTATATATGCACTAGTGGCAACCACAACACGAGAAAAGTCAACACGATCAACCTCGTTCCGTGACGGTATTTCGTTGCCGGGTTGAAACGCAATACAGAAAGCGAAATAGAACAGGAAAAGATCAGATCCTAAAAGGCCAATTGCAAGCATTGCAAACAGAAACGCGTTTCCGACAAGAAGCTTGGCGCCACGTCCAAAAACTGATAAGGCAATACGACCCCCGTCGGTGGCTGCAAGTTAGCCAAATATAAACAAATGGATTCGTAAGTCAAAATTTGACGCATGAAACCGGAATCCTCGCTCATTACTTACTTCCAACGGGTAGCATCGCAAGGGCATTCAGAACAAGACTAATATAGCCGGCAACGGCCACTGGATGCAAAGGAATCATCATCTGAGCAACGGCCTGGGTCCCGAGAGCACCACCAGGAACACTCAGTGCTCCACTACCTAGCATGCTTTCAATAATTCCACCACCCAGAGTACTCTGTCGTAAGATCTCCAAAGGAAGAGCAGGATACAATGAAGCATCCTGGTTTGCAGTGATCTGTGACCCGATAAAAATCGCGATGGCAGAAGCAATCATTCCTGCCAGCGGTCCGGCTACCGAGAAGTCAAACATCGCTTGCTTATTCTTTGGTAAGGTCCGGAACGTGGTTACACTGCTCGTTATACCAGTAAAGATGGAAGGTACCCACGTTGGAGCAGAAACTTTGATCTGTGGGACAGGAATAAGAAAGTGTGAGCCGAACTCCTACGATCTTATCGCTTCCTTCCACAAAGCACGCCACTCACATCATAAAAGGCAGCGACAGCCCGGTGGGCGATTTCGTGGATTAACTGGATCGAGACGAACGTCGTAAACAAGGGAAGCGACAGATCCGTCAACCACGTCAGATCCGGTGTCATATTGGCGTCGGCCAAAGCCAACTGCTCGTCGACCCGTTTAGACAACGCTGGATTTAGAAGGAACGGGTAAAGGGATAGATACCAAGATGAAGCGATTCCTAAAGCAGACGTCAACGACAAGAGCACCCTCCGGGGTTCTCGAACGATATTCGGACCAGTCACGTATAGGATGGGCTCAACATCGTCGAAGTTGAATTCGTCGCTTTCAACCTCGGTACTGGCAAAGACAGTAAAGTCGTTGGTGTACAAGACGGATAGTTTGTCGGCCAAATTTGGGTACTTAGTAAGCTGCTTGTCAATTGCTTCGATCAGCTCGTCGCCGTTTTCTGCCTTGTTAATTCCCCGAATGACAAAGCCACCGGCAACAGGTTCTGGTTTAGACGTTGACGAAAACTTTGCTTTTGGCAAAACATCGGTAATTAGTCGCTGGACTTGTGCCATGGTGGGAGCCTGTCCTTCTTTACGGGTACACTTCGGAAAAAGTGTTTCAATCGAACTATCCACAGCTGACTTGTTGACCGCAGAAACTATTTGCGCGATAAACTCGTCGTCCTGGGACATTTCACTTAGTTGATCCTGCGAAAGCACCATGCCTCCCTTGTTGTAATACTCGTATTCCAGAGCGAGCAAGGCAAGCTCTGTTTCGTTGCCACTAGCCGCCGACGTGAGACGGGGATCCAACAGAGATTTAGCCCATCCCTTGCTGAGTTCCTTCTTCTTCGCATTGACTTCCTCAAAGGTAAATCTGGGTTTAGGACGCGCCGAGAAGGAAAAGTCGAGACGACGCATTTTGTCGACGCGAAGCGCCATTTCAGTCGTGTTAAGGTTTTCCACGTCGGCATAATCTAGCTCGACCTGTGCCGCGAGTGCTTTCTTCATAAATTTGGGTGAATTTTCTATAAATTTGGTAAGTTCGTCGAGCGATTGTAGTGCTTCAGCAGGGTCCTCGGCCATGCTCACGGTGGCTGAAAAGCCGTTCTCAGGCATTGCTCGGGTTGCCACTTTTGCGGCGATATCTGTCGTGCCAGGGACCGCGCCGCTTTCGCTTTTATTAGACAATGGCTTAGACCGTATCACTGGTGCTGGCGCTTCTCCCCTCATTTTGGCTTCCAAAGCCTGCAGTTCCCTTTGCAATAATTCCACCACGGCGTCATCATGCGACTCCTTGTGCCTCTTGGCGTGTGCAATTTCTTTTTCCAACTTTGTGATTTTCGCCAAAGTAAGTTCCGCGTCTTGCTTTTCAGCTTCGAGACGGATTTTCTTGGCTTGCGCTTGCAACGCGGCCGCCTGCTCGAGGGGCGACAAGTTTGCATCGACCACTCGCTTGGGCGCCCGCGATGTGCGAGGAAGAGGTCCACTAGTGAACCCTTGCTCCTTTTCGACCTCATCTTTGGCTACGGTAGCCACCGCTGCAACAGTCTCGTGCACTTTAGAATTTTGTTCCGATGCTTTATCTTCAGAGTCGTCTTCGTTCTCGTTCTTTCCGATACCAAAACGTGCGAAGAATGGACTTTTTTTGTCCGTATTATCGGCTTCCGACGCCTCGTCGTCGTCCTTGTTGCGTCCAAAAAAGTAGAGGCGGGAGTAAGCGGAAGGATATGTGCCTGCTGTTGTTCGAATGACTGCTCGACGCTGGTGATGCGACGGTACAAAAGCCTCCGTATGGTATGTCGCTACCAGAAGGTTGAACAGCGCCACGACCGAAATACGAGAAATCATCATCCTTGAAACACGAGTGCGGGGGAGAATACTAAGAGTTACTCCTTTTTCAAAAGAAAGATAACTTGTGTTGAACGGGTGGATGAGTTTCCTCTCGTCTTCAGTTGGATCCCTTTTCTCTCACTGTGTTTCGATATCGCTCGCGACCAAGACCGTTCGTTGGTTGAAGAGGAAAGGTTACTCTAGTAGAGTAGTGTTGTAGGTTGTGTATTGCGGTGGACAAGGCTTTTTGTGCTTACCGTCACTCTTCGCTCGGATCGTGTCCGTGCGTAGACCGGGAAGGAACCATCGTTCCGCTGGCTGACGTCACGTTGGGGTATGCTTCCACGTGTGTATAAGGTGGAGGCAAGACGTGCAGTCGCTCCCGATGCGCGCAAATTACGTCGCGCGTCGCGGGGAAAGCCTCCACACCCTTGACTCTGTCCTTCGTCCGCTGCGAGAGCAAAATCCTCACTTCGCACCAAATGTTGGTCTGGCCGTATACCGTATTCCGCTGGGCCCGCTATCGACGAACACACCAACAGCAGGTGTCATCCACGAGACGGCGACAACGGTACAACTCTGCGCGTTCCGAAACATACAAACATACTCACATACTTTATTCGCGTACAGACCAAACAACACGAACGAACGAACAGACAAACACACATACACACGCTAGCACTAGTAGAGAGATATCGCCACCACCAACAATAACGATAGCAAATAGTATCAAGTGTTTCAGGGTCATCACCGTGGTTAATCTTCGGACAGCTTTCACACCTATTTCCTTCGTTTCAACAGACATTCTTTCTACATACCTTCGCAATGCCGTCGAACAATACCGGCGGTAGCCGAGCCAAGAACAAGGACGGCAAGCTCATTGATAGCGTAAGTCTTCGAGGATTGATATTGAGTGATAAAGCCCTTTTGGGGACAGCGGGTTTCGACATAGTCTCCATGGATCCATCGTCCTACTACCGCGTTCAATACGTACGGTTCCAAGAAGAACGCCTCTGGAATGAGTTTCACCGGGGCTTGCTGCTCTCTTCGTGACCCTCCTTGGTCTATCCGGATCTTGTTTACTCTGCTTTCGACGACACCTTCGCTTCACATCAACCTTATAAATGTATTCTCTCACCCTTTTCTTTTTGCGGCATGCAATACAACACAACATTCAAATACCAACCCGTATGTCGTTAGCTTCGGGAAGCCTGTCCTCCACACAAACACAAAGACCTCGCGGCGCTGGTCAAATCGCTCAAGGGTGACGAGGAAAAGATCCGTCAAAAGATTATGGAATGGTGGGAGGAACAGCCCGTTTCGACCGAAGAAGAATGGGAGGACGTCAACAAGCGCATCGCCAAGAAGAAACCCGAAGTTCGTGGGGGTCGTGGACGCGGAAGGTCCGAAGGCCGTGGACGTGAGGCGGGACGCGGAGGCCGCGGCGATGGCGGCCGAGGCCGTACCGGTGAAGGGCGCGGGGCGGGTCGGGGGCGCTCGACAGCCCCGCGAGCCAACGACAGGCCCAAGAACAATACCACGCTCACAGAGACAAGTGCCACTGCAGATAAACCCGTTGCAGATCCCGAGATTGGAATTCCCAACTTGAACTCGGTCCCGGCTCCACTCGGAGCGTGGGCGAAAAAGACCGGCGACTCCATTCCGGCTGAAGTTTCTGCTCCCGATCCGGTCCCGACTCCCGCGCCAGTGGCTGCCGTAACACCTCCTTCTCCCGTAGCCCCAATGGTATCGACTCCTGCGGCTCCCGGTATCCGTGCGACAAGTGGAGGGAACGTCTGGGCCACCAAGGGATCGGCGCACCTTATCCGTGCGGAAAAGCCCAAACCGCCGGCCCCGGCTGCCCCATATGTACCAAAAGCAGAGGCACCCCGGGTGCGACGGACCGGGGTCTCCCGCGAGGCACCCACGACCACTGCACAACCACCCGCTTCTGTGCATATGAATGTGCCAGTCGCTCCTGCTCCTCCTGCACCGGCTACCACTGCACCAACCACAACGGCCAACGCATGGAGCAAGAGCAGTGCGGTTTCAGAAACATCCAAAGTAGACCTTCCACCCTCAGCTGTGGGTAGCAAACATATTGGATCCATGTCACCGGCTGCTCCTCCAGCTCCGGCCGCCCCTCTAGAAATGCAGCAACAGACCAAACCGCCGAAGGCACCTGGACCTGTCTTGAATATGGGTCGCTGGGAAACAACTGATGCCGACGACGCTAATTTGGACTTTGGATTCGGCTCCTTTGATGATGCGGGTGGCCCAGGTCACCAGGTGAACGCCAGCGTAACGGAGAACGAAATCGCTCCTCCCGCACCGGCGGCGTCTCCGGCTAGACCTCCGCCTGGTCTCTCCCTTACAGGCATTCCGCCGATGCCAAGCAACGCTGTCATGGTGCACGAGCTAGAGAACAAGCTCGAAGGAGCCACACTCAACGCCAGCGCTGGTACCGGTGACAACAATTCTCATCCGCAAACCAGTGGACCTTCCATGAACAGCACTGCACCGGGCATGTACCAGGGTGGATACGGCCAACCCTACGGTATCCCTGGTAGCAATAACATTGCGTCCTCCATGGGTATGTACAACTACAACGCGCCCGGCGCACAGGGCAATGCATTTGCTGGCATGCCCGGCGGTGTTCCAGGGCTGGGTGGACCCTCTCAGCCAAAACTTGGCGGTGGCATCCCTCCAGTCCAGGCCGGCGGATTGTACGCCGCTGCACAGCCTGAGCCAAGCTCCGGCAACGAATCTGGATCGATAGCGGCATCGAATCCGACTGATCCTAATGCAACCCCCGGTATGCCACCAGGCATGCCTAACATGCCTTACGGAAACCCAGCGCTTTATTATGGAGGTCAAGCTCCTTTCCACATGGGACAGCATCAAGGCGGTATGGGTTACAACTATGGGTATGGTGCCCAATTTGGAGGCGCTGTGCAGGGTGGATTTGGATACCCTCAAGGTATGGGGCAGAGTGCTGGGTATGCTCCCCATTATGGTGATCAACACGAGCAGCAAGGATCACACGGCAACAGCGGTGGCTACCAGAAAAACAATGGCAATTACCGTGCACGCAATCAGCATCACAATAATAATCAGTATCACAACCAATATCAACAGCATGGTGGTTATGGCGGCCAACCATACAATATGGGTTACCAAGGTGATCATTTTCAACAACGTGGAGGATACGGCCAGCACGGAGGCATGCCCGATCCGTACAACATGCAACAGCAACCTCAACAGCACCAGGGAGGGGGAAACTACGGAGGAGGTTTCCAAGACGACGAACAGTACAAGGGTAAAAAGGGTGGCAACCGCCCCTTTCAACAACAGGGTCCGCCTCAGGCTCTGGGCACTGGACAACAGACATTTGGCTTGCAAGGACAAGTTGCCGATTCAAGCCAACCGTCTAGCGGCTGGTCCAATCAACAGGGAGCTACTGGTGGATGGGGCGGTGGTACGCCAAGTTGGCAACAAAACAAGTAACCATACGTCATTTCGGCAATTTATTCCAAAAGTTTCCATTGCAACCACTGAACAGCCAATAGCAACTTATTCTCTCATACTTGCCGCATAGAGTAACCTTTAATACTGTATGGCCATGCCTGCTAACGGATCAACAGCGTTTTGCAAATAGCCACAACTTTTAATTCAAATACAAGCTTTGTAGTACAAGACAACCCAAATCGGCTAGATTGACGTCATCATGCAATTGCCATTGGCAACTCGTCTACGTCCAGTCGTGATGTTTTTCTAAATGAAGAAGGATACGCATCATCCACCACGTTTGTGAGATGGTACCAACTTACTGTGCGGTTGCCAAATAAAGTCAGTATATACCGATACAAACTCCGCGGAAAGTTGTCGCTCGTTGCGCTATCGCAATCCTGCTCTCATACTTCATTTTTTAGTGCCAACTCTCCTATGCCGTCATCATAATAATAGCCCTTCTGACAGTGAGACTGGAAGATTTTTTCGAAGAAGCCTATTCACTGACAGTGTCAGCTAGGAGGGAGTCTTGACGCATGTACACATCGCATTTGTCGCCCTTTCGAACCAATGAATGTGCCACAAACAGAAACATACGACTCTTAGATTAGTACAAGAGCGTAATCTATAGTATTTATCGACTAGTTCTTGGTCTTAGTTTCACTCGTGGGGCAAGGTTTTGAATAATGATGCTCATTAGAGGTACACTCGCAAGAACCAACAGCCCGCCCTAAGTCAAAGCGAGAAACCTACAACCCAAGCTTCCACTTGGCGATTGCCTCTAATCCTGCAACACTAATTTTATCTCCCGTCTTGCTCAGAGCATTCTCAGCCTCCGCCATTGCCGGTGCCACCGAAGCTTCAAAAGCGGCCAATTCCGTCGCATGCATCTTTTCGTCCATTTCGGCCTTTTTCTGTTCAAAAAACTTCTTCTCCTGCTCCCGCATAAAACGATCTTCTTCGACTTTTTCCTGTCGTAAGCATGGTCAAGATTCAATAGAGTGAGCAAACTAGTTTCCACCGTCTTTCAAAGTTGTCTCGACCATGTATGCAGTGGCCTCTTTTCATTCACTTGTAAACATGACTGTTTGAACAGCCGCAAGACCGATCCGGCAGTGCGTATTCGACCACCATATCAGTCGGAAAGTAAAAACAGAATTGCGTACCTTTTTGCCAAAAGTATCACCGATTCCAAATGACCGAGATGTAATAGCCTTGTAAGCACAAGAGGCGGTGCGAAGAGAGGAGATGCGGATAGAATTAGACAACATGGCTTTTACGTGTTGACTCTGAGGAGCAGATCTTTGTATGTATGTGCTCCTCGGCGTTTGCGACTTTGTGTCGCGTGGGTTCGCTTGTTTGACACCCAGCTTTCGACCCGTTCTTTCTTTTGCGAAGCCGCGCTTTTGATTTAGTTGTCTGTCCAGTCGTGTTAGTATACCATTGGTTATCATATATCGTAGAAGATACATTTTATCAAATCATATATAGCCGCAGACAAAAGAATATAGCTGTAAGTCACGACATGGTTGCAAGAGAATGAGACTGTGAAATCTATCGCGAAAACAGAACGGAATTTCTCTACGCCGTAGAAGAATGCATGGACGACATCTTGAGCGACGGATCACGGTCCAATATGATAGATCAACCACAGACATCGTAAAAAAGAGACAATCGATGCCATGGAACTGGACCTAGAAAAGGTACAATGGATTTTCCGGGGGAATATTGTGGTGCCGACTCGGAATCCTTTTTCGGCGCCACGGGAGCCCGAACTGGATGACGAGCGCTGTCGATGGATTGGGCCCGGATTAAAGCTTCTGATTGATCATGTGTTATGCGTCAACGAGGAAGGTTCTATATCCGAACTTCGCCCTGCGTCGCTCTTCGCCGCTGGAGCGATCGATTCTCCACGCCTGGTCGAGTTGTCCAAAAACGAGTTTCTGTGCCCTGGCATGATTGATTTACACATTCACGCAGCGCAGTACGCATATACGGGCACTGCCACAGACCGTCCATTGATGGGGCCCAATGGATGGTTGGAGACCTACACATTCCCTGCCGAACAAAGACTCGGATCGGATCCCTCTTTAGCTCGGCAAGTATATGAAGGTGTGGTCCGAAACACACTTTTGGCTGGTACCACCACGGCGGTGTACTTTGCCACGCTGCACTTGGATCCTTGTAAAGTGTTGGTCGACATTGCACTCGAGGAGGGTCAGCGTGCACTGGTGGGTAAAGTGTGTATGGATCGCCACTCTCCTTTAAACTATACCCAGACGGTAGAGATGAATTTGAAGGAAAGCGAGGAGCTCATAGAATACATTCAAATGAAATCGGGTCAGCAGACGACAAGTGCGAAACTTCCTTTGGTGCTACCGCTTATCACTCCTCGGTTTATTCCTACATGCTCGCCAGCACTACTTACGGCCTTAGGAAAACTGGCGGCGGAGCGCTCCTGTCATGTTACAAGCCATATTTCGGAATCAGTAGATGAAGTTGCATTCAGTCGTCAGTTAGATGCATCCGAGGGTTTAGATAACGGTGTTGGAAGGACTGATGCCAAAATATTTGATGGCCATGGGCTCTTAACGGATAAGTGTGTTATGGCGCATGGAGTTTTTCTTTCGGAGGACGATTTGGACTTGCTGCAGCGACGCGGTTCCGCGGTCGCACATTGCCCTCTCTCCAACTTTTGTTTTGCTGGCAAGTCCCTCCACTGCCGCAATATATTACAGCGCGGCGGGCCTCAGGTTGGTTTGGGCACAGATGTTGCTGGTGGATATAGTCCCTCAATGTTGCATTCTTCTAGAATGACGGTCGTGGCCTCACAATCTTTGCAACATCAAGCAATTGCAAACAACGAAGATGTTGATCATGTCTTAGACTATCGACACGGTTTCTATTTGGATACACTGGGAGGAGCAAAAGCCTTGAAGCTCGACAACCGTATCGGAAGTTTGGCTGTAGGAAAGGAATTTGATGCAATGATTCTGTCCGCGGATGTGGATAGTCCAATTCAGCTATTTGATTCTGACAATGTTTTGGATGTCTTTCAGAAGCTATGTGTACTCGGAGACGACCGAAACATAAAAGCTGTTTATGTTCAGGGACGTCGTGTAAAAGACTGTAATGCTTGCTGTTAATGCAGATTCGTGGTCTATAGAGGGTACTTTCGTTTACTGTCAGAAGCATGACTCTCGAAGTAAGGTGTTGTTTACTTCACCCTTCTCGTGTGTAGTTCAGTTTAGGGTTAAGGCTAGTTCTTTGCACGGAAACCGACAAATGTCTCACGAAATTCCCCGTCACTGTCCCTTAGTGTATAGCCGTCAGAGGTACCACCATACTTTCACTTTGGGGTCGGTTCGGGTCGGAGAAAAACGCGTAACAGTTAATCTGAAAGGCCAAATACTGTGCAATCCTATATAGTACACAGTCGAATAAGATCGGCGATAATCTATGCCCGTTGACGCAAGGAAAGCACCTCAAGTTCAGTTTCTGCAGATTTAGATCAACGGAATACCATGTTATCAAAAAAAGTTCTGTCTAGTTTCCAGAAATCTTCGGTCGGAGCTTGTGTACTCTCGGGGACAAGGCGTGTATCTACCGCACATGTCCGTTGCGTCTCGGTGGCTGCATTGAGCCATTTCGCTGGCAACGATAATGCTTCACTGTCAAGTAAATGCTCGTTAATGAATGTTGCTGCTGCTGCCGCTGCTGCGACCGCCACGATTCTAACCTGGGCCGGTGCCACTTCGCTTTGTGACTCCAATGCAAAGCCCATGAGTACCGAAGATTCACATTTGACTCCTTCAGAAGTCGGCAAGGAAGACTTTGAGGAGTTCCAGGCATCCCACGATATCAATAGCATGCCTGTCTACTCACTGGAAGAGATAGCCGAAAAGAATGGAGAAAACGGAAACCCCATCTGGATGTCGTACGGTGGTGTCGTTTACGATGTTACTGATTTCATCCCTAACCATCCCGGCGGATCGGAAAAGATTCTCACTGCAGCCGGGTCGGCAATTGAGCCCTTCTGGTATCTCTATCGTCAACACTTTGCCTCAGATCTCCCAATGCGTCTAATGGAGCATATGGCGATTGGACGTCTGTCAGAGGAAGATCAAGAAAGGATAGAAGAACAGATGGCGACATTGGAAGAAACGGACCCATACGCCAAAGAGCCATACCGACACCGAGCTCTGCTGGTGCACTCAGATACACCCATGAACGCAGAATGTCCCACGCGCTTCTTGACACAAAACTTTCTGACGCCTGCTTCTATTTTTTATATCCGCCATCACCACCCGGTCCCGTTTTTGTCTGAGAAGCAGGTGAATGACTTTCGGCTGAAGGTCGATTTGACAGCTTATGGGAAAGGCGTCGTGCTATATAGCGTGGATGAACTAAGAAAAATGAAAAAAGTGGAAATCACTGCCACACTGCAGTGCAGCGGAAATCGCCGCAGTGGATTCAATCAGTTCCAGAGAACTTCTGGCACGCCATGGGGCCAAGGAGCTATATCTACAGCCAAGTTCGGTGGAGTTCGCTTGACAGACTTATTAAAGGCGTCCGGCCTGAAGGATCCCATTGAGGCCGAAGAAAAGTTGGGCCTTGAGCACGTGCGCTTCCACAGTTTAGATGGTATGTCGGCATCAATAGGAATGGAGAAGGCAATGAATCCTTACGGCGATTGTATCGTTGCTTACGAAATGAACGACGAACCGATCCCTAGAGACCACGGTTTTCCACTCCGAATTATTGTTCCCGGCTATGCTGCGGTTCGGAATGTCAAGTGGTTAGAAAAAATTGAGCTAGCCAAAACTGAAGCAGAAGGCCCTTGGCAACGTGGGCTCAACTACAAGACACTCCCTCCAAACATGACAAATGCAAAGAACGTTGACCTAAACAAAATGCCCTCAATGACGGAAGTAAGTTTATTTTCTGGTATTACACAAGTCGAAAAGCCAGAAATGAAAGAAGGCATGAAGGCTGGTGATAAAATCACTGTGAAGGCAACCGGTTGGGCGTGGGCAGGAGGAGGTCGCAACATTGTTCGTGTGGACGTAACTGGAGACAACGGTGCATCCTGGGCAACCGCAATTCTAAAAGAAGGATCCGAGCAGCGCTTTGGTCGCGCTTGGGCATGGACATTTTGGGAATGCGACGTTCCGGCGATCGTACAAGAAGATGGCAATGTGCATTTAGCATCTAAAGCGGTCGACCTGGCGTTTAACGCGCAGCCAGAAGACGCGAATCATACATGGAATGTCAGAGGACTCGGCAATAATAGTTGGTACCGCACCAAGATCAGAATATTGGAATAAATGTTAAAAAGCGTCGCCATTTATATTGAAATAAAACCTAGAGACCTTTCGATTGGGACCTTGGCCATGATCGGACTAAGCAAGTTATTCCCTGCCTGATTCAGTCAACCTGGCGTTGGCATAGGTCGCAATTTTTTCGATGGTCTCTTCCTCATGAAATTCATCGTCTACAGAAAAAATAGCCGAACCCAAGAAGCGGAGTAGAATCTGAGCGACAACGCCACCAAGGCCAGTAAATGCGAGGTAAACAGGGGACGTGACATAAAGACTTAGCGTCCCGATGAACACAATCAATACCGTACGCAGCAACAACAAAAAACGTGCGATTTTCTTTCCCCTCTTGCCTTCAAGTCGATGTAGATTTGATTTTACGCCACGGTGCGCAATACTCATAGCATCCAAACATATCCAAACCAACGCGAGACTCCCACTGAAGAAATGAGCAATCCTCTGCTGCCGATCACCAGTTTCGAAACGGGAAGCCGTCGATTTTCCTGCAAGGAAACGTTCGAACATGGGCAAAAGTGCCCGGCTTTTGGTCCCAGCACTTTCGTCGGCGTAAACGGATTCATAGAGGAACATTTTATACGAAGTACCAAGAACTACGAGTGCAATAGAATATACCTGCATAAACATGAAAAAGACCATTGCACTACTAGCGCTTCGCCTGAGCGCATGGTCATTTGCTTCTGATGGCTGCGACCGAAAATGTAAATACTCGAGAAAGACAACAGTGATCACGCCGCAAAAGAATATCTCGTAGTACTGAACCCCTTCACTAAGATCCACTATCAATAGCGACAGAATGCTTTCGCCTAGAAGCAACATTGTCCACTCGCCGTATCTAATTTTAAAGAAAGTATAAAGTGAGAAAGAGAAGAGCCAGCGTGAAAGTCGGACAAAAAACATACCGATGAATGGAAAATTCGATATTCATAGGGACAGTGTACCTAAAAGTAAAAGAAAGACGTGAGGTCACCAAATCACTGTATATTCCTGTACACTTTTATTTAAAGTATCGTACTTTTGAGAATCTGTAGTTGGCACGCTAGGCTTCCACCAACGATTGCCAAGGAATATAAACCCCATGGTTGCAATATTTGCAAAGCTGCTCCCAATGAGAAGCCAGATGGCGACGTCGTCTTCGGCTCCCCCATTGTATTCGTGACTTTCCGACGATGCCAAATCGCGCAGATGAGGAACGTCACCAGTTACGTTGGAGGTACCATTGAAGTCGCCGGTCCCCGACGAGGCGTTATAGACTGCGTGCTTCTTTGAACTATCAAAGTACATCTTGCCAGTATACACCGTCGCACACAAAGCCAGTAGTGTGGGAACGGCTGAAATCCAAATCAATTTCTGGGCCATGTACCAGGATTCGGGGTAGAGTTCCTTTGCTCCCATTCGTTGCGAAATCATTACTTCGACCAAAACGATCAAGTACATTGCACCGGCGAGCGTGATACTACAGCAAAACACGAACATATCGAGATGGCGCTCCGGATCCGAAAGAATTGGTACGTGATGAATGTGTGTAACGGCTGTCGCTAATGGGATGAGATACATCACCTCGAATACACGGTGGTAGACATCGTGAGGGATCCGGAAGCGGGCCAAGAAGCCCATTTTGTAATTCCAGAGATTCAAAATCGGCAAAAAACAGCCGGTCAAGTAAAGGAGCCCTCTTCTTGATGGATCCTCTCGCAGTAAGCTTCCTAGGTTGTAAGCACTGATAATCCAGAGGTAGATTGCTGGGCTGAGGAAATGTGCATGATGCCACCAGATATTGTGACCCGCTCGATCTTCACTTACGCTGCTACATAAAACAAGTCAAAGAAAATATTCCCCCAGTCAGTGTGGGCCGGCAATTGATCATCGCCCCATCGTTGACGCTGAATGATAGGTCGAAAGAAGGCCATGCCCTCATCCTTGTGTTCGATGTGGCTCTCATCATGGGGTCCGCTTGAGTCTCTCTGGCTTTGTTCGCCCTGTCGAGCCGAGGATCCACTTTCTCCCGCTTCGTCGTCGTTTTCGGAACCATACACTGCGTTTGTTAGCATCTTTGGTTTTGGTCCCTACAAGATCAAAAGAACCGTGGATTAGAGTAAGCGTTTTGTCCTATCTCACGGAAGCTGAACAATACTAATGTTCACGCCGTCATGGTTGTTTCATGGGGATGAGTTCATCGGCAGATTATCCTGAGCAGCTGTTTTTGTTCCTTCGAATGTGACAGAGCGTACTTATTGGCTGGCGCGCTAGCAGGATTAGCAGGAATTCGGGAGTCTGAGATGATACTCTTCCTCGTGTTTCGAATAGATTTACAAACTCTTACATTCACAGTCTAGAAAAGAATTCTTTACAATAGTTTTGAACGTCAGGGATTAGAAACAAATGCTGCCCGACCGCGAAACAAAATCGATCTTGATTGTCGGCAATCTGCACCAAGTCTTTAGACAAATACAATTCGGTGTCGTTCTTCGCATAACAATTGGCACTTTGGCCAAAACTCGGTCTCTCCCCTGCAGGTGCGTCCAAAGACGCTTGGATTATTCTACGAAATGGTTGTGATCAAGAACGTTTTGGGAATTACAACATTGGTATGGGCCACTGAAATTTCGACCGCAACCGCATATGCGATAATTGTGGGGGCGACATCGAGCAGAAAGGGATCCGTACGAGGGTCGCGAGTCGGGAGACGGAAGGCGGCATTGGTGACCGGCTCACCGGAAGTCCCCTCGCGATTTTATCGTCACGAATCTCCATTGGACCAACCGCTTGTTGCTGTCCCGTGCAGCCCGGCTTGTGTCGGCACTTGTATGCCTGACACTTCTACAGCCGGCGCCAACCACTCTTTTCTGAACTCGCGAATTCTTGAGCAAGGGCCAAGGACGCATGAGCCCCTAGCCGAATCTCCTTTGGCACAGTTACTGGTATTACCCCGGCGCTCCTCGAGTGCTCCATCTACCCTAATGATGGACCTGGAACTTACATTGGGACGAGCATCAATGATAGCAGCTTTCATCCTTTTCCTTGTCGAAGTCGCGACAGGTTTGAGTCTACCCGAGCAGCTAGCGTGTCTCGTGACAGTGCATTCTTAACAGCAATCGAGTCGTTGAGGCTACTGCTTACAGATTTGCTTGCTCTCCAGCACTACGCTACACCGCCCTTTCGAATCTAGCACTAAAATATGCAATGAAGCCAACAAGATCTAAAAGTAGCCTTTCTCTGGCAAGATTTATTGTGCCCCACAAACATAGTTTACCAATTGTCTCACAACGTCTCTTTTCGCCAGCGTCCTACTAGGACGACAAAAATAAGAGAATATCCCGGGACCAGTACACAAAAGCAATCGAGACAAATAATACCCCCGTCAGTATGCAAAACAGAGTTTCCACATCTTTGTAATCGGCAACATACCCCGACATAATTGGAAAGAACATACGCGCTAAAGATCCGGCCGAAGCGAACCATCCAAGCAATGCGCCTTGCGGCCTACGTCCAACAACTGCAAAGATGATCCAAACAAAAGTGGTGATAAGTTCTTGGCTGCAATTCCAGCGTTCGCGAGGAAAAATGCAGCACGTACCTTTAGAAAAGAGTCCAATAACTGCTGTATGGCCAATAGGAAAACCAATTGAATAAATCAAAAACATAGCAACGAAGTACCTCCAAGAAGGGTTTCGAATCCCTTCTTCAATGGTAGTCAATGAAGCAATACCTATTGCCATTATTGTCATACCTCCGGAAATCAACTGAACATCGTTGAAGTGGTTCGACAACGTCCCCATTGAAAGTAAAGCACACACACCCATGGTTCCGCAAGTAGCGACGATCATTCCAGCTCGCGATGCCACCATGTCAAAGTGTGACTGCGCAATCGAAATTCCTAAAGTTTCGAAAGAAGATATCGATCCTTTTGTCGACACATTCAGTAACATACAACCCAGAATACAACAGTCGTACACAGATATACCGATCCATGTAACAGCGTTGGCAATATCTTCCATCGCAGCTCGCTTCTTCGACTTTTTCGCTTCTTTTCTTATGCATATGCGGTGCCGATCTTGAAAAAAGAATATCAGCACAAAAAATGTCCCTACCACAAAACAGGCCATGAAGTACGCAGGGGCTGTAAACATGTTCAAACGGAAAATGCCGTACTGGTAATCGTTGTTTTGAAAGGCAAAGTTGAACAAGGCCCCAAAAAAGGGAGTGACCGTAAAGCCAGCATACTGCACAGCGGTAATCCATGCCATATATGTGGTCCTCTGCCTTTTTGCCGTCACATCGGCCACAAATGCGCGTGTTACACCAAGCGTACCACTTCCGACTCCTAGAATCGTCTGCGAAACGATCAGAAATTCCGGTCGACCTACATTTTGTGTTTGAGCGTAGCAGAGCGTCCCTACGAACAGAATCGAACAGCTCATCAGCAACGTTTTTGTATAGCCAATCTGATGTGACCAGGATCCGAAAACTGGATTCACAAGGACGCGACCGAACGAGAAGGCGGCGACTGCATAGCCCAACGTGATTTGGCTTCCGCCTAGACTTTCCACCAAGGGCCACATTGAAGGAAACATAACACCTCGGCTCATGTCACCAATAAGAACAACCAGGCATACGCAACAGAATCCTGTCCAGTCGTGTATTCCTTCTGCTGTCATGACGGAACTGACAATCGAGACGGCAACGGAGTCGCCATCGTCTGTCTCATCTTTGTCGATCACTGGCGGAACATCACTGAAAATTTTTTCATTTTGGTTGCTCTTTGGTCGAGGTCCTGCCATTTCCATGGCTACATAGGGGGCATCGGATTGCTGGTGGGAATGGATCTCCTGGTGAGAAGCGGACGAAAGAAGATCCAAGCTCACGTTGTACGATGGTGTCGCCATGGTGAAAGCATTTTGTACGAATGTAGATGACATATCCAACATGTCGAAGGATGAAGCGACCAATGAAGCGAGTGTCTATGCTCGCCGACTTGTTGCCGGACATAGTTTATTGGCTAGAAAAATAGTTTTCGACATCTTAGTTAATAATATTTTGTCCTCTGCTAGGTTCATTTACATTGATGTTGAATAGGTTTGTATAGACAGTTTTGGAAACGTCGCAATGAGAAACGGTTTCCTTCTCGTGGCCACGCCCGACGGTAATGTATA